>NC_054475.1:98549194-98860027 GCF_017639515.1 Carcharodon carcharias
AAGGCAGGCAGTTCCAAAGTCACATAACACTCTTAGAGAAAAAATTTCCCTTTATCTCTGTCCTATAAGGGCGACCCCTAATTTTAAAACAGTGCCCCCTAATTCTGGACTCACCCACAAAACGAAACATCCATTCTATGTATTGGGTATCTTCTTCAGGATGGATTCCTCTTTCTTCCATTTTCACACCAGGTCTTCACTAACAATGAATTCCCTCGTTGCAGTTCAGTTATTTGACAAAGTTAGCAAATGTTACAACTTTTAGCTTGAAACCAGCTTTATACTTCATTCTTTTTGCCAGTGGGCCCATCACTGTTTATTGGTTGCCATGCATGTTTGGCTCTGTGGGAGCATGTCTTAAATTCCCATGCCTCTTCTTCGCAACACGGCCCATATCATCTGCTTGATCCCATGCTCTGACTTATAAAGCAAGTAAGACCCTAAACCTGTATTTCCAAGCTGTAAAATTGAGGCTGGCTCCTAGTATAACCCTAAACATGCATTTATCAGCAGAAAAATAGGGGTCAATTTATACGATGAATATAGAACTAAACATGCACGTTGATGCTGAAAAAATGGAGTTGTCTTATACCTTGGGTCAAGTTACATGCTCCAGAGTGCTTCCACTGGAATTTGTAGAATCTGATTCTGATTTGACAGACTAATAACTTGCACACAACAGTTCAAAGTTCAGCTAACCGCATGCAATCTACTTGCTCTTGCAGAGGAGCAAGATGGAGTTGCCACAGTGATGGCAGCAGGATTATCTGCTCCCTCCCGCGGTGAGCTTCATGGAAGCGAAAAAGATCATGGGCGTGAAAAAATCAGTTTCCCATCTGCACAATAACATGTTGCGATTGTCTGCTCCAGACCTCAATGGTGGCACATGTTTCCTGCCAGGCAGTGTTGGGAACGTCATTTGAATGCATTTGAAGCTCATGAATGTTCATTGTCAAGGCAGCTCACCGGAATTAGCTCCCCATGCTGGATCAATAGGCCATGCCCTGCATCTAATTATACCAGCGTGTTTCACAGCTGCATACAAGTAATGTATACCTGCCAACCTGCACTCCGTCCAAGACTTGAGGTTTGTTCGCCTACCTTGCATCGTACAGTGCTTGCAGCACCTCGGACTCCATGCCAGGCATCACAGGCAGCACCACATCACTTTCAGAGGGCTTTCGGAGGCAAGACTCAATGTAGCAGACCAGCGGTGCGGCAGGGGTTGGTTGCAATGTGCTGCAGGGCAAGGGCTTGACTTGGGGGTGGGGTGAGAATAGAAGACAGCGGAAAGGGAAGGGGGCAAGGGGGCTGCAGAACAAGGACTTGACTGGGGGCGAAGAGAGACTGGGGAAGGTTGCACACAGCCACATGACTGGGGAATGGTGTTGGGGGGGTGGGGGGGGAAGAGTCCTCTGGACCAGAACGGAGAGACAGTGTCTCACAGAACGACATTAGCGAGTTAGAGCCAGAATGGGAGGAGCGCTAAAGAAGCGCTTTAGTTTATAGGACAATACAGCACAAAAACCCACCATTGCAGCCATTGGGAAATGCTGCCCACCAATGCACTAGTGCATGGAGGGGAAAATCCCGCCCAGTGTTTGGGGTGTTTTAACATTTTCGCACATGTTACATGCTAACAGGCACAGGGAGAGAAAATCAACATAGTTGGGAGCAGTCACTCATGTTGAAGTTGATATTGCAATTGACAGGAAACTGTGGAAGATGTAGGCAAGGGCAGGTTCAGACGCATGATTTCACCTTCCAGCAAGAATCCTACATTTATTACTGTTGTTCCTACCCTAACTTACTTTCTGAATCATCACAAGCATGCTCTACAGGAGCATGACAGATCAAATGTTTGGTGATTTTGATCATCTGAAGGCATTGTGTTGGAGAACTAATGTAACTCAGCTTCCTTTCCTCTCTCTATAGAGTCTTCCCAAGATGATTAGGGTACATCAATTGGAACATGGCATATCATTGCAACTTGCCAAACACTCACATTTCCTATAAATGGAGTTGGCAGGAAAGCACAACAGTGAGCAGAATGAGACTATGAATTCAAGGTTTTTCTCTACACTATGAGCAATGGATTTGTATCCAATTGACCCCCACTATCACAACGGAAGTTAATCCAGAATCAAAAGACCTTCATGAATTCCTGTAATTGTACCGTGACCACCTGCAAGAGAATGTAAAGGAGTCCACTTTGAACATCACTGCAGTCATACATGAGGGATTTAGTCAAATATAGAGCAAATGGTTTGTGTTGGTGCTGTTTTTGACAGCCACAGGGACTGTCTGAAAAGAACCATAAAGACTGGGCCACATCAGGGACATCCTAAGGACTGTTCTCAGGCAGATTAATGATAGACTGCAATCTTGTTTAGTTTTAAAACCTTTTACAAGGAATGTAGACATAGTGTACAAATTGTAGCTTGAAAATGAATTAAAGGAGAAATTTAGATATAACATTTTATGTCAGAGCTTTCATTGAGCAACACATTTAATCTATCCCATTACTTTTCAACTTAATTCTCTAGCTCACACACATAAGCATTATGACCTGGGGCTGCATAATGTTGCCACTCAACTGTTAGAAAGTGATGTGTGAACCCCCTGCCTTCTTCCTGGGTCCTTCAGATGACTTGGACCCTGGAGCAGAGAAAAGGTAACATTCTGTCTAAAGATTTACTGTTTTGCATATACCTTTCAAAGCACTAAATCAGGAAGCTGCAGCAAGTTAGAAGTATTTGAGCAAGTTGAGAAATTGGAGAATTGAAACTGAACCTCAGGCTTAACACTTCATTCCTTGTGCTTAATTCATGCCAGCAGGCCAAACAAACAGGGTGGTTGAAATTGAAGTTGGACCTTGGGACTCATTTAATTTAGATCAGCAAGTTGCAGATATTGCTGCACATCCCCAAGAAGCTCACCAGTGAATAGACATCAATTTTGTGCAGTTCCAATGCCGGCAGCAACTCTCAGACCTGAAGGAGGGATGTGGGGATGGTGATCAGAGGTAGCTGAGCAGGACCTATCAATTCTCTTCAGCTTTCTCCTCCTAGCTCTACAGTCAGGTTTGAATTTTTTGCAAGACTTACCATTTTAGTGGCAGCCTCAAGTGGTCCCTTTAAAAACCACTGCTTAAGCCCCTTATGAACCTAATTGTCCTGTTTGTGGCAGGTGGCTCCATGCCAGCTGCATTCAAAGCAGCCTAATTTCAGGAAGGAGTCTTATAACAAGCGTTGGGCCCTCAATTTGCATATGCAAAGGGTCTACCTCCAATTTCAGCCCCTAGCCCCAGATGACTATAGCGGAGGCTTTTCCAATTTGTCGGGCTGTTCTAGGTACCTATTTTAAACAACAACAAATTACGTTTACAGATAATGCCTGTAAGGTTGTAGAATCCCCCAAAGCACTTCACTGGGATGGAATTGGACAAAATTAAATTCTGAGCCACAGTAGGACAGGCAATCAAAAGCTTCACCAAAGAGGTAGGTTCAAAGAAGGGTCTTAAAGGAGGAGAAGGAGTTAGATTTAAGGAATAATTTCAAGAGGGTAGGGCCCATATGGTTTAAGGCACAGCCGCCAATGGTGAGTGAAGGCACGAGAGGCCAAGATTGGAGGAACACAAAGTTCTCAAAAGGTTGTAAGGCTGGAGGAGATTATAGAGATAGGGATTGGCAAGAACATAGAGGGATTTGAATACAATAATGAGAATTTTAATTTTGAGGTATTGCCGAATTTGGGACTAATGTAGATCGTCAAGCACAGGGATGATAGGTGAATGAGACTTGGGGCAATGGGCAGCAGAGATTTTAAATATTATAAGATAGTAAATGAAAAAGATAAATGAGAATGCACTTTAAATTAAACCATTACGGCAGGACAGTTTCAAACTTGTAAAAGGCAAATTTCGGACTATCAGCAAATTGTTCTACGCAAAGCATGAGAAGCATACAGATAACTTCAAGGCAAGATAATGGAAGCAAAAACAATCATTAAAGAAACAGTTGAATGGTTTGGTGAGAAAATGTGGAATTCTTCCTGCCTCCATGAGCCAGGATGGGTTAAATGGCCTTTGTCACCATTTCTAATCTGTTATGAGCCATCCCCAGGTGAGGTTCCCCAAAGTTGTTGATCCAGACGAGACCCCTCAATTTGTCACCTTCTGGCTGGGATACCCCCAAATTGTCACACCCCAGGTGAGGAGAGATGAACTGGCACCCTGTCTTTATTCAGCACCGCACTCTCTGATGGCTGCAACAAGACTTAATCTAAAAAGAATCCCTTTCATGGATACCTTTTACCCAGACCCAATTATTCTAGCTTTGAAAGCAACAATTTGATCAGACTTTCTTGAGTTAAAGATAAGAGTAAGTTTATTAACTACTAAAGGCAAGATAGGATAAAACACATGCATATATGGTCTTATAGGTTATAAGTAAGAATTCAGCTTGAAGTAAGTGAATATCTTATATATATTTAAAAAAAAGGTATACTGAACAGTTCTTGACTCATGGGGAGTAGGTGATTGTGTATCGTGACCATTGCGATTCGAGATTCCAGTAGAATGACTTCAGTAGGTGAATAGACAATTTAAAGGTTCTGGTTGAGTTGACTCCAGTAGACGAACAGACAGTTTCAAGGTTCCAGTCAAGTTGACTCTGGTCGATGAATATTTGGTTTTGAGGTCCCAGTAGCGTTGACGTTGGTGGAGAGGAGAGAGATCGGGATACATGAAAAATAGTGATTTGTAGGGGTACTGTGTGTGGCTGTTACTTCTGAGTCAAACTTCCAGCGCTTTCTCTCTCAGAATACCCACCAACAGGCAGACACCAGGGCAGCTTTTCAACTCACTTTTATCACCTCCTTTGTATATTCCAAGTGGGAAGCGAATTCACAAATCTGTCTGGGCATTGTTCAGGATTTCTTGATGAGATGGCACTCATCTCCCATTATGTCCCATTGTCTTTAACAGAGGGAATAATTAGTTTCTGGATATCTTCAAAAGTATCTTATCTGGCAACAGGGTGGGGGTTCCATTACCTCTTAGCGAATCACCCTGCAGCATTCCAGTCAGTGGCTTGTGTGCATATTTTAACAACTCAGGTCTTTTTCTAAAGTAATATTTCCAGACGCAATTCGCTGTATTTTCCTTCATTATCATGGCACTTCCCCTCCTCCCCAGAAATGAATGAGGTTCATTCCCATTTCATTACAAAAAAGGGAAAAAGTTATAAACGACAGAACACTCTCATACACACATCCATTCTTTTAGCAATGGTCAATTTATCTTTTCCAGTTTAAACTGGGCTCCTCTAACTTCTGGACAGGGTGTCCATAATCACATTTGATTTCCCAGGAATGTGGGTGATTTTTAAGTGGTATGGCTGGAGGAACAAACTCTAATGGAATAACCTGGCACTCTGGGCCTTAAACTTTTCCACAAAAGTTAACGGATTGTGGTTGGTATAGGCTGTAGTCTCTCTGTACCCATTTCGGACATATATTTCAAGGTGTCTGGAGGGCCATAATAAATTGAAGGTCTCCATCTCTATTGTGGAGTGCCATTTGTAATAAAAACATAAAACTGTGGATGCTGGAAATCCAAAACAAAAACAGAATTACCTGGAAAAACTCAGCAGGTCTGGCAGCATCGGCGGAGAAGAAAAGAGTTGACGTTTCGAGTCCTCATGACCCTTCAATGTCAACAATAGATACTGCCGAGGGCTGCCAAGGTACAAGCTGTAGCCCAGTTCTCCATTCCCACCACAAAAAGGGGAATCAAGAGGTTCTTGGGGATGTGTGGGTTCTTCTGCAAATTCGTCTCAAACTTTAGCACAGTGGCCTCCCCGCTGACAGACCTACTACAGAAAAAAACAAAGGTAGTGTGGACCGTGAAATGCCTGTCAGCTTTCAAAAAGCTGAAAGCCATTTTAATAGGGGAGCCCGTGCTTGCCCCTCAGGCTTTAAACAGGCACTTAAAGTAGCCATTGATGCAAGTGACATCGGGGTAGGGGTTGTTCTCCTACAGGAGGATGAATCCAGAAGAGAGACCAATTGCTTACTTCTTTAAAAAGCTCAACAAGTATTACAAATGGCAAAACAAAAACAGAATTACCTGGAAAAACTCAGCAGTTCTGACAGCATCGGCGGAGAAGAAAAGAATTGACGTTTTGAGTCCTCATGACCCTTCAACAGAATTGGCAGGTTCCCTTGGCAGCTCGCATGAAGGAAATCTCCAGCTTTGTAACTCCAGACGGGTTATACCAGTGACGGGTTATGCCCTTCAGGCTCCAAAATGCCCTGGCTACCTTCCAAATGTTGATTAACCAGGTGTGGTGGGCTTGTCCAATTGCATCGTTGAGACGAATTTGCAGAAGAACCCACACATCCCCAAGAACCTCTTGATTCCCCTTTTTGTGGTGGGAATGGAGAACTGGGCTACAGCTTGTACCTTGGCAGCCCTGGACAGTATCTATTGTTGACATGCTACGTGTTATAGGTAAGTCACTTCAGTCTTAGCAAACTCACTCTTTGCGAGATCGACCACTAGCTTAGCTGACTGTACTTTCTGGAAGAGGGCTTCCAGTTACTCTACGTGGTTTTCCCAGGTGTCGCTGTACACTAGGAGGTTGTCCAGGTATACAATGCAATTGGACAAGCCCGCCACACCTGCTTAATCAATATTTGAAAGGTAGCCAGGGCATTTTGGAGTCTGAAGGGCATAACCCATCACTGGTATAACCTGTCTGGAGTTACAAAGGTGGAAATTTCCTTCATGCGAGCTGCCAAGGGAACCTGCCAGTATCCCTTGAGTAAACCTCTCTTCACCCACGCACCGTATCTATGCAGTCTTCCAGCCGGGGTATCAGGTAGGATTCAGCTCTGGTCACTGCATTAACTTTTCTGGAGTCAATGCAGAGCTTTGTGGAGCCACCCGGTTTGGGCACAAGCACAACTACTCCAGCTACTGTTGCTAGGCTGTATTAGTTGGCGCTCAAGCATGTAGTTAATCTTCCCCTGGACTTGGGCCAGCTTCCCTGGGCCTAGATGGTAGGGATGTTGCTTTATGGGAGGAGCCTTTCCCACATCTACAACATGTACGGCTAGGGTGGTGCAGCCTGGCTGGTCTCTGTGCAAACCTTAAGTGCAGTGAGAAGCCTCATCAGGTCTGCTCACTGATCTGCATCTTGGTGGGAGAACAAGGACTTGGCTAGTATTTCTGTACTGGTTAGCCGGGTAGCAAGGGGTTCAATGTGGCCTCACCCATGTCTCCCTCCAATTCATCCCCACTGCTACCCTCCTCTGCCAGGTCGGTGACAATGGGACAGACGGCTATTTGTTTGCCCCCTTCTCAGCTGTGATATTGCTTTTTCATGTTGACATGACACAGCCTTTGCTTTTTCCCCCAATCTGGGGTCTCAATTAGATTGCTCATTTCCCCGAGTTGCTTTGCTAATCTGCACGGGCCACTGTACGGGGTCTGTGAGGGTGCACTTGGTATTGGTAAGAGCACTTAGTCTCCTGGCTGAAATGTTTGGGTCTTGGCATGTCTGTCAACCTCTGTTTCATAGCCGCCTGGGAGATTTTCAAGTGCTCTTGGTCCCCCTCGCAGTCTCTCAGGAGCCGCTCCTGGAACACGGCTATGTAATCCAACATGGATAGCTCCTCCTTCTGCTCGAAAAACCTATCCTTGATTAGTTTCAGAAGCCCTCGCACTTGGTGCCCATAAACTAATCTGAACAGAGTAAACCAGGTGGACACATTGGGTGAGTCCCTGGTAGTGAACAGAAGGAAACCTGGTCCTTTATCCCAGTCATGAGGGTACCCATGGCAGTATGCCCTGATTATTGTTTTTAGGGTCTGGCAGTACCATTCTAGCCCCTCCAATTGCAGGTGAAGGCTTCAGTTGGGTCACTCTCAGGTTACTTACGACTTGTTGGAATATCTTGGACATGAAATTTGAGCCCTGACCTGACTGGATCTCGGTGTGTAGAAAATACCTGGTAAAGAGTTGGGTTAATTCCCTCACCACTGTTTTGACAGATATGGTTCTCAGGAAAGCCGCCTCTGGGAAACATATAGCCACGTTCATGATCTAAAGGATATACTGGTATCCCCCTTTTGTTTTGGGTAGGGGACCCACACAGTCCACGAACACTTTGCTGAATTATTCCCCAAAAGCCAGCACTGGAATCATAGGCATAGGTCGTATTGCAGGTTGTGGTTTTCCCACAACCTGGCACATGTGGCAGGTTCTGCAAAATCTTACCACATTCCTGTGGAGCTGCGGCCAGTAGAAATGCTGGCTGATACGGGTTTAGGTTTTGCGTATACTGACATGCCCAGCCACTGGAATTTCATGAGCTGGCTGCAAGATTTCCCCACGGTACCTCAGCGGGACTATCACCTGGTGAATCACTGTCCACTCCTCATTTGCAGATCTGTGAGGGGGTCTCCATTTCCTCATCATCACCTCATTTTTAATGTAGTAGCATTCATGGACTGACTCTGCCTCGGCCTCATTGTGGGCAGTCTGAGCTGCTCAGCGCTGAGTGGGTCAGCTAGCTGGTCCACTACCAAGGAAGATTTATTTATCTCCTCCTTAGGGTCTTCTGGACTCCCGAAATTGGTTTCAAATAACCAGACCGGAGGGTCTTCTGTCTGCAGGGACACGTCAACTTCCTCTGATGGAGCTTGTCGGGCCATAGATCAGGTTACCACACAGTCAGGGAAAATGCCCGGCACTTTCTCCTGCAGCTATTTGGTCTCCTTGACCTCAATGGGCTTCTCTGAGACCACTGGAAGTGCTATTACCTTTGATCCCACCAGGTCATTGCCGAGGAGCAGATTGACTTCATCCACAGGCAAATGGGGGAAGACTCCCACGCTGCTGGCCCTGATACAAGGTCGCACTCCAGATGTACTCGGTATAGGGGAACGGGCATGTACCCTTCTTCAGTCTCCTTCACCAGCAGTTATGACACTCTCTGTTGGGAAGGTCATGCCTTTTCCTAGCAGTAGAGTCTGGCTGGCCCCTGTATCCCTCAGTATCACTACAGGCTTACTCACCTCACCCTGGGGAAATGTGGCTGCCCTTCCTTCGGATACAAAATCCCAGGGATTCGTTTAAACCCATCCACCCTCTCAGAAGTGCCGCTATAGAGATTCACAGTCAGAGTCAGAGCCATAGCCTGGTTTGCTATGCTCTCTGACTGACTCCCGTTCTCTGCATGGCGTGTATATGCCCGGATAAATTCCACTGGTTTTTCCCGTAGCTTCCAGCAGTTCACCCAGACGTGCCCCACTTTCCGACAGTTAAAACACACAGGCTTCTTGGCTTCACTTTCTATCTCAGCACCAATCTTTCTATCCTGAGGAGGGCCCACAGCATTTCCCTCTCTCCCAAGGGTGCTCAGTTTCCTATCACTCTCTGCCCCCCTTTATCCTTCCCAGTTGCTTGGGGTGACCAGGGGAGGATCTCTTCTGAAACAAGGGTTTGTGATCAAGTCATAACTGTCAGTTAATGTGGCCACCTGACTGGATCTGTGACCCCCTGCTCCTCTAAGTGTGTTCTTATTGGAAAGGGTAGGGAGTTATTAAACTCCTCAAGGAGAATTATTTCACGGAGATTTTTGTAAGTGGCTGCTGCTTTAAGTGCCCACATCCACTGGTCAAAACAAGTTGCTTAAGCCTTTCAAATTCCAGGTACATCTGATCAGGTCATTTCCTGAGGGTGTGGAGTTTCTGACAGTATGCCTCGGCACTAACTGGTCCGCACTTAATAAAGCCCTTTTTATGCCTCATAATCAGTGACACTTTCCTCAGGCAGGAGGGAGTAAGCCTCGTGGGCCTTCCCTGAAAGTTTACTCTGCAGTAATAGGGACCATTACTTGGGCTGGCCACTTTAACTGCTGTGCTTACTTCACAAAAGATTTGAAGAAGGCTTCCACCTCTGCTTCATCAAACTTAAGGATTAGATGATCAAACCGCTTGCCTTAATCCTTAAGTCTGAGCTAGTGGTGCCTTCAAGGGACCCAGCAGGATGCCAGGTCCTCAGTTCAATCTGTTTTAGTTGAAACTCCCTTTCCTCTCTCCTTTCTCTTTCCTGAAATTCTCTCTTTTCCCTTTGTGCCCTTTCCTGAAATTCCCTTTCCTTTTCGCTCTCCTGAAATTCTAATTTCCACTTCTCCAATTTTAATCTCTCCACTGCCGTGCTATCCATTTCATCATCCTCAATTTCCACCTATAGACCATTGGCCACCCCTTTGAAAATTGCACATTTACTGACTTTCGGCCAAAATTCTAATCCTTTTAACTGTTCGAGGGAAAGAGCTTTTAGATGCTGAAATGGAACTGCCTCAGGTTCTGCCAGAAAGGTACTGGCATCAAAAGTGGACATTTTAACACTTCAGTAGCATAGACTCAAGAAAGTCATTTGTTTTTTTCGAAAAAATTGATTTCAAAAGGACAATGTACTTTCCCCACTCTAATTCATTTATTTCGTCTGTGGGGAAAAAATATTCCAGATTCCGAGCCCCCAATTTGTTCAAATCCCAGACGAGTGCCCCAATTTGTTATGAGCCAACCCCAGGTGAGGTCCCCCAAAGTTGTTGATTGAGGCGAGACCCCTCCATTTGCCATCATCTGGCTGGGACACCCCAAAATTGTTACGCCCCAGGTGAGGAGGGGTGAACCGGCTCCCTGGCCAGAATCTTTGGATCGGCGAGCGGGAGCGGGCCCCACTCACTGACGCATAAAACAAAGCACAGTGACATCGAGTATGCGTCCCAACATCACCACACGTCATTCTGACCTTCAGTTGACCAGGTGCGCAGCGGAGTCGGTTGCACACCCGCCGAATTGTCAAAGGTCTATTATGGCCATTTAAAAATTAATTAAGATAATTCACTGAGCTGCCCATCCAACCTTAAGGTTAGCGGGCAGGCGAAGAGCCCAGGCGGCCTTCGCATTTCTCATGAAGCCGCATCCATGGACGGGATAAGGTTTCATGAAAGTTTTTAAAGTTTAGTAAAAATTTTTAATAAAATTCATTGACATGTCCCATGTCATGTGACACTAAATTTTTTATTAAAATTTATAAAAATCACACTAATTTCCCTGAGGCAGCTCTGTGCCTCAGGGAGATTTCTGTGCTCTTTTGCACACATGAGTGAAAGAGCACAAGCCCTGACTCAGCCTACTCCCCCCGTCTGCCCAGGGAAAGCTCAGTGTGTGTCACGCTGGGCGGTCCTCAATTGACCCGCCCACGTAGAATGACAGCGCGCAGCCGATCGTGGGTGGCGATCGGCTGCGCGCCCGCCTGCACCCGCTCCCGCCCAACCCTCCCCATGGGGAGAACGTTCTCCCCCCTGTCTTTATTCAGCACCACCCCCTCTGTTGGTCACAACAAGATTTAATTTAAAAAGGACCCTTTCGCGGATACCTTTATCCCAGACACAATCTTTCTGGTTTTGAGGAGCTAATTTGATCAGACTTTTTTGAGTTAAAGATAGGAGTAAGTTTATTAACTACTAAAGGCAAGAAAGAATAAAACACATGCATATGGTGCTTGAGCATTGCAGTCATTGCAATTCGAGATTCCAGTAGAGTTGACTCCAGTAGATGAATAGTCGGTTTCGAGCTCCCAGTAGTGTTGACTTCTGTAGGCAAATAGTCGGTTTCGGCATTCCAGTAGTGTTGACTTCGGTGGAAGGGAGAGAGATCTGGATGCTTGCAAATAGTGATTTGCAGGGATATTGCGTGTAGCTGTTACTTTTGCGTCAAACTTCCAGCACTTGCTCTCTCTCATGACACCCACCAACAGACAGGCAACAGGGCTCACTTTTAACCCCTCCTTTGTATACTACAAGTGGGAAGCGAATTCACAAATCTGTCTGGGCATTGCTCAGGATTTCTTGAAGAGATGTTACTCATCTCCTATTATGTCCCATTGTCTCTACTGGAGGGAACAATTAGTTTCTGGATGTCTTTAGAAGTACCTTGTCTGGAAATGGGATGGGTTCCATTACCTCTAGCAAGTCACCTTGCAGCATGCCAGTCAGTGGCTTGTGTGCATTTTTCAAAAGCTCAGGCCTTATTTTTAAAGTCCAATATTTCCAGGTGCAATTCAGTGTTTTTTTCCTTCGTTATCATGACAAAGCTGTGATAACATGAGCAAATTCTGTGCTTAATGATTTATTTATGTGATGAAATGTCCATTTGCATGTGTCAGTATAAGACAGCCCAGTTGATCAGTTAGGGAAAATGGTGGCTGAGGCATTTAATCAAAGTACAAGAGCTACTTCTCCTCTGAAGATACACTGATGATTGAAGGTTATTGTTAGTATATTAAATGAATTAAAGTTGCAATTTTTTACTGTTTAATGCAGTAAGCAGTTTAAAATTGGCATATTTTGAATGTTAACACTAGCAGTACATTGTGTCTGAATAAAATAGAATATTCACCACTATGTTCTATTAGCATATCAAGTAGTCCATTCCATTGCCATTTGCTCATGCACAATGATTTATTGTTGCCACATTTCATGATATTTTCATTAGTTAATGGTAATGACTCAAAGCTGCAGAAGAGCTAGTGCCAGAGACTTTGGACTGCTACCGGGAATAAGCCTCATTCATAACCATGATTCCAGGTACTGATGCAACGTGCCAGTACAGGGCTCCCATATTCTGACAATAATCGAGTCTTTTATACTTTGCTGCTTGATCTTACCTTTGACAGAATCCACATATGCCCCTCCCAAGCTGAATATAAAGTGAAGCCATCAGTTACAAGTGCTAGCAGAAAACTTGTGAATTAATAACTGTACTGTGTTGTTCTTCCAAATTAAGTTAATGATTTATTAACCTCTGTCACACAATTAGAGAGGTACATAAAATGTTGACAGGTTCCACATTAAATCTTTAGCGTTGTATATTTCTTTTGCCAACTCCTGAAGTAGGGCCAACTGTACAAAGCAGAACTCACACTCAGTTATTACTAAAGCTTTGCTTTTGTAAACGACACTTTTTGTAGTCAGTATTGTTAACAGCTACTGAATTACACATCCACAATTTTACTTTATTTAATGGTATCCATGGCGTGTTCCCAGTTTCAGCAAAGGTTGTTGAGGGAGAGCAGAAGAAAATTGAAATGGTAAAGTCAAGCCATTGAGTGTACCTTTTGTATATTATGGAGGGGAGATTTTGCTGGTTATTCTTTCTGAATAACAATAATAATTTTGCAAAAAATAATGATGAAACCTACGTTTTTATTTCCTGAATATGTAACAATAAAGGGATTTTTTTTCAATCTGGTTTGTTTAAGGCAAATACATTGGCACAGGTCACCTATCTACCCTGCAGCTCAGGAATTGGTATGGGAGAAAAATAATTAAAATATTTTTAAAAACTGGAACTGAAGTTCTAATGCTTCAGGCACAATGGAATGCAATAATTCAGAAAGGAAAATTGTGCTTAACAAACTTGATAGAGACCTGTGAGAGAGTGAAAGATATGGTGGATGTGAGAAATACAGTGAATTTGGTGTACATGGATTTTGTGAAAGTCTTTGATAGGGTGCCACAGAGGACACCACTGGAAAAGATAGAGGATTTTGGAATTAGGGCAAGTGTGGCAAATTAGACTAAAACTGGTTAGAGCATGGCAGTAAACAGAAAATAGGAGGTAAGACATTTTCTCAGAGTGGTTGGAATGGGATAGTAACATGTCACAGGGTTTTGGAACTGTTTCTGTTCATCTTATGTAAATGATTTGACTATAGACTTCAAAAGAATGGTGATACCAAAGAAGATTTGCAGAAGACCAGGCCCTAGCAGCTAGCACAGAAGAAGATCCACAGATGCTACTGGATGGATTAAATGAAGTGGTGAAAGCTTATGGAATGAAAATTAAGGTAAAAAAGATGAATGTTATGAAGATTGGAAGAAATAATGGCGGGAAACCACAAGTCAAGATAAATGGTCAACACCTGGAACAGGTAACACAATTTAAATACGGAAAAATGATGTCTATATCATTTGATCTATGCAGGGGACTGATGCTTGCTGGACAGATTGTCGACTTGCTCAGTCAGTGATGAACATTCACCTGGCACCAAGACATCACAAGGCTCAAAAGTACACAAGGAAGAAGATCAATGTCCCAGCCTTAAAACAGCCCAACCAAAGAGAAGAATCCCAAGTGTGGCTTACAATCAAAATGGAAAATCTTCACACATTCAACTTAATTCCAGAACAGTGGAGCCAAATAAAATCAGCTGTACTAGGCGTAAGTGCCCAGATCATTGTGTTCAAGCATCATCGTGACCAGGACTGGTTCCATGAAACTATTGCTCAAATATGTGACCTCCTAGGGAGAAAAATAACAAGCAACTTTGATTACTGGCAGAACAACCCAAGGCTGCAATTCAAGAAATCAGCAGATCAAAAGCTCAAAGCTGATGTCCAAGGACAAATTTAGGAGATGTGGTGTGAGGAGAAAGCCCAAGAGATCCAACAGTATGTTGATCATCATGACATGAGAAGCATTTTTGAAGTCACCATCTATTGACCAAGGTTGAATGTACAAATTGCCCTTTATTCACAGGATGGTTTTTCTCTTCTTAAAGATGACAATGCCATCCATCAATGCTCAAAAGAACACTTTGAACACCTCTTCAACCATGAATCCACAGTAGCAACTGATACCCTCCAGGCTATACTATAGTGTCTTGTGGTAGAATCCATGGGTGAAACACTACCAATGGGAGAGCTGCAACTAGCAAACACACAGATGAAAAATAACAAAGGCTATGGCCCCGATAAGACCTTCAAAGCTGGTGGACTTGCCCTTACATGAAGACTCCATGGACTCATTGTATGGATTTGGGAAGATAAAGAACCCCCCACCACCCCACCCTACTCCTGACTTCAGACACGTGACAATTGTAACTATCTTCATGAAGAGAGATCAATCATTCTGTGGAAGCTGGTAAGGCATTTCCTCTTGTCCATAGCAGGGAAAATCCTGACATGCATTCTCCTGAATTTCCTCTTTATTGTGGCTGAGGAAATCCTCCCAGGTTCACAATGTGGCTTTAGCCCTTCCAGAGGGGAATCTCCAACATGGTCTTTGTTGCCAGACAAATCCAAAAAAAATATCAAGATCAATACTGGGAATTTTTCATTGCATTCACCAACCTGACCAAAGTATTTGACTCAGTAAATCATGAGGCTCAGTGGATTGTGCTCCAATGATTTGGATGTCCAAGAAACTTCTTCACAATCCTGCAATTGCTTCATGATGATATGATTACAACTGTCTTGAGTGGAACATTTGAAACAGATGTCTTCAAAATGTAGACTGTGTTCAAGCAATGTTGTGTAGCAGCCCCTATGCTATGCATAATCTACATGATGGTGGCTATTTGCCTTATCAAAGATCAGTTGCACTCTGGTGTCAGTATTAAATACCGACTAGATGGAAAACTCTTTAACTTCGGCCACCCCCATGCCAAAATTGGACTAACCACCATAGATATACATGATCTACAGTTTGTGGATGACTGTAGTGTCATTGCCATTCTGCACCAGATTTGCAAGCCACTATTAATCCCTTCAATTTTGCATACAAGACTCTTGGCCTGTCCTTGAATATTGTCAAAAAAACTTATATTTCAACCCACACTTGGTCAGCCAAATATTCTACCTCCCATATATGCTGGAATATGTTGAGCACTTCCCTTTTCTTGGCAGCCACCTCTCTCTAAACGCTGTCATTGATGAGGAGATCCAGCACCAGATCAGATGCACCAGCTCAGCCTTCTACAAATTATACCAGTGAGTATTTGACAACAAAGATCTCTGCATATCAACAAAAGTTTTAGTAAACAAAGCAGCTATTATCACCATGCTCCTGTGCCACAGTGAGACATAGGCTAGGGTATCAATGGGAAGATTGTTGAGCAAATGCTGGTGAAGCCAAGGTCAACAAGCATTCAGGAAAAGCTCCTGCAAAATTAACATCGATGAACTGGTCACTATGTCCACTTGGCTAAAAATCATCCTCTCCCACCAGATCCTGTTTCCTCAACTCTCAAATGGCCAATGTTCTAGGGGAGGACAAGGAAAACTCTTCAAAGACACTCTGAAACTCTCCTTAAAGCATTGACCTTATACTGGAAGGAGCTTGCTCCCAATTGTTCAGAATGGCGACAATTTGTCTATAAGCTGCACCACACTTTGAGTCCCAACATCTTAATGATGAGGCAAAATGATGGCAGAGAAGGAAAGAAAAGGAAGTAAATCTTGCACCCTAGACCTCCGTCATTGGACATCCTGCCCATTGTGCCCCAAGATCTGCAGATCGGAAGTTGGTCAGCTCAGTCAAATGAAAACATATGGCAAGAAACTCACCGTTATGAATAGACATCATCCTCCAATCGACGGTCAGCCACTGCTGCGAAACACCTTGTCATATGATGGTTACTACCATAAAGAAATCAGAGCTAGAATAGCCATGGCAAAGAATGCAGCCTCCAAGCATAAAGAATTGCTCAGCATAGGAATAAGTAGAGATCTTAAGAAAAGAATTATCAGGACTGTGATTTGAGTATCCTGTTCTATCAGGCTGAATTGTGGATCTTAAGAAAAAGAGACATCCAAAGGTTAGATAGTCATGAAATGTGGTTCTGGAAAATGATGGAGTGTGTTAGTTGGAGAGAGCACAAGAGCAATGAAGAGGTTCTTAGGATAAGAGCATAAGGAACAGGACCAGAGAGTAGGTCATTTGGCCCCTTGAGCCCACTCTGCCATTTGATTCACAGTTGATTTTCTTGGGCCTTAACTCCACTGTCCTGCCTGTGTCCCATAACTCTTTACTCTCTTGTAGATCAAAAAATCCGTCTAACTCAGCCTTGAATATATTGAATCATCCAACCTACACTGTTCTCTGGGGTAGAGAATTCCAAAGATTGGCAATACACTGAGAGAAGAAATTCCTCCCTCTGTTCATTTGAAATCAGAGATCCCTTTCCACAGTTTCCACAGAAACTGTGCCCCTAGTTCTAGATTCCACAAGAGAGGAAACATCTTGTCAACATGTACCTTGTCAAGCCCCCTGAGAATCTTATATGTCTCAATAAGGTCACCTCTCATTCTTCTAAAATCCAATGAGCATAGAGCCAACCTACTCAACCTTTCCTCATAAGGCAGCATCTTCATCCCAGGAATCAACCGAGTGAACATTTTTGGAGCTGCCTTCAATGTTACAATTATCTCATCTTAAATAAAGAGATCAAAACTGTATGCAATGCTCTAGATGTGGTCTCACCAATGTCCTGTATAGTTGTAGCAAGACTTCCCTACTTCTATGCTCATCTTTTTTGCAATAAAGGCCAATATTCCATATGCCTTCTTAATTACTTTTTGTACTCACATGCTAACTTTTTATGACGCATGTACAAGGACACTCAGATCCCTTTGTGGCACAGCATTCAGTAGTTTCCATTTAAATAATATTCGGCTTTTCTATTCTTCCACCAAAGTAAGCAACTTCACATTTTCCCACATTATACTCTATCTATGTTTTGCCCACTCACTTAACCTAACGATTGTTACCAATCCCCATATATACCAATTACCTCCAAAAAGTGATATGAATTTCCCAATGGCTGAAGCAAAGGATCAGACAACAAGATTTCACCATTTAAGACTTTTACTACAACAAAAGAAAATCAACATCAGCTAAACATTACTTAGTAGGCAACTAATATACTCAAAACTAGAGAAAAGGTATTCGCCAGGAACTTGTTAACACAATTCAAAATCCCAACATTTATATATTATGCCAAACTATCAGTAGAAATGTAGGTTTGTATATAAAGTCCCAAGCTCCTCCTGTCTTTTTTATGATCTCTTTTTCCCGACCCAACTGGGTGAATTTTCCAGTGTCTTTTTCAAAACAGTCCCTTCACACAATCTTCTGAGCATAATTGTATGGAAATGACCTGGAACTCACTGTCCGTGAGTGTGGTGGAAACAAAAACAATCAATGATTATTTTTAAAAATGGATGGGTATTTGAAGGAAATAAACTCGGAGGGCTACAGGGAACAAGCAGAGGAGTGGGATTGATTGGATTGCTCTGCAGCAAGCCAGCATACACTCCATGGGCCAAATTACCTCCTTCTGTGCCACCAATGAATCTGTGGCTTCTAGTAGCAAGGCACCCTCTTGTAACTCCTTGGTCTTTAAATCTCCACAAATTTCATCCCTTCAAACAAGGAATTTGCCCTCACCATCACTCAGTTTGGCGGTTAACACAAAAACAATCCTTTTCCTCTTCTCAGCATGACAGCGGTATTCTTCCCCATATCCCTCTGTCTGACTTTAACTGTCCATATATCTATGAGCAGTAAGACCAGCTGCCCCCTCCTTTGTGTACAGTTGTTAAAACTTGCCCCTTAATTTCAATCAGTTTTGACCTGGGCTTCTGGCCCCATGACAACTAGGTCACAAGTGCTTGCCTTCAGGCAAATTTTGTAAGTCACACCCCACTCTTCAAACAATTCCATTTTATTTTGAATTAAAGGAGACTGTTTACAACATAACCACTTTATAAAATCCAGTAGTGATAACACTATATCCCTTTGCAGACTCCCCTTTCCTTGCTTGCTTTCCTACCTATCTTTGTATCAAAAGCAGCTTTGGCTACAATACACTTGATCTCTTCATCCAAGTCTTTCATATAAGTAAAATAGTAAGTAGTTGAGGCCTCAACACTGATCCTTATAGCTCCACTAGTTACAGATTGTTAACCTAAAAATAACCCATTTATCCTGACTATCTGCTTCCTGTTAGGCAATCCTATAACCATGCTAATGAATTACTCCCAACACCATAGGTCTTATCTTGTATAGTAATCTTTTACGTGGCACCTTATTAAATGCCTTTGGAAATCCAGATATACTACATCAACTCATTCTCCTTTATCCATCCTGCTTTCTACATTATCAAAGAACTCTAATAAAATTGTCAAACTTGATTTCCCTTTCACAAAACCAATTGCCTCTCCTTAATTAGGGCTCCTTGATCTCAATTCCCTTTCACCTCAGAAGTAAATGGATAATTCACAGCACAACTGTTTACAACCCAGTACCTTCAACATCTTTCTGGGACTTTGAGAAACCCAGAGACTGCTGCCATTGTCTCCAGGTGCGAATAGCTTACACCACCTTCTCAGTAAAACAATCTAAGCTGTCCATTGATCTCTAAAAATTAAACCAGCCAGGCTTACTGTCAGGCAGACTTCAGAAGAGGTCACATGACCACTTTCATTTGTCCTAAATTTAAAGCTACACTCCCAAGATATTATAATCTTACAAACCACATAATTGTAACACTAGTACCACTTAAAGCCAGCATGCATGTTAAGAGGGACAGTGAATTCTGCTTGCAGTAGGTGCTAGAAGTGACGGGTAAAGTCTCTGAGCTGGAAGAACAATACAACAGGGCAGAGGTTGTCTGATGCAACATTGGAGACCTTGGTGCAGGAGGTGGGCCATGAGGCCCTCCAGACAGACATTGCAAAGGCAGTGGGAGCAGATAACTACTGGTGTCAGTGCAAGCAGTCTTGTGCAGAGAACCTGGATCCAGTGCAGGAAGAAGTTTAATGATTTCATGCAATAAGTCAAGTTCAGTGAATGCATCTTCAAATGACATATTCTTACAAATGAATCACTACAGGAGAATTAAAAAAAATAGAAGTTGAAGTTGGCCATTTGGCTTTTCGAACCTACTCACCTCTAATTCTTTTAAACTCAAGAGAATGTAGGCCTAGTCTACTCAATTTCTCCTCTTAGGATTATCTCCTCACCCTAGAACCCCTTTTGTTGGACGCTCTCTAGGGCAAGTATGGTCTTCATTAGGTAAGGACACTAAAACTGCACAAAATAATACAGGTGTGGCCTCACCAAAGCCTTGTATGATTGTAGTAAGACTTCTATACCCTTATACTCTAAACCTTTTCTTACTAAAGCTAATATATCATGTGCCTTCCAAATTGCTCACTATACCTAAATGTTAATTTTCTGTGATTCATGTACATGAACACCCAGGTCTCTTACCATTCAAAAAAATTCTCTTTTTTTTGCTATCAAAGCCAGTAACTTCACTACATTGTATTCTACCTGCCATGTCTTTGCCCATTCACCCAACCTTTGTCGACTCACACACTGCAAATTCACCACACCTGCTTTATTGACCTACCAAAATTTCCTATCAAGGGCAACTCATCTCTAATATTCATGGTTTCATCTCACCCTCACACATTTAGCACTGCTGCAGGCTTGGGCCAAATGTGGTCCACACTTGGTCAAATGCTGCCTTGATGTCACTTGCTGCCTCTCACTTCACCTCTTGAATTCAGCTCTTTTGCCCATGTTTGGACAAAGGCTGTAATGAGGTCTGGAGCTAGGTGGCCCAGGCAGAAACCAAACTGAGTACTGATGAGCAAGATATTGCTGGGTATGTGCCGTTTTATAGCACTGTCAACGACACCTCGCATCACTTAGTTGATGATTGGGAGAAGACTTAAGGGGCAATAATTGGCCATTTTGGATATGTCCTGCTTTTTGAGGACAGGACATATATGGGTGATTTTCCACATTGTCAGGTAGATGCCATTGTTATACTTGTACTGGAACAGCGTGGCTTGGAGCACAGCTTGTTCTGGAGCACAATCTTCAATTCTACTGTCAGTAAGTTGTCAGGGCCCATAGTCTTTGCTGTATCAAGTGCCTCCATCCAATTCTTGATATCACATGCAGTGATTTGAATTGCCTGAAAATTGGCACCCGTGATGATGAGGATCTCAGGAGGATGCCAAGATAGATCATCCACTTGGCACTACTGCAAATACTTCAGCTCTGTCTCTTTGTGCTGATGTGCTAAGCTCCTCCATCATTGAGAATGAAGATATTTTTGGAGCCTCCTCATTCAGTTAGTTACTTAATTGTGCACCACCATTCATCACTGGATTTGGCAGGACCTCAGAGCTTTAATCAGACCCATTGGTTGTGTGATCACTTAGCCCTGCCCACATCATGCTGCTTCTGCTGTTTGGCATGCAAATAGTCCTGTGTTGTAGCTTCACCAGGTTGGCACTCATTTTTAGGTCTGTCTGTTGCTATTCCTAGCATGCTCTCCTGCATTCTTCACTGAGCCAATGTAGCTTCCCTGGTTTGATGGTAATGGTAGAGTGAAAGATATGCCTGACCATGAGGATGCAAATTGTGTTTGAATACAATTATTCTGCTGATAATAGCCCACAGCACCTCATGGATTATCAGCAGATCTGTTCTTTAGTGTTGTTGGAGCTGCACTTGTCCAGGCAAGTGGACTGTATTCCACCACACTCCTGACTGTGACCAGTTGCTGATGGACAGGCTTTAGGGAGTCAGGAGGTGAGTTACTCTTTGTAAAATTCCCAGCCTCTATCTGTTCTTGTAGCCACAGTATTTATATGCCAGGATCAGTTCAGTTTCTCATCAATAGTAACTCTCAGAGTGTTGATAGTGAGGGATTTAGTGATGGTAATCCCATTGAACACTAAGGGGAAATGGCTATATTCTCTCTTGTTGAAGCTGGTCATTGTCTTGCACTTGTGTGGTATGAATGTTCCTTGCCACATATCAACCTAATCCTAAATGTTGTCCAATCGTGCTGACACAGTTTGCTTCAATATCTGAGGAGTCATGATGGTATTGAACACTGTGGAACCATCAGTGAGTATGCCCACATCTGACCTTATGATGGAGGGAAGGACACTGATGAAGTAGCTGAAGATGGTTGGACCTAGGGCACTATCCTGAGAAACTCCTGCAGCAATATCCTGAGGTGTTTGCCCTCCAACAACCATGACTAGTTGCTAGGTATGATTCAGACCAGTGGAGGGGTTTCCCTCTAATTTCCATTGACTAGAAACTGAAATGGATCAGCCTTATAAATACTAGATAAGTAGAGCATAAGATAAAAGCAAAAAATACTGTGAATGCTGGAAATCTGAAATACAAACAAAAAACACTGGAAAAACTCAGCAGGTCTGGCAGCAGTTGTGGAAAGAGAAACAGAGTTAACATTTTGAGTACGTATGACTTCTTCAGAGATAAGGAGAAGAAGAAATGTATGGATATTATATGGTTTAAGATGGGGTGGAGCAGGTGAAACAAAATAAAATGTCAGGGCTAGGTGGAAGCTCAGATGAAATTGACAAAGATGCCATAGGCACAAGACAAAGGAAGTGTTAATGGTAGTGTTAAAGACTAAAGAAGGTGCTAATAGTGGCATAAAGGTAAGATAGCAGAAGCACTGGCCGACCAAGGGTCAGCATTCTGTGAAAGCAAAACATAGAAATGAGTGACAGATAGCCCAATGGGGCTGGGGCAGGGGGGGAGGAGGGTGGGTGTGGAAGGGGGCATTGGGGAAAGGATTAAGAAAAGGATTTTTAAAATAAAAGAAACATAAAAAGAATATATATAAAATAAAAATTAAAAATGAATAAACAGACAAATAAATAAACAAATAGAAATGACCAAAAATTTAAAAATTGGGTTAAGAAAGGGATTAAAATGGAGAAGGGAGTTTATGGTCTCAAGATGTTGAACTCAATGTTAAGTCCTGAAGGCTGTAAAATGCCTAATCGGGTGATGAGGTGCTGTTCCTCCAGTTTGTGTTGGGCTTCACTGGAACATTGCAACAAGCCAAGAATGGACATGTGGGCATGGGAGGAGGATGGTATGTTGAAATGGGAAGCATCTGGAAGGTCTGTGTCTTGCGGACCGAGCGATGATGTTTCACAAAGTTGTCACTTATCTGCGTTTAGTCTCCTCAATGTAGAGGACACTGCATTGGGAGCAGCAAATGCATTAGACCAAATTGAAGGAGGTACAAGTGAATCACTACTTTATCTGAAAGGAATGTTTGGTGACTTGGACAGTGAAGAAGGGGGAAAAAATGGGACAGGCATTGCGCCTTTTACGATCGCATGGGAAGGTGCCGTGGGAAGGGAAGGAGGAGTTGGGGTGATGAAGGAGTGGACCAGGGTATCACGGAGGGAACATGGGGGAATATCGTGGCTATAAGAACAAGCTAGAGGCTGGGAATTCCACAAAGAATAATTCATCTTATGGCTCCCCAAAGCCATTCCACCAACTACAAGGCATAAATCAGGAGTTTGATGAAATACTCTCCACCTGCCTAGGTCTGTATAGTTCCAACAACACTCAAGAAGTTCAACACCATTCGGGTCAAAACAGCGTGCTTGGCTGGCAGTCCATCCACTACCTTCAACATTCATGCCCTCCATCACCAGCACACCCAGGACTGCAGTGTTTTCTATCTACAGCAGCAACTTGCCAAGCCTCCTTCAACAGCAGCCAAACTGCGACCTCCACCACCTAGAAGGACAAGGATAGCAGATGCGTGGGACGTTCTCCTTCAAGCCACACACCATCCTGACTTGGAATTATGGGAGAATTTTCTCCCTGTTGGGGAGGCTGAGTGGGAGCGGGAGTGGGCGTGGGAGAAGGCGCGCAGCCGATTGCTGCCTGTGTACTGCCATTTTACGAGGGCAGGCTAATTAAGGCCCGCCCAGCATGATGAGCACCCAGAAGTGCTGAATGCTCCCTCTGCGGGTGGGGGGAGGAGGCTGAGTCAAGGCCTGTGCCCTTTCGTGTGCATCAGAGCCACTTCAGGGAGATTAGTTTGATTTTGAATAATTTAAATAAAGAAAAAAAATAATTTTTAAGACATGTCCCCCAATGTGACAGTGTCACATGAGCTGGGACATGTCAATGGGTTTTATTAAAAATATTTATTAAAGTTTAAAAACTTTCATGAAACCTCATCCTGCCCATGGATAAAGTTTCATGCTAAAAGCAAAGGCCGCCTGGGCTCTTCGCCTGCCCGTCAACATTAAGGTTGGTTGGGCAGCTCTGATAATTATTTTAATTAGTTTTTAAATGGCCTTAATAGGCCTTTGACAGTTCGGCAAGCACACAGCCGATTCCGATGTGTGCCCAGCGAGCTGAAGGTCAGAATGGCACATGGTGACATCAGGATGCATGTCTGATGTCACCGTGTGTCATTTTACGTGTCAGCGAGCAGGGCCCGCTCCTACATGCCGACCCGAAAATTCTGGCCTTATATTATCATTCCTTCATTGTCGCTGGGACAAAATCCTGGAACTCCCTTCCTAATAGCACTATCGGAGTACCTACACCACACGACTGCAGCGGTTCAAGGAGGACAATTAGGGATGCACAGCAAATGCTGGCCTTGCCTTAATCCCCAGAATGGATTAAGAAAAAATCCTCACTCCCATATCTCATAGCTTGCGCACACTTTCAGCTATTCAACTATGACAAGCACATCACCCAAACACTTTGCAAAGTACTCACTGACACTTTCCTTTCTTGCAAGACAAGTTGGTGCATAAATGCAGGCAGCAGCACCTAACCGATGGGAGATAAACACAGCTGCATGCCTTCACTCCAATGGAGGTGATGGCACAAGGAATCATTAGTGCAGCCATGATTTAGGCCATAACCAGTGGCAAGGCTGAAACCATGGATGTTGACATTATGTTCCTAATTGACCCACCTTCTCACCTCCCACCTGCCCCTCATCCTACAACATTTTCCAGTATACAAGCTGCATATAGTGTAAGCATGTAACCCAAACATTCCTCCCACTGTCCAGCCAGCCTTCCCTCACCACAACTTTATCCCTGTGCCTTTCTCCTTTCAGGTACATAGGGATTACTACCTCATCAAGCAATGGTGTGGAAGTATGAAGTGCAAGAGAAACAGGACACTGATGATGAAGAAATATCACCATTTGATCTCACACTCAAAGCCAGTAGCTTAGACACTGACCCTGCGTATATTAGAGGCTAGATCCGAGGTTGCATCTGCATATGGTGATATACCAGGTATGAATGACCTGCAGCTAGGGCAGGGGCAAAGGGTAGTGCAGTTGCCAGCACTGTGAGGGGCAATGCCACACTCATATTCTGCTTCAGGGAACTCAGATGAGGACTTCAAGAGAGCAGTGTACAGCAAAAGACTGATGTGTATGCACATTAATATCCTTGGGTCCTTGGCAGTCCTGCCAGAAAGTCTGCTACTGGGATCACCGTCAAGAAGCATGGAGAAGTCCTGCTCCAACATGGCACAGGACTTTGCACAGAACTCGGAGCCTATTCGTTCCAGCATGGAAATGGTGGCCAACTCCATGAAAACACTTGTGAAACTGCCCATGATGCAGTGTCTGCTGGCTGATTCTGAGCTTCAGCACATGTGAAAGCCACCCAACATCTTAGTGCTGCAATAGAAGTTGTCTGAAATCACAACATCTTAGCTGTATGCCATGAGGACACAGACTCCTGCCATCATGGCTGCGATACCAGTGTTCAAAGTGGCCTGCAGGATCTCACAGTAACCTATCCTTCAATGTATTGCCTTGATAGTTCAGGTGTCACCCTGGGGGAGTAACTGTGGCTCAGTGGTGCACAAGCCTGCTGTGGTCTCTCAGTATGACTGCATTTGTCCTTCCATACCCTGCAACTTGGCCAATGTCCTTGCCTGTCAGCCTGCTAGACTAGGCTGCTACCCTCCGTGCTGTGGTGATGCAATCCAAACTGGCATTCCAGGCCCAGCGCTGCACAACGGAGTCCTCTTAGGTCATCTACAATCACCAGTCTTCCACCTGCCATCCTGAGACACTAGGATGGTACTACAGAGAAGAACAAGCGAGCCAAAGGCACCCACAGGATAGGTAATAAGAGAATGCACAAAGATGGTTAGTTGACTTTTAACTGAAATAGTCGATTTGTTGGATAAAGTTGGTTTGGAATGGTTGTTTTGTGGTCACTTTTATTTTAGCATTGTGGCCAAGGGGACACCGATTGTCAGTGAATGAAGGAAGATAAGGCGTGTGACTGTCATAGAATGAAGGTTTTGGGTTGTGATCAGTGGGACTGTTGAATGATGCACACACCTACAGCATGGCTGGAAAGGGATTGAGGTAAACAACGCTCCCAGAAGATCCTAGTTAGATATGGTCTCCTGCTGAAACCCTCTATCCCTTCTTTTCCTCCCTTTGCAAGCAGCTTGTCCTCTCCTTTTTTACCTTTGGTCCATTTCCCACTTATGCTGCAGCCCAAGGGGTACAGTGACAATTGCACACATAACTGGGAGCAAGTGGCCTGACCAGAAACCTTGAAGTCAGAACCAAGGCCTTCAGCACATGCAATGCCACTCCCTGACAGCTTCATCAACTTTAAAAAACTCTGCAAATCACCAAGCACTTCTATAAACTCAGTTGGATCCAGTACAAATTGATCAGCAACTAAGGGGAAAATTTAAGATCCCTGATACGGGTCCTTCCTGCTGTTGAGTATATATTCAGCTGTGCTTGCTTAAATAGGACATTAGCTAAATGGTGAGTTCAAAAATGGCAGATCTGGTGTCAAATCAGCATTATATGTTGACTGACATCAATCTGTCTATTCTACATACTTCCATTGCACTCTCCTGATGCCTGATTACCGTCTTCCTCAAAATGGTATCTGGCACAGGCTGCGCCTATGCAACATGGATGCCTTGAAGAACTTGTGTCAATTACGCGTAAGTCAGGAGTGCCAATCAATTTGGATGCATAAGGGCTGGATAATAGTTGAAGGGAAAGTAAAGAACATCTGGTTAGCTTTCAAAGCAATTTGTAGATTTCAATTGGAATGTACTTATAGTAGGAGGAAAGAATGACAAATTGTGATCTGTACAATAGAAATCTGAACTCCCACTTGTAGTGATAGCTTGGAATTTTGGTAACAAATGAGGGTTGACTCCTCCATTAAAATGATGGATGACTGTAAAGGTCTGGGACCTTTATTCATACACATTCTATGTAACCTGAAATAGAACTTGAGTCTCCGCTGCAGATTATCAACATTTTTATTTTGGACAGATAATGGTTCTTAGAATGTGTGGGCTGTAATCTTGCAAAATATAACAGCTATAAGATCTTATGTTTGTTTTAATAGACCCCATTAAGCTCTGGGGCTTATGATATTGACACATAGACAATATCTTACTAGTTGACAGTTTCCCTCCAAAGGTTTGATACTTGCTTCTCCCACCACCCCATCTCCCAATTTCAAAAAAGACTTTAACTGGGCTAATGTCTTCACTTCATATCAGAAGATGGATTTTATTTTTGAATATTTTGGAATTCCTCATCTGTTTTCCTGAAACACTGTTTTGAATGTAACTGCATTGGTTTGTCACATAGTAGTTATCTTAATGAAATCTAATGATAGCTAAACGGCAAAGGTTGTGGTTTGTATTAACCTTTTACTAAGGAACTATTCAACAAAGGAGCACAACTCCTTTCTAAATCATTGAATTTGGGAAAGCTCAAGTTTTTAGTTGCCTTTTCATCTTAGATCATAAAACTGTCAATACTTGAACCAGCCAACAATAACCAGATGCAGTTATATAGCACCTTTAATGTAGCAAAACAGACACTGAGGCTGGAATTTTCCAGCCCCTCATGCCGGCAGGATCTTCCAGTCCTGCCGATGTAAACGGAGATTTCAATGGCTCGCCGGCCCTGCCATTGGGGCAACCTGCCATTAGGGGGCTGGGAAATTCCAGCACAAGTCAAAAAAACAGATATTAAGTGGAGTGACCAAAAGCTTCATCAAAGAGGTGGATTTAAGAAGGAGCTTAAAGGAGCTGAGATGTAGTGTGGTGTGGTAATCTGAGATGCAATACACCTTAAAGAGAATGTGAGCAGATGGACCATGTGATTGTATTACCCAATGGCTGTGTAGCGCGGGCTACATTGTTAATCAGTAGTTGAGAATTGGGTCTGGTTGGAGAAGCACACGTGTGTTAGTTCTCTGCTGTGTTAATAAACAGCATGTGCTTCATCTTACATTGGTCTCTGCATCTGCAGTATATTGCTTACCAACTCACTCACCAGTAGATAGATGTGCAACCATGTTAACTGAGCAAAGCAACCCAACAGTAAGATCATTACAACTGGCGACAAGGCAAAACACGACCAGC
Organism: Carcharodon carcharias; assembly: GCF_017639515.1. Lineage (NCBI taxonomy): Eukaryota > Metazoa > Chordata > Chondrichthyes > Lamniformes > Lamnidae > Carcharodon > Carcharodon carcharias. The sequence continues at coordinate 98,577,341 of NC_054475.1, forward strand.
TGATGACACCAAAGAAAACTGCGGAAATTCAACAGAAGTATATCAGTCATACCTTGCAAGATGATTGTTAAGTACAGCCTTCATCATAGCCCTCAAAGTTATCTCCCTTCAGTATGCCACAATTTGGCCATATCGAACCGTTTGATCAGACCACCGATGACTGGTCACATTATATCTAACACCTTGCGTTCTTCTTTTTGTCAAACTACATATTGGGGGAGATTGATGTGTGGCAGTAAAGCATACGACCTAACACGTAGCCTAACGGCACCCAATGCCCTAGATTCTAAGAGCTTTGATGAGTTGGGAAATCTTGTGAAAAGCCACTTTCAGTCAAAACCCTTGGTAACAACACAGCGTTTTAAATTGAATTTGAGGTGTTGCACCCCTGGAGAGGCAGCCACTTGCTGTGTAGCAGCCTCAAAACAACTGACAGAGCACTGTGAGTTTGGGACATCAATTAACGACATGTTAAGAGACCGATTAGTATGTGGGACTAATGAAGACACCATTCAAAGAAGGTAAATGTCAGAAATGAATTCAGACTTCAGTAAGGCACTGGAGTTGGCACTCGCAATGGAAAGCACAGTCAGGAATTTGGAAGCAATCAAGGGAGCACAAAACGGCGCCATCCTTCATGTCGGGAGAGAGGCACCAGTTAGAAATGGGGCAGAATCGCTGGGCTCAGTGGCAAGGTGGGAAACAGCCACCATTAAAAGACCAGCAAAAAGCAATGGTTTAACAGAGAAAACCCACAATCATAATGACAGAAATTGAACCAGGTAGCTTGCAAGCGAATAACAATTTAAAAGAATTGAATGTTTCTTCTGCCATCATAATGGATACATTATGCAATATTGTAAAGACAGATTAAGACAAAGCTTTAAGCAAAAAGGTAGAAATCATGAAATCCATATAATAGAGGAAGCAGAAGAAACAAAATTAGATATTTACTCATCAAACAACTTAAAAATGGATAAAACAGCCAAGTACATGACAGTGAAAGTCAACAGAAAACTCATCTGAATGGAGGTGGATACAGGGACATCCACGAAAATTATAGGAATATATGTTCAAATATCTGAATGGAGGAGGCCACTCACTGAAACTGGAAAACTCAGATGCCAGATTAAAGACATATACTGGCAAAGACATACAAGTAAAAGGAATATGCAAGGTTCCAGTACAATATAGAAGCCAGTCTAGTAATCTACCTCTCATGGTGATAGCAGGCAGAGGTCTGAGTTAAGAGAGATTAATCTTGAGAGACTACTGAAATCTCAAACAGAAGCAGGAAATGCTACTGTTTGGGAAAAGGATTATGTAAATATTCAGCAAAGGAACTCATAGGACTTCAGGACGGAGTTTGAGTTGAAGTGAGTAACCTCCAAAAAGAAAAAGAAAACCTGCTGAAGGATTTTTGCACAATGCAAGATTCCCTCAGATCCCAATTTATACCACTAAAAAGGTATGAGGAAGAACAGAAAGAATTCAGCATATCTCTGGCCAAGATGAATAATAAGAAAACACAGCAGTACTTAATTCTCCAGGAAACAACTAACAAAAAACAAATGGAAGAGCTGAAGAATCATCTACATGGAAGCCAAGAAGCTTTAAAAATAGAGAGCCCAAAGTTTTCAAAGGAGCTGACAGATGAGGAAATGCTGGATGACTCAACCACCGAGTTCACTCAAGTTGAGTTTATACCTGAGCCTAGTCTGGCCAATAGGGAAATTAAAAAGAAAGCTGAGATTAAAGTCAGCATTGCCAAGAAGAAAACCCATCAAAGAAGACACATAGGAAGAAAAAGCGGAATTACTAATAAGGCCCCGAAAATTTTTTTACACAACAGGAAGCTGATCAGACCATGTTGAATTTAGCCTTGCCCAACATCCTGATTTTGAGAACCTTCCTGACAGTTGACTTTCATATTGTTGAACTTAGAGGGGAGGGCCAGCAGGAATGCAGGCGATCGGGTCCAAAAGACGGTGAAAGCATTCCCGTTGGAGTCTACACCGCATGTGGAAGGAACTCCACTTGGTTTGAAGTGCCTATAGGATCTGTTGAGCCTGAGAAAGTTGAAGAGACAAAAGAACAGGTTCCTATTGGTGAGCCTAGTGGACAGATGATCCCTGAGTGGGAGGCCTCAGAAAAACCACCTGAAATCGTAGAACTATGGCGTTCAACATGTTTGAAGTAGCCTCCAAAGAGAATGAATTTGTAAATAGTTTATTTATGTAAATAGTTGATCTATTGTAAAGATTGTAAATTGTACCTTCAAGTAAAGGGGAAGGGATGTGGTAATCTGAGGTGCAATACACCTTTAAGAGAATGTGAGAAGATTGACCACGTGTTTGTATTACCCAATTGCTGTCTAGTGCAGGCTACAAAGTTAGTTTAGAATAGGGTCTGGTTTGAGAAGCACACATGTGTTAGTGCTCTGTTACTTGTGTTAATAAACTGCATGTGCTTCATCTGACATTGGTCTCTGCATCTGCAGTATATTGTTTAGCAACTCACTCACCAGTAGATAGACGTCCAATCATGTTCACTAAGCAAAGCGACGTGACAGAAGGAACATAACATGTGGGAATTCCAGAATCCAACGCCTAGGAATGTAACAACACTGTCATAAAATGTGGGCAAAGGGAGGGTGGATACGCAGGAGCCCATAATGAAGGGAAATGGGAGTTTAATGGGTAATTTTTGGGTTGGAGGAGGGTAAAAATATCAGTACAGGAAATGCCATGATGGTATTCAAACATAAGATTGAGTATTTTACACTTGAGGCTTTGGGGGACCAGGAGCCAATGGAGATCAGCAAGTACAGGGCTGATAGGTGAGTGGCAGTTGGTGTAGGATAGCTTACAGGCAGCAGAGTTTTGGATGAACTAAAGTTTACAGAGGGCGGAGGATCATAGGCTGGTCGGGTGAACATTGGAATAGTTGAGTCTGAAAAAGACAAATGTGAGGGTTTCAGCAGCAGCATGACAGTGCCTTGGGAGGGTGATGAAATCAATGGTAAGAGTAACTGCTAACAGTGGTGACTTTAGCTGTAGCTAATCTAAGTCCGGATGTTGGATAAACAGTCTGACAGCACTAGGCAGTGCAGTGGTTGAGGAAAGGGTAGTGAGATAGAGGTTGAATGTCATCAGCACATTGCAGAAGCTCATAACACATCTGCAGGTGACATCACCTGGAAGCAGCATAGAGATGAGAAAGAGGTGATGTCAAGGTCATTTCCTTCAGGAATTCACAGTGCAAATTAGAAAGAAAAACCATTCCTGGTGAGACTACAATCAGGTAGGTAAGAGTGAAACCAAATGAGTGCAGTTTCATCAGACTGGAAAGAAAATGAGAGGTGTTGAAAGGGAATTTTGTGGTTACCTGCGTCAAAGACAGTAAAGAGGCCAAGAAGAATGAGGATGAATCATGCAATACAACCCCAATTATAATCACAATCACACTGGGAAAGGGTGAAATACAAATATTCAATTTCTAAGGGCATAGTAGTGTGGTAGCTGTTTACAGCCCCTTTTATGTCTTTAACATCTTAATGTTTCTGTCCATTACTTGACTGAGATGATTGCTGATTCTTCACAAAAATTTAACTTGTCTGTTTTGGAATATTTGCTTATTCTCTTTAAATAACCTTGGACACCTGTCCGATATGATTAAGTTTGGTCATTTATAAGTTTTGTGTCTCTACCCTGCTTTTAACAAAAACATTTTTATATATATATCTGACAAACAATTTGCACATTGTCAGCATTTTTATGATTAGAAAATTGATACAGTCAATCATTTTGGCATCCGTATTATAATGACATCTCTCTTCTCGATTGAGCTGCTGTGTGTTCTCAGCATTTAGTTTTGGTATGGAACTTAGAAAAGTAGCACCAAGGAAAAGAAAACACCTTTCAAATAACATTAAGAAGAATATTTCACCAAACATTTCAAGCTGTTCCCACCATTTACACTTGGCACAATTATTAGAAATGAAACATTCAGACTGGTACCAGTTGTGTTTCAGAGAACTTATTTCTCAACTTCTCCCAATCAGCGCTATTAATGCCCAAGAAATGTTGCCATTGCATATAAATTTATTTTAATCTAACTGGAAAATGAATGATTCATTTGTATAATTTACAGGAACCTTAGATATCAGGTACATTTTTTCTGAATATTTTTTAAATGATGCCAATCAGTTTAATGCATATGAAATACCACAGTGACAGTCTGTTCTAGGCTGCAAATTACTAGGGATTAGCTTCATGTTACAGGGGAGGACCCTCTGTTAAAATGGTTTTTGAAACATTAACAGATGGCCAGTAAACAAATAGTCACATATCCTTTGCTTATTCTCCTGAATCTTCTTTGATACCTGTCCTTTCCCATTAAAATTGGTCATTTGTAAGTTTTATGCCTCCATTGTATTTCTTAAAAAAAATCACAAATTGCCAGCAGTGTTATGGTTATAAAACTGATAAGGTCAATCATGTTGACATCAGTATTATAATAACATCCTTATTCCTGCCTCCATGGTGAGAAAAAGAGGAAGCTTTTTTTAAATTTGTTCTTGGGCTGTGGGTGACCCTGGAAAGATTACATTTATCACCCATCTCTCGCCACCTTGAGAAGGCGATGGGCCTTTTCTTTGAACTGTTATGTGCCTTGTGCAGATAGCATTTCCAGGAAACTATAGGATTTACCTGATTAAAGTGGTGAATTTTTGTGTGGAGCTTCCTCAAGTGATAAGAATCAGATGAATATCTCGAAATGTCTGCTGTTACATGTGCATTATAGACATCAGTGCGGCATGCATTCTGTAATAAAAACGTGTATTCAAGGGAGGTTATTAGTAACTGTCCAGAAGCCACTTGAGTGATGGTAGAGATAGAGATGAAGCAGAAAAGGGGGTATATAACAGGTGTCGGGTTGATAACCCAAATGAGAACCAGATTTACTATAGAAAGTTCACAGAGGCAGTGAAAAAAGAAATAAGAGAAGCAAAGAGAAAATATGAGAAGAGACTGGCAGTAGCATAAAATCCAAAAGTCCTTTGTAGGCATATAAATAGTAAAAGGGTAGAAAGAGAAGCAATGGGCCAATTAGGGACCAAACAGGGAATCTATACGTGGAGTGAGGGCATGACGGAGGAACTAAAAGAGCACTTTGCATCTGTCTTTATCAAGGAAGAAGATGCTGTCAAAGTCATAGTGAAGGCAAAGGTAATTGAGCCACTGGATAGGCTAAAATTGATAAAGAGGAACTATTAGAAATGGTGGCTGTACTTAAAGTCGATAAGTCACCAGAATCAAATCAGATGCATCCAAAGATGCTAAGGGAAGTATGGGTGGAAATTGTGAAGGTACTGGCCATATTCTTCCACTCCTCCTTGGAAATGGGGTTGGTGCTAGAGAACCTGGAGAATTGCAAATGCTTGTTCAAAAAGGCCAGTCAGTTTAACCTCAGTGGTATTTAAAGATGATAATCCAGGACAAAATTAACTGTCACTTGGTCAAGGGTGGATTAAGGAAAACCAGCAAGGATTTGTTAAAGTCCAATCATTTTAACTAACTTGATTGAATTTTTTGATGAGGTAACAGGGAAATTTGATGAGGGCAATTTGGCTGATGTGGTATATATGGACATCCAAAAGATATTTGATAAAGTGCCACATAATAGGTTTGACACCAAAGTTGAGCCCAATAGAATAAAAGTGACAGTATTGGCACAGATATGAAATTGGGTGATTGTTAGGAAACCGAGTAATGTCAGCAGCTGTTTTTCTGACTGGAGGAAAGTATACAGTGGTGTTCCCCTAGGGTCAGTACTAAGACCACTGTTTTTCTTGACATATATGACTTAGATTTGGGTACACAGGGGTATAATTTCAAAATTTGCAGATGACACAAAAATTGGAAGTACTGTGAACTGTGAGGAGGATAGAGATTGACATCAAGAGGACATAGACAGGCTGGTGGAATGGGCGGACACATGGCAGATGAAATTTAATGCAGAGAATTGTGAAGTGATACATTTTGGTAGGAAGAATGAGGCTATATAAAATAAAGGGTACAATTCGAAATGAGGTGCAGAAACAGAGAGACCAGAAACAGGTAGACATGCACAAATCATTGAAGGTGACGGTGAAAGGCAGGTTGATGAAGAGGTTAAAGAGGCATACGGGATTCTGGGCTTTATAAATTGAGGCATAGAGTACAGAAGCAAGGACCTAATAAAACATTGGGTCAGCCTCAACTGGAGTATTGTGGGCATTGCAGTTTGGGAAGGATGTGAATGAAGACTTTAGAGAAGGTGCAGAAGAGATCTACAAGGATGGTTCCAGGAATGAGGGGCTTCAGTTACAAGGTTTAATCAGACAAGCAGGGGTTGTTCTCCTTAGAGAAAAGAAGTTTGAGAGGAGAGTTCACAGAGGTGTTCAAAATCATGGGTCTAGACAGAGTAGATTGAGAGAAACTGTTCCCATTGGCAGAGTGGGTCCAGAACCAGAGGACACAGATTTAAGGGACTGGCAAAAGAACCAAAGACGACATGAGAAAACATTTTTTTAGGCAGCGAATGGTTCCGACCTGGAAGGCACTGCCTGAAAGGATGGTAGATGCCGATTCAATTAGAGCTTTCAAAAGAGAATTGGATAAGCACCTGAAGAAAAAAATGTGCAGGGGAGGAGTCGGACTGGCTGAATTGCTCTTGCAGAGTGCCGATGCAGACTCAATGAGCTAATGGCATCCTTCTGCACTGTAATGGTTCTATGAATCTATGGTATGGAGACAGATACATGCAGATGGGTCTGTGTATACAGGAGTGATTTTAACTCTCCTCAATCAGTGGAAACAAAGCAGGGAGAAATTCGAGTGGTGCAGTGTAATTTCCTATGCTGTTTCTGCCTATCCATGACTTTAACTTTGCTGATTTTGGTGCAGTGAGGTTCCCGCCAGACTCTGAAAGAACCTCATCACTAAATGCGAACAGGGGTCTATGATGTATATGGGCTTCAATGGAATTTTAACTGACAGACAGCCTCCAGGATGCCATTTTTGTCCTTCTCTGCTGAGCAGCCATCATTTTCCACTGGAAACAGCCGAGCAGCCAACTAATGAGATTAAAATAAAGCCCAGCAGATTCCATCGACTCCCACTCCCATGCGCTCACTGTCCACTCCCACTGCCTTTCTGCCGGGAGTTAAATGTGTGTTTCAGCATGTGTGCACATGTCAGATGTTTTGGGGTCAGTGTGGCATAATTTGCAGCCAAATCGCTTATAAATTATTCCATGTGGTCTAATTATTAAAGTGGATTTTGAGACTACAGTATTGTTGAGCTCAGCTGCTTAATGCCAAACTGATGACGCCTGAAAGGATGGTAGATGCCGATTCAATTAGAGCTTTCAAAAGATAATTGGATAAGCACCTGAAGAAAAAAATGTGCAGGGGAGGAGTCAGATTGGCTGAATTGCTCTTGCAGAGTGCCGATGCAGACACAATGAGCTAATGGCCTCCTTCTGCACTGTGATGGTTCTATGAATCTATGGTATTAAACAGCATTAGCTATTTAAATGAAAATACATTTACAAAAAAAATAGAGAAACAAAACAGGAATATGTTGATTTTAATCCTGATTCTTGCCAACAGTTTAATTTGAAAAAGTGTAATTAATGAAGAGGCTGCCTTTGAGCAGAGGATATTTAGATTGTTTATGGAACTTCCATTTTGGCTGTAACTTATCATGTTGAAACATTTCAAATTGCTTTCATACAACGAATCTCTTTCAGAGTATTCTGACCCTTATAACGTGGAGCAAACATAACATCAAGTGCCCCACAGATAGTACTTAATTGATCAATCTGCTGCTTTATGGGGATATTCGTTGACGGATCAATGTTGATCAGGATAGGGGAAGAACCTTGTGCTCTTTTTTGAACAGCATCATGAGACATTCAATTTGCACTTGAACAGGGAGATGGGATCTCAGTTCAATTCTATACTAATTTAGGAAAATATCTAAATAAATGAGTTGTTATTCTTTAATACAGGTCATAAGTAGCTCACTCAATTATTCAGTAGATGTATTAGGAATATTTTAAACCTTGGTCAATAGAGTGAAACTGGGCATGAACCCATGCCAGCAGGACAATTAATAACAACTTATGCCCACCCTTAAGAGGAAGGCACCACTAACAAAAGTGGCTAAGTCAACTTTAAAGTGTATACTTTGAGTGTTAGATAAGGAGCTGGTTGTCATCATCAATGAAATGAACACAGTCCAGAGACAAATGGGTCTCCAAAGTGTTCAAGAAAATCAGTTGATGTCATATTGTTTCATTCCCTAATGTTTTGAACATTAATGTGACTTAATGCACATTTTTCCCAGAAATGGAATAAATTGCACAGAATACAGCATAATATCATAACGGTTATGTTACTGGATTAGTAATCAAGAGGCCTGTAATAATGATCCATAGGCATGAGTTTAAATCCCACCAGAGCAACTGGGGAATTTAAATCCAGTTAATTAAATAAAATCTGGAATAAAAAATCCTTGTATCTGTAATGGTGACCATGGCCAGAATATTGGCGTTGGTGCGCGGGAGTGGGACCAACATGCTGATGCACAAAATGACGCGTGATGATATTGGGCGTGCGTCCCGATGTCATCGCGGGTCATTTAGATATTTCGTTCGGTGGGTGCGTGCTGCAACTGTCAAAGGCCAATTAAGGCCATTAGGAAAGTAATTGAGCTAATTAATAGCGTTGCCCGTCCAACCATAAGGTTGGCGGGTAGGCAAACAGCCCAAGCAGCTTTCATGTTTTTCAGGAAACCTCATCCACGGGCAAGATGTGGTTTCCTGACAGTTTAATAAAATCAATAAATAAATTCTGTTACATTGACAAACATGTCCCAGCTCATGTGACACTGTCACATGAGGGGACATGTTTAAATAATTTTTCTCTTTCTTTATTGAAAAATTTCAAAGTGTACTTAATTTGTGCCTCAGGGAGATTTCTGGACTCTTTTGCGCACATGAATTAATAGTACAGATAGAAATTAATGGACTCAATCCAGTAGCCATTGCAGAGACATGAGGCTGCATTTTATGTGGCCCCTCCAGGAGTGTTTTTGACGGGGCCGGTATGTAAAATAAGTTGGGTCCTCTGAAATGGCCTAGCCAGCCAGTCAGTTCAAGGGCAGTTAAGGATTCAATCCAGGGCAACAAATGCTGACCTTGCCAATAATGCCCACATCCCATGAAAGAATAAAACAAACAACACAGGGAGAAACAGTTACTGGTTATAAGCTCTTGCTCAATTGGCATAGAACGTGAGTGCCAAAGGTTACTTCCCATGGTGGGAGAGACCACCACAGTGGCCCATCTCAAGCTGGGCAGTCCCAGTCATTTAGATGCTGTCCTGCCAAAGCCAGCTTGCTTCAATGGGTGGTTGGAGTTTGGAGAATCATCTCACGACAGGTGGGTTGCTAATCTATGTACCAGGCAAGATGAACTCAACAAAGAAGACACTAGTCTTTTTCATCACAAGCTGCATCCTGGCCTTATTGATTATCCCCTGCAGGTTGATGATACACGCAAAACAAATCAACAAAAACTTACAAGGCTCAGTGTAGACATTGCTGTGCTGCAAAAAACTAGGTTTGCTCAAAGTGGATCCCTTAAAGCAAACACCACACAATCTTATTGTCAGGACTGGTTTTTCTCAGTAAAATCAACTCTACTTGCAATGATTAAGCCCCCCACAGAAGACTCAGAGAGACTTCTTACTCTTGGCTTGTCAACAAGTGTGGGCCCAGTTAACCCCATGAGCATCTATGCTCCGACACTCACCTTCACCCCAGATGTCGAGGAGAAATTCTATAAGGCCCTTGACGTTGCCATCAGCAGAATTCCCAACACCAAGGGACTGTACCTTCTCAGGGACTTCAGTGCAAGGATGGGTACCGTCTACACAAATTGGCCAATGCTCATAGGGCACCGGGGAATCAGCAAGATAAACAAACCCGGACTGAGGTTTCTGGAGCTATGCTGTTATCATGGACGTGTGATGAACAGCTACTTCCAAATTAAGCCATGCCATAAGGTGCCCTGGAGACATCTGAGATCACACCACTGGCACCAACTAGAGCTCATAATCACCACACATTCCCTCAACAGTGTCCTTGGCACTCATAGTTATCACAGCACTGACTGTGACACTGACCACTCCTTGGTGTGTAGCAAGGTCAGGCCTCAGCCAAGGCAACTATAGCACTCCAAGAAGAAAGGTCATCCTCGGATCAACACTTACGGTACCATTGACCCAGAAAGGACCCACATCCTGGATCAGGTTCTTTAGGATGCCCAAGGCCAGAGTATGGTGTCAAAGTGGGATCATCTTCACAACACCATTTATAACTCTGCACTCACTGTGTAGAGGAAAAGAGATCAGAGGAATGCTGACTGGTTTGAGGCTTCTTGGACTGAAATGGAGCCATTTACTGCAACCAAGAGGAGAGCCTTCATAAACTACTGGCAAGTCCCCAGTCAATAAAATCTAGATGCTCTCAGAGCTGCCAGAATAAAGTCTCAGCAGATTGCATGGTACTGCGTCAATCAATACTGGCTAAAACTCTGCAACAGCACACAATCTGCTGCCAAATCCACGGATGCTAGAGGAGTGTATGAAGGGATCAAGAAAGCAATATGCTCAGCAGAAACTAAATCAGCCCCCCAGGTCGCTGAATCCAGCAAGCAAATGTGGGTGGAGCACTTCCTTGAATTCCATGCAATGGAAAATGTAGTCACTGAAGAAGCTTTCGGGCCATTCCAGACTTTCATGTCATGGAGGAGCTGGACAGTGAGCCCACCATAGTAAAGCTCAGTAAAGCCATTGACCCATCTTGCCAATGGGAAATCCTCAGAGAACGAAGGCATTCCACCCAAAATAATCAAAAGTGGGAAATCAGCACTGCTGCAGCATTTCCATGAACTTTTGTGTCTTTACTGAAAGGAAAGATTTGTGCCTCAAGACAAGCATGATGCACAAAGCTTGGACAAAAACAAAAGGGATCACAATGACAGCAAAAATTACCAAGGCAACTCTTTGTTAAGTATGGGGAAGGTCTCTGCTCTGTTGCTCTGACCAAATTGCAGACCACTGCCATCACGTTTCACCCTGAGTCTCAGTGCAACTTCAGAGCTGGAAGATCAACAGTTGACTCAAGTGAGGTTGCCTAACTGCATGCCAGAGCTGACAGCAAGCTGTTCAATTTGTAAGACTGCATGCCAAGACCAAAGTGCATAATGCCCTAGTCCATGACCTGCTGTTTGCTAATAGTACCGATTCTGAAGTTCACTATCAACAGTTTGTAGATTGGTTCTCCTGGGCCTGCAAGGAGTTTGGATTGACAATCAGCATCAGGAAGACCAAAGTTAGGGGCCCAGGCATAGAAATTCCACCTTCTATCAACATTGACAACCTCACTCTGGAGGTCATCGACAGCTTCACATACCTTGGATCATCAAGTACTAGCAGCCTGTCTCTTGATACCGAAATCAGCACCAGGATTGCCAAGGCCATGTCAAAGTTGAGTAGCTGACTGTGGACCAACAAGAACTATCTGAAAATACAAAGCTTCGTGCATACCAGGCTTGTGTTCTCAGCACCCTCCATTAGAGTAGTGAGGCATGGACAACTTATGCAAGTCAAGAAAAGTGGCCGAACAGCTTCCACCTCCACTGCCTTAAATGAATATTGGGCATCTCCTGACAAGACAGAGTGCCAATATGGAAGTATACCACCGTACATTAGTCACCAGCACTTCTGTTCTCTTTAGTCAACGGCAATTACATTGGCTGGGTCAAGTGAGCAGAATGGATGACAGCTGATCCCTAGAGATATGATCTATGGCGAGCTTGCAATCGGCACCAGACCAACCAGTCACCCATGTCTGCAATATAAGGACGTCTGTAAGTGAGACTCTAAGTTGAGCAGGATCAGAGTTGATGCATGAGAAGCCTTGCTGCTGATCGGAATGCCTGGAGATAAGCAGTCAGAAAGGGTATGGAAACAGCAGAGGACAAAAGAACTGATCAGATGGCCAGAAGGAATAAGCACCTGTCAACCTCGAGCTATTCATCTGTGCCAGCTACAAAAGGAATTGCCACTCACAAATCAGCCTCTACAGCCACAACAGATGATGATCCATCCAGAAGTGACATAAACCTTGGGCACAGTCCATCATCCCCCAAGACAGATGTATGCCATCAATTTAATGTATTAGTTGCCTCCTAAGTAATGCACAGTCGATGTTGATTTTACTTTGTTTGCTACAATAAAAGTCTTAGGGGGAGATGGTGGCGTAATGGCAATGTCACTGGACAAGGAATCCAGAGGACCAGTCTGTTGACCTGTGGATAAGTGTTCAATCCCATCACAGTTGTAAAAACCCATCTGGTTCATTCATATACTTTAGGGAAGGAAATCTGCCAACATTATCTGGTCTGGTCTACATCTGACTCCAGACCCATAGCAATATGGTTGACTCTTAACTGACCTCTGAAATGACCTAGCAAACCATTTAGTTCAAGGGCAATTAGGGATGGGCAACAAATGCTGGCCCTACTAGTAACACATCCCATAAAAGAACAAAAAAAAGTTGTGAAATCAAGTTGTGTGATCCTTTAAGTTGGTCACTGGGATTTTAAATCTCTTTTTAAAAATTTTGGCCTCTTCAGGAATGACAACAATGGTAAACTTTAACATTCAAATAGATTGGTTAAGCTAAATTTGACTAAAAGTGTGAGTTGCATGAAATGCATGCAAGAAAGATTTATAGATGAGTATGTTTAGGAGCCAAATAGGAAATAAACTATTTTTGACCTAGCATTGTGTAATGAGGAAGAGTTGATGAAGAATCTCTTGGTTAAAGAGTGCCTACGGAAAAGTGATCATAATATGATAGAATTTTATACTGAATTTGAGGGTCATTTAGTTAAGTTAGAAACAGGTCTCAAATTTGAACAAAACAAACTACGTTGAATGAGGGACGAGTTGGCATAAGTAGAAAATTATGTCCTGCGATAAAAAGCAAGACAAATTCAATCCGGCCAATTTCAACCCCATCATCCTGCTCTCAGCAAAGTAATGGACATGTCATTGGCAGTGTTACTTTGAGTTGCTTATCCACCAATGACCTGCTCATTGATGCTTAGTTTGGGTTCCATAAGCACCACTCAGCTCTAGCGCTTATTACAGTAGGAGATGAGAGTGACTACTTTTGATAATAAAGCAGCATTTGACTAAGTGTGGCATCAAGGAGTGCCAGCAAAATTGAAGTCAATGGAGATCAGAAGGAAAACTCTCCACTGGTTGGGATAACACCTAGGACAAAGAAAGATAGTTGTAGTTGTTGAAGGCCAAATATCTCAGCCTCAGGGATAGCTGCAGGAGTTTCTCAGACCAATTCCCTAGACCCAACCATCTTCAACTGCTTCATCAATGACATTCCCTCCATCATAAGGTTACAGTGGGATAGTTCACTGATGTTTGCACAGTGTTCAGTTCCATTCACAGCTTCTTAGATACTGAACCAATCCGTGTCAATGTGCGACGAGGCCTGGACAACAATGAGGTTTGGACTGATAAGTGGCAAGTAATATTTGCCCACACAAGTGCTAGGCAATGACCATCTCCAACAAGAAATGGCCTCACCATCTCCCCTTGACATTCAATGGCATTACCAAAGTTGAATCCCCCCACCATCAACGATGACCAGAATCTTAACTGGACCAGCCACATAAATACTGTTGCCATAACAGCAGTCATAGGTTGGGTATTTTGTGGTGATTGCCTCATCCCCTGAATTCTGAAAGGCTTTCCTCTGTCTACAAGGTGCAAGTCAATAATGGGATGGATATTGGGCCTCCAACTCTTTTTGATGGGGGTGGCATGTAAAATATGTCAGGTGGTTAGTCCACCCCCTTCCTGACCAACCCCAAACTGACCTCCATAATATGCTATGTGGGCAGGCGCTGAAATTGGCAACCCATCTGCCATATTTAATTAAATAATTAAAGGTCAATTAGGCTTGTTCACAAGCCTATTGACCAGGATAATATGCTGCCCAGGACTTAGCACAGGTGGCATCGGCAAGTGAGTGGGCCATTTTTTTGTGGCCTAGATGAAAAAAGATAGGAAGTAAAAGGAGAACCTCATTTGGAAGGTAACCTGTGTGCATCTGGCCACCCTTCCCACCCAATATGTCACACCTCCCCCCTCCTATCCACACCATCTGCCCTCCAAAATGCACACCCACCACTTCACCACCCCCCCCCCCCCACCCTCTCCAATATGCTTCTCCCCACTCCCTGGGCTCTCAGATCCCTCCGTACCCTAAAGGCCTGGCAGTTACCTTTCTGCGGTAGCCATCACTCTCCTTCGGGCTCCTTCTTGCAGTCCGAGCCATGCCCATTACTGAGCATTGGCACTGCCAATCATACTGTCTGGCAGCTATGAAAGTGGGACTTGCTCCCACTGAGGGGCAGAAGTCACTCTCTCACATAGTTTAGCCTGTCAGCAGCATATTATGGTTGTAGGGCGGCTTTCTTTCTGCCATGTCAGTTGCCAGCTCAATTTCTTTCCAGGCGGGGCAAACAGTCTGCTCCTGCCACACCCACACCCACCCCCACCTTAAAATGAAGCCCAGTGTGATGGAATACTTCCCGTATGTCTGGATGAGTGCAGTTCAACAACGCTATCCAGGCCAAAGTATCAGAATCCCATCCATTGGTTGAAAACATTCAGTCTCTTTTTGAGCAACGGGTCATAGTTTGTAGTGTGTACCATTTGCAAGATGCAGAAACTAGCCAAGAATTCAGCACTTAACCTGCAACTTCTTCCAACTGGAAAGACGGGGGCAGCAAGTGTATAGGAACGTCACTGCTTGCAAGTTCCCTTCCAAGACACACAGCATCCTGGATTGGAAATGAAGTGCTGTCTCATCATTGTCGCTGATTCAAAATCTTAGGAATACCTCCTTGTTATGGACAGGAGGGGGGGTAATTTAAACAGCACTAACTTCATCTCTCATCACCCGCCCATAAACAGAAAGGTGTTTTGATTGTAAGTGGTGGCATATTTCCCAACCCCTCAGTTTTTGTATAATCCAATTTTCTATTGATAACCCCACAGCAAACTCGAGATGGGATGAACTAAAAAAGGGTTAGTTTATTGCACACATTCAAACCATGAAATGAGGGTCGCAATATTGCCTCCACATTCAGAAAGTAAGGAGAGGGATAGAGAAAAGAAGGTTCTACAAATCAGAGACCACAAAGAAACTAAAAATTGATTCACAGGAGCTCCAGAGTCCAGGATCAAAGTCTAATGAGATACCCCTTCATGGAGGTCAGTGGGTTGAAAAGCGATGCTGGTTACTTCATTTTTCCAATGGTGTTGACTTCATTAGATGAGATAGGCATGCAGAGATGAATCAGACTTGTACGTGATGGTACAGACTTTCCAGCAGAAGCAATTTAGATGCGGCCCAGGTATTCCATCTGGGCAGAGCTCCTTTCCTGCGAGGCTATTGTCAGATGGTAAACAGCAGACTGAGCTTTTCAGTTCAGCAAGGCAATATTATTTGTTCCACAAGCCAGAGGCCCATGTTACATGACTCCCACTTCTCCGCCATCTTTGACAAAGGATGTGCATCCATTGTCTCAATTCTAAAGACTGTTAAATGTCATTAGGAATTGAAAGGAAGGTTTGGGCCTTTGTCTTAACAGATGATCTATGTCCTTCTGGACATCCTGGGTTATTAAATGCAGATGGCTTTTATATAGCTATCTTTGAAGTTGTCATTAGTGGCTTCTCAGAGATAACTATGTCCGAGTTTTCATGAAACTGCCAAGTAGCTTCTTTTGTTCGGGGGGGGTCACAAACAGACATAGGTTCAGTGATTTTAAAGGACTTTGTTCAGTTTTTAAATTTTAGAAATACCATTGAGCATATCTATATATGTTTAATAAAAATATACAGTATGAGGTCTTAGTCTTTCACATCCTTACCAGCATTAACTGCAACGGCTCAAGAAGGCAGCTCACCATTACCTTCTCAAGGGCGATTAGGAATGGGCAATAAATACCAGCCTTGCCAGCAACACTTCACATCCCATGAATTAATTAAAAATACATAATTCTGGCAGAAAATTCTAATCCTGCAAATCTGCAAAAAGGGTTGTGGGATGATGCATATGTAAGGAAATCCATGATACATTTAAAAAGATTACACTGAATCTATTGACTCCATGCTGTTGCACATCCGGTATCATTAGTTGCACAATCAGCCCAGAATTCTGTTAATGTAAAATTATAATTTTTCTATTACTTTCTGTTTATGTGAATTCTTAGCACGTTTGGTATCAAGGCTTTAGCAAAATAACAGCTTAGGAGTAAAATGTATGGATAATAACTATATTCTTTTCATAAAATCCCTCGACCATGCATCATGCTTTACTGTAACAGTGGTACAACTTCCACTTAATCAAGTGGGTGATCAGTTTTGCACCAAATTGGAACCCATCTGCTTTCAAGTGATAATGGGCGTCTGAAAATGCCTAAGGACAGGCAATGTATCTGTAACAAGCAATTGGCATAGGACATGTTTCTCTTTCAGACAACATAAATATCTTCTATTTGCGGTTGATTGCATCATCTTCTCCAATCGTATATCATTACCTCACACCTTTCTGACCACATCCTGTGTCAATCACCAGGATGATTTCATCTGGCATAAAACATGACATGGATATATTACAGAAAATGGATCAGTTGTGATTTACCACAAGATACAGACCACATGATTAATTTTTGTATAGCCATGCATAATCATTAAAGTAGACTTACTGAGTTAAAGTATGAGAGAAGATCAATTACACCAAACCTTTGCCAATAGTGCATATGAAATACATTTCCGGTCAGATGTATTCATGGTGCAGGAAGCTCCAGCCACAAATTTCAGTATTTCAATGGGATAGATGTAACATTCTTATGTGTAATGGGCTGGATTTTACAGGAGTTGTACTGCCTGACACTGCCCCCACCCCTGCCCCTGGAAGGAAAGTCGATCCCAAAGGGACTGGTTTTAAAAGCCCGCTGCAATATGACATTGGGAACAGGCTAAACTTGGATAGGGTCCAGTTTCCACTCCTCAGTGGACATGAAGCCCCACCCTCGAGAGCTACCAGCCAATCTGATTGGTTGGAAGCTCCAGCAATCCCAGCAGCACCAGAGCTCAGTAGTGGAGGCTGCTGGGACTGCAAGGAGCCACAGGAAGAAGAGTAATGGACACAGGAGAAAGGTAAGTCTCAGCGTGTTAGAGTGGGGAGGAATTGCAGAACCTAGGGAAAAGTAGAGACAGATGTGAGGCCAGATTTTGGGGGGTAGGTGGGGGGGAACAAAGGAGGGGTGTGTGATATCTTGCAGGGGGGGGAGCGGGGGGGAGCGGTGCGGTGTCACCTCAATGTGCACAGGTCATGCTCCAACTGATGTGTCCTTTCTTCCTGACTTTTCAAAGTAGCCCTTTCAAAAATGGCCTTTGCACTCTGGCCGGCCTGCCTATGTCTAGCAGTTTATGGCAGTGGGCGTGGATTGAGACCCTTAATTACCACTGAACTGAGCAGTTAACGGCCTCAATAGGCTTAAGGATGGGTGGCCTAATGGGCCATTTATCCTCCCCCACACCCCCCCCATATTACGGGGAGCAGGTCGGGCATGGGCATGGAGGAGGTGGGCTCGGCACCCAACATATCTTAGGTGTCACCCCCTCACCAAAAACCCCCCCAGTGGCGGGCAGGGAGGGGAGGGGAGGGGTGTAACATCCAGATCTATAGAATCCAAGTTACCAGGCTGTTATCTGGAATACAAATTTATTTAAGGTCTGTTTACAACCCTGGTGTCAACTTTTCAATTTTCATTTCTAGCTTTTACCCCCACTTTTCCCTCCTTTGGAGCCATATTTGTGGCTGATGCTAGTTTCCAATGCAGATTTTGGACCAGTGGTTACTAGTTGGGAAAATAGGTATCCGTACAAGAAGGTGGATCAGGGTGCAGGAGACTTCCCTGGACACTTTATTCTGAGACGCAATCACACCCCTCAGTGAACCAGAACCTTAGAGCTGGTCAATGATCATAGACAGGAGGGTGTGACTATGAATCAGGCAGGTACAGGGATCCAGCATGTAGTCGTGGAGGAACTTCAGTTCTTGATTTTGTCCAACAGATATGAGGTATTTGCTGCCTGTATGGATGAGAACAAGCTCTGCAGAGTGGATGGGCAAACTGACCATGGCACCATTTTCAGGATGCCATTTAAGTGGGGGGAGTGAAAAGAGATGTGGTAATGACATGGGGCAGTATAGTCAGGGGCTAGCACAACCAGAGGTTCCAAAGGTTATGTTGGCTGACCGGTGTCAGGTTGAAGGACATTTCCTAATGGCTGGAGATGAACTTGGTGTGGGAGGCACAGATCCAGTTTATCATGGTCCATGTGGAAATCAATGACATAGGTAGAATCAGCAATGTTATTCTGCTGAGAGAGCTTGGGGAGTTAGGGTCCAAAATAAAATGCAGAACCTCAAAGGTAATCATCTCTGGATTGTTACCTGAGCCACATGTTAATTGGCATAGTGTCAAGCAGATTAGAGAATTAAATGTGTGGGTTAAAGAGTGGTGTGGGAAGAAGGGGCTTCAATTCACGGAGCACTAGCAAGAGAACTGGAGAAAGAAGGAGCTTTTCCATTGGGATGTGTTCAACCTAAACCAGGTTGGGATCAGTGTCATGATGAATCATGTAACTCGGAATGTGGATAGGGCTTTAGGCTATATTTCAGCTCTGTAAATATACTTTAATGATGGGGCAGTTCTGGTCAAAGGAGATTTAGAAATCTAAAGAGAAAAGCAGTGACCATTGAATAGAGTAGTGATTTGGGGAAAGACAAGCTCGGTGGGAAAGAAAGGGACAGAGAGTTTAATGATAATAATGTATCAGCAAATAAGGTCCATGCAAATAATGGTAGTTAAAAAAAAAGTTATTTTTATCTGAATTCACAAAGTATTTACAGTAAGATAAATTAAATGGTGGTGAAAATAGGAATAAATAATTTAGATCTAATCACCATTACAGATCCATGGTTACAAGGTGACCAAGGTAGGAAATAAATATTCCAGGGTACACAATATTTGAAAAGGAGGAGGAGTGGCCCTGATAGTAAAGGATGATACAGTGACAGTAGTGAGAAAGGATCTTGGTTCAGAAAATCAGGAAAGAGAACAAGTATTGGCTAAGATTAGGAAATAACAAGGGTGAGAAAAGTGCTGGGAGAAGTAGTTTATAGGCCCTAACATAGTTATACTATTGGAAAGAGTATTAAGCAAGAAACAATTGGAGCTTGTAACAAAGGTAATATAATTGTTGTGAGTGACTTTAATCTTCATGTGGACTGGACCAAGCAAATTGGCAGCAGTGATGAAAGATGAAAGCAAAATACAGAAAGTGCTGGAAAAACTCAGCAGATCTAATAGCATCTGTGGAGAGAAAAAAAACAAGCAACGTTTTGAGTCCGTATGAAGAAGAGTCATACGGACTCAAAACATTAACTGTTTTTTTTCTCTCCACAGGTGCTGTTAGACCTACTGAGTTTTTCCAGCATTTTCTGTTTTGGCTAGAAGATGAGTTTGTGGAATACTTTTGTGACAGTTTCCTGGAACAATATGTTGTGGAGCAGACTAGGGATAAAGCTATTTTAGACCTCATATTGTGCAGGGTGAATCACTAAACTCATAGTAAAAGGGCACTGGGAAATACTGATTATAATACAATTGAATTGCCTATTAAGGCCTGAATTTTCATACAGGCGGAAAGGGTCTCCAACAGCTCAAAAATACTGTCAGAGGCCCTAATCCAGAAGCCCCTCCCCTGAACTCAGCCTCAACCATGTTCATAGGGGGGGAAATGGGGATGGGTTTTAAATTACACATCTGTGGTTTAGAGAGGGAGCTGCCCATATAAATCACCAGCTGCCTTTGCTTATGTGTGATTTTGGTGCGGTAACAAGGTATTATGACACAGCCGATTGTAAAGGCTGAGCTGTTCAAATCCCAGAGGGAAACTTGAAACAACTGTCATAACATTTTTGCAATTTGTATGTTTCAAGATGCAGGCTGCAGTAATAAGACCACCAAGTCTCAAGATCTTTTTCTAAAAATAAATTAAACATTTATTAATATAAGAAAGAATGTAAACACATACATACATCTACAAAATTACCACTAATAACTACAAAAATCCTCTGATTAATCTGACTCTCAGTTACACCCTCGTTAAGGCACCAGGAAATTTCATGGATTTAAAGAGACACCTGGCAAAGCACAACGTGGACAGTCACATTCAAAATGAATTTATTTCAGCTCTAGGTCCTTGCAGACAGCAGTTTAAGGCTTCTCACACTTGTTAGATTTTAAGATGCCTCTGCCTTACACACAATCTCCTTTCTCCTTTATAAGTATCTTTCTCTTTGAATATAAACTTTCCATTGTATCTCCAGGCTTTTAATTTTACCTCTTCTAACAATAAAATCCTTTGATTCCACCAATTTTATTAGTAAGCTGAAAAAAAATTAACACATTGCTTGGAGTCTTCTAGCTAGGCACAAGATTTCACTCATTCTTTTGAATGGCTTATTTAAAAATCAAATTGCCCACTTGGCATCTAGGTTTCTAAACTTTCCAACGTTTATCTAATTATCATTTCAAACCTACTTCCTTCTATACATCGAAACCTCTAGACCAGCTACCTTCAATCCAATTAATTCACACATACAGGGCAGAAATTTTCACTTGGCGGGTGGACGCAGCCCGACCCACTCAAGCGTGAAATGACAATGTTCTATTACATATTTATTTTCTTTACTTTTTTATATCTCTTTATCTCCCTGAGGCAGCTCCATGCCTCAGGGAGATTATGAAGCACTCACTCGGGCGCATGCGTGAAGTTCTCGCTCGGCCCGCTCATGCTCTCATACCCCCCACAGAGGCAGCGCTCAGTGATGCCACTCGCATTTCATACTGGGCGGGCCTTAATAGTGAAATCACGGTACAGTGCCGATCATGGGTAGTTGTCGGCTTCCCAACCGCCCCTGCCCTCCTGCGCCTAGCCCACCCACCGAGAGCAAACGTCTGCCCATAGACAGAAACACCACTAAACTCTATCTTAAAAAATAATTTCCAATAACATTATAAACATTAATATCTTCATGACACCCCCCTCCTTATTGAAAAATGAACCATCATAATTTTAAAAGACGGTTTCATTTTTAATAACCCATCTTACACCATCTCCTATACCTATTACACTATTGCACTACCAGATGCATGCATTAACATAACAATATATATACAAATCCTTGGTATCAGCGGAAATCATTCCAGTTCAGTGTCCAGGTTTTAAAATGTCCAATTTTCCTATAAGCTTCAAACTCTTGATAAAGCATCTGCAAACAGATTTTCTCATCCGGTGACATGTATTATCTGTACGTTAAATGGTTGCAGTAATAAATTCCACCTGAATGGCTTAGCACCTTTGCCTCGAAATTTGTCCAGAAGCTTTAAGGGCAGAATTTTCCAGTTGGCGTGGGGTGGGCCTGACATGCTGACACATAAAATGATGCGCGATGACATTGGGCGTCCATCCCGATGTCACCGTACACTGTCGGGATATTTCAGTAGGCGGGTGCTCTATGAGTTCCGAGGCACACTCACCATTAATTAACAGTCCAGTGAAGGCCCTTGAGGCAGCAATTGAAGACAATTTTTCACAGCCCATGCAATTTTCAGTGCGTCGCATGGGCGCAGCGGATAGGCGGGTAGTGCACATTTTTAAAAACCTCATCCACAGGCAGGATAAGAGGGGTGAGTGGGCATGCTAACGTGAGTTGTTAGAACTTCAGTTTATTACTTACTGCCACTTGCTTGTGTGAACAGGACAACTTCATTTCACTCCAGAGCTGCTTTGACAGAAAGAACATGCTTCAGTTCAGGACTCTGGAGGAATCATAGCACTTGGATCGGACAGCCTTCCCTTGCCCTGAGAATGGGGAGTTACCTCCTCTGAGGAGGGAGATCCAGAAGGGGGAGGAGTCGAGGAGTCTATATTCAGTCTCCAGGGAGCCACCTGTGGGAGGACAGGCACAGGCACAAGGGGTACAGGGCCAACAGGAAGTCCAAGGCGGAAGGGGCCACAAAAGATGCCACTATCCTGCTGCCAGGGTTCACAGGCGGTGATACAGCTACCTCAATATGTCTAAGGTGCAATGCTGAAGGAGGCTACGCATCTCAAGGGAGACAGTCACCTCCATCTGTCAGATGATTGGCCCTGAGATCAGCTCCAACTGTGTGGGTGGACACACCATGCCAGTGGCATTGAAGGTCACGGTTGCCCTAAACTTCTATGCCTCCGGCTCTTTTCAGGGGTTAATGGATCTTTGTGGAGTCTCCCAATCAGCTGTAACAGTTGTGTCAAGCTGGTGACAGATGCTCTGTTCAGGCGTGCATTGACTTTCATTCACTACGACACAGATGAGGCCAGCCAGGCTGAGTGAGCCAGAGGCTTTGCCGTGATTGATGGGTTCCCCCGCATCCAGGGTGCAATCGACTGCACACATGTGGCCATCAAGTTACCAGCGAGTGAGCCAGGTGCTTTCATCAAGAGGAAAGGCTTCCACTCCATGAATATGTAGGTAGTGCATGACCACAGGATGGAGATTCTGCAAGTCTGTGCAAAGTACCCAGGCAGCTCCCATGATGCCTACATCCTGAGACACTCACAGGTGCCGAGGCTCTTCAGTGCTCCAGCCCGACTGGATGGATGGCTGCTGGGTGACAAAGGCTATCCCCTCAAAAGGTGACTCATGACGCCTCTCCACCATCCAAGAACAGAGGCCGAGCAGCGGTACAATAGCAGACACATCTCCACAAGGCTGTGGTAGAGAGAACCATCGGTCTTCTCAAGATGCGCTTCCGATGCCTGGACCGCTCATGGGGTGCACTCCACTACCCCCCCAGATCATGTGTCACTGATAGTAGTTGCATGCTGCACTCTCCACAATCTAACGCTGGAAAGGGGGGGACGCAGAGAAGGAAGAAGATCTTGATGCAGCTGCTCTGGCAGCAGACGATGAGTCCAGTAGTGAATCCAAGGACGAGAACAGTCAGGAGAATGCTGAGGGGATAGACACTGACCTGGGCAACCTCCAGGGAGGCAGGGACACCCAGGAGGCTTTGATCCAACGCTCCTTCAGCTAGCCTAACAAAGATGAACCACCAACTCATGCCAGGATTGCAGGCTGCATACTCAATACCTGAGAGCAACATTTGCTTGGTCAGGAACATTAACTATGTGCCTTTTCAATTAAGCTCAATGACAAACAAGTCACTCATAACATCAAGGGTTCCCGTCCACCTGCAGAACTAATGAAGCACCCAGCGGCTTGCTGAGAACCAAAACATTTAACGAATGGCAACTTGGCATACAGAAATCAAAGTCCATTAAAAGGTGTGGGACAGCACACTAACTTAAACTTAAAAGTGGGGCAAAAGAAAACCACTTGAGATAAGCCCGTGTTGTGCCAAAGGTGCTTTATGTTTACATTAACAGGTGCAACGTCTAGGTTCTCCCCCCTCGCTGGCACCGGCATTCAAGACAGCCTGCTCACTCTGCTGTCCTGTTGGCCTTGATGACCTTGGTGGTCCTATGGCCCATGGAGCTTGTGCTGGCCCTGACTGGGAGGGAGCGGCCAGTGGCACAGGTGGCATCTCCCCAGTCAGTGCAGCCTCATCAGACACCACGGTCACTGGCAGAGGGGCGGAGGAGCTGCTGCTCTCATCCGTAAAGCACTGAGGGGGGCCCGCAGAGACGACAGGCAGCTTGTGTGATCGCTTTGGATCTCCCTGCTCACCATTGATTGATGGGCTCCTAGCTTGGATACAGGATGCCCAATCCATCTCCCATACTGACACTGACCACCTGAGCCCATTGCCGCTGTGAGGGCTTGCAGGTCTGAGCACATCCCCAGGAATCGCTGACTGAGATCTTGGAGGAGCTTCTCCATGAGAGTCGCCATTCTCTCCATGGAGGAAGCATTCCACTCAGCCATGAGGGTCATTGCATTTCTCATGCTCCACGTGGACTCCTCCATCACTGAGACCATGGCACGCATTCCCTCATGTATCTCCACCAGATCATCCCGCTGACCCTGCTGGACTTCCAGCATCTGCTGCCTCAGGGACAACCCCAGAGGCACATCATCAGCCACCGACTGAGCACCGACTCGTCCCCAACATTCCTCCGACTGCCGGCGCCCTGGGCACTCTCTGTCTCCACCCGCACCTCAAGTGAGCGTGAAGTGCCCTCACCGCTGTGCACCAAGATACTAGCCGATGATCTTATTCCCACCGAGGTGCTGATATCTATGTTGGTGCCTGCCTGGCTGGGAGGGTGTGACGCTGGTGTGTTTATATCTTCTGTGCCCTCAGGGATCAGTGGCGGTCCCTCTGCCTCCGGAGTGTGGCCGTGCTCCGGAGAGGCTGAAAGGAAGAACAAAGGCATTTGATTAGTTGAAGTCATTACACTGTTAATGTGCATGCCTAGCACCCGGATCAGGATGCACTCCTCCTTCCATTATCAATGGGCATCCCATTTTGAATGCTGAAATCAAGATACGGTCAACAGTGGAATGTTTGCATTGACAGACATTGTGATCTCAGTGCACAGCACTCTTACCCCCCAGTGGCACCCCAACCTTACCGCGGCCAGATGACCTGGGGGCATGGTGCCTCTCCAGTGACCAGTGAGGGTCAATCTAACTGCTGTGCTAAGTGACCCATGCCAACACAGTACTCACCCTTCCTGATTGCAAGAGGTCATTAAACTGCTTGCGGCACTGCACCCAGGTGCATCTCACCACATCATGGGAGCTGACCCGTGTTGCCACCTCCTCCCAGGAACATTTTGTTAGGTGGCGGAGTCTCCTCCTCCAGTCCCTTGGCACCATGATCTTGCAGTGTGCTGCCACCTCCTCGAGAAGGGCAGTGAGGCAGTCATACAAGAACCTTGGGGTTGAATGCCCCGCCGACCTGCCCTCAAGCCTGGCCTGCTCTCCAAGGATGCTATCTGACATCCTCCTGTCTGACATCGTTGGCAGCCTTAGGATGGCTGCCTGCACTATTTTTGAATAGGCCGCCAGATCGGTCATTGGACCCAGGGGTCATTGGCCTCCCGCCACCACCCACCCCTTCCCACTGATCTCGGGAGCTGTGATTTATGCTGGGCAGGCCTTAATTGGCCCGCCCATGTAAAATGGCGGCGCGGAGCCAATTGCGGGAGGTGATCAGCTAAGCACCCACTCCTGCCGAGCCTGCCCGCCATACGAAAAATCCTGCCCTTGAGGATTGCGGTAGAAACGATTATTTCTGACAAATTGTTTGCCACATAGATGTCAAAATTCTGCAATGCTAACACCAAACCCAAAGTCTCCTTTTCAATCGCTGAGTATCTTCTCTGTTGTACATTAAACCTCTGTGAAAAATACCCTATCTGGTTTTCAATTCCATTGTCATCTTCTTGAAACAGTACGGCCCCAATACCTTTATTGTTTGAGTCAATGGCCAACTTAGATTGCTTGGCGTAATTGGGTACTGCCAAAACTGGT
This sequence comes from Carcharodon carcharias, assembly GCF_017639515.1. Taxonomy (NCBI): domain Eukaryota; kingdom Metazoa; phylum Chordata; class Chondrichthyes; order Lamniformes; family Lamnidae; genus Carcharodon; species Carcharodon carcharias. The sequence goes on from NC_054475.1 coordinate 98,603,122, forward strand.
GTCATAGTTAATGCAGTTTTCAAACCATCAAATGACCTCTGACACTCCAGTGTCCATTGAAACTTCTTGTTCTTTTTTAATAGTTCAGTCAGTGGAGCAACCACTTGGCTAAAATTTGGTACAAATTTCCAGTAAAATGCACTCATGCCCAGAAATCTCAAAACTTCTTGTTTTGTTGTAGGTGCTGGGAAATCCACAATAGCCTTGACTTTCACATCTCTTGGAATCATGTCTAATATTGTGGCCTAAATGCATAACTTGCGCTTTTGCAAATTCACTTTCAGCCAAGTTCATCACCAAATTAGCTTCTTGAAATCGAGTAAATAATTCTTCCAGATGCTAGAAATGCTCATCCTATGTCAACTGAAACCTATTAATTCATCAATATAAACATCACAATTACTTTGCTTGTCAGTCTTTGAAATGCCGCAGGTGTATTCTTCATACCAAATGACATGACTTTAAACTGATATAGTCCATCTGGCATCACGAAAGCCAATAGCTCCTTTGCTCTCTCTGATAATGGTACCTGCCAATATCCTTTTAGCAAGTCAATCTTTGTGATAAATTTTGATTGTCCCATTTTCTTGATACAATTCTCCAACTATGGTATAGGATATGAATCCACTTCTGTCACCGCTTTCACTTTTTGATAGTCCACACATAGGCCAGGATTTTCCCCTCGGCGATTTGGGGGCGGGGCCCAGTCGCCAAGGGGAAAATGACTCGGGATAATGTCGGAAGGAATCCCCGACATCATCCCGGGCCATTTAAATGTTTAGGAAGGCAGGCGGACAGTAAAATCAGCTGTCCACCCACCAACCTGTCAATGGCAATTGCGGCCATTGACAGGTAGTTAAAGTAATTAAAGACCTGTCCGTCCAACCTTAAGGCTGACGGGCAGGCCAGGAGCCCCAGCGGGCTTCTGGTTATTCATGAAACTTCATCCACTGGCAGGATAAAGTTTCATGTCCTTTTTGTACAAAAATAATAAAGTTTATGTGTTCTTTATTAACATGTCCCATCTCGTGTGACATTGTCACATGAGGGGGACATGTTAATAATTGTTTAATGTTTCTATTTTTAAAGTTTTTACCACTGTCAGTTTTCTCCCTGAGACAGGACTTTGCCTCAGGGAGAAGTGTGCTCTTTCACGCATGCGCAAAAGAGTGCACTTTGACAGATGGGAATTCCCTCCCCCCCAGAACAGGAAGCGCATAGCACTTCCCGTAGGGGATGCCGCTGGGCAGGTCTTAATTGGCTCGCCCACTTAAAATGGTGGCGGACCCCACTTCAGTGGCAGGGGTCGGCTGCCCGCCCGCCACCAAGCCGGTGGGGCCCGCCGCCAGCCAAGAGCAAGATTCTGCCCATAGTCTTTGTGTTCCATCTGGTTTCGGTACCAGTACAATAGGTGAACTCCAGTTACTGCAACTAGAGTCAATGATATCATTTCGAAGAATGAAATCAATTTCTTTCTGTACTTGTGATAACTTTGCCAGATTTAATCGATAAGGATGTTGCCTTATCAAAGATGAACCTGTTACAGATGCATCATGTAAAGCTAAATCTGTCCTCCCCAACTTACTCCCACAAATAGGTTTGTGTGACTTTAATGGTTTTTCCAAGTCACTTTTACACTTAAGTTTTCAAGTACCCCCTCATTATTCAATTTGATTAGAGGAAAATCAATTTCAGACTACCTCTTTCTCATCATCTACCACCACTAATGCCTCCCTTTGTTCCTCTTCCCTGTCAAAGTACTTTTTAAGCATATTTACATGACACACCCTCTGCTTCTTTCTTCTATCTGGAGTATTTATTAAATAATTTAGTTCACTCAATTTCTTTTCAATCCTGTAAGGCCCACTAAACCTTGCCTTTAACGAAAAAACAGAAACAGAGGTTGAAGGGTCATGAGGACTCGAAATGTCAACTCTTTTCTTCTCCGTCGATACTGCCAGACCTGCTGAGTTTTTCCAGGTAATTCTGTTTTTGTTTTGGATTTCCAGCATCCGCAGTTTTTTTGTTTTTATCTCTTGCCTTTAATGACTCACACAGAACTGGTAATAGAATTAACACTTTCTCTCCAGCAATAAAACCATAAGTTTTAGCTTTCTCATCTGCCTTCACTTTCTGTGATATCTTTAAATGTTCCTAAGCCAACTCACATGCTTTGTCTAATCTCTCTCTGAAGTTTGATACATAATCCAGGAGAATAGTTTCTGGATTTTGATCCACCAATTTCTCATAAATCAATTCTACTGGTCTCCATAATCATGACCACAAGTTAGTTTGAAAAGACTAAAACCAGATGATGCATTAGCGGCGTCCCTAATGGCAAATAACAAGAATGGAATTCCTCCATTCCAATCCTGTGGATAATCCTGACTATTCGCCCTCATCATAGTTTTTAAAGTTTGATGCCATCTTTCCAAAGCTCCTCGTGACTCTGGATGATAAGCTGTTGACTTAAATTGTTTTATCCCTAAACTGTTCATTACTTCCTTAAACAGCTGTGACATAAAATTTGAACCCTGATCTGATTTTATTTCTTTACGTAAACCATATCTTGTAAAAAATTTAGTTAACTCCTCCACAACCTTCTTAGTTGAAATATTTCTCAAAGACATCGATTCAGGAAACCTGGTAGACACATCCATTATTGTCACTAAGTACTGATTTCTATTTTTAGTCTTAGGGGGAGATCCTACACAATCAATCATGACCATGGTAAAAGATTGTTGAAATGCTGGTATTGGGATAAAAGGTGCTGGCTTAATCACTGTTTGTGGTTTCCCTATCACCTGACGTGTATAACATGTTCTACAGAATTTGACTACATCCCTATGCAATCCTGGCCAATAAAAATGTTTCTGTATTTTTGCCTGTGTCTTTCTAATTCCTAAATAACCCCCAATGAAATTTCATCAGCAATCCTCAGAATCTCATTTCCATGCCCTAACGGGATATCAATCTGATGATTTTCACTCCAGCTTTCATTTGCTGAGACATGATCCAGCCTCCATTTTCTCATTAAAATATCACCCTTAAGGTAAATAATTCTGGTATACATTTTGCTTCTGTTTCCGGGTAAGCTTTCTGATATAGCTGTTTTAATTGCAAATCCTTCTGCTACAACTTAATTAACTGTCTTGAGTTAAACACTTCAGCTGAATTGTCCTTTCCTGACTCTTTCTGAACAATGTTATCAAACAATGCCTGCTAATTGGATTTCAATACCTTCTTCCTGCCTTTGAATTGCCTGTCCTTCTTGTTTTTTCTTGTGTGCCTGTGATCTCGTTATCACACAATCTGGAAACAATTCTGGATGCTCCTCTTGTAACATCTTTGTTAAAAACACTTCAACAGGCCACTCAACTACGATAGGCATCACCCACATTTGTGATCCAGCTATATTATTACCCAGAATAAATTTAACCTCTTCAATGAGCATTTTTTCCGCCACCCCAACAGTCACTTCACCAGTTTTCCATTTACTTTTTAAATTTACCTTCCACAGCAGAATAAGTTTAGCATCTCCATGAACCCCACTTATTATCACCTTTTCCTGCAATACTCCCTCTGAACAACAAATATCACTATCCCATAGCATTAAGGATTGACTGGTTCCTGTGTCTCTTAAAATTTTAACACATTTATCTACTCCACCCTGTGCACATGGAAAGACTTTCCCATTCACACACAAAATCTTTAAACATTTCTGCAACCTGCTTTTCAGAATTCTCTTGAGCAAACTGCAAACAAATTCCCAATTCTTTACCTATCACCGATTTTCCCCATTGTTTTCTCCTGTGCCTGAAACTCAGAACCCACAGTACTTTTACTTCCAGAGCTTTTCTGCACCAATTCCAACAGATTTTCCCTGCAATTTCTAACACACTGACTTCGTGTGCTCCGCTTTATTACAATAAAAACACTTCAACTTTCAAATGTCACTTCTACCTTCAGCACCTTTTTTATTCTGAGAGACAACTTCTTGGGAATTTTCAGCTACTCCTTCCCTTCCCTGACTACTCACCTTCTTTTCAACTTCCCACTTTTTATTCTTTTTGGATTTAAAAGGGCAATGAAAAAAATGTTTACCTCTATGCACCAACTCATATGGCAGAATTTTCTGCCTGTCGGGCGGGTGGGCCTGACCCAATCTCCAGCGGGCGTGGAGCCGATCCCCACCAGAGAAGTGGGCCACATCGCCATTTTACGTGGGCGGGCCAATTAAGGACCACCCAATGTGACGTCCGGCGGGACATGCTATGCGCTTCCTGTGCGGGCGGGGGGATTCCCCAAAAGTGAGAGTGTGCTCTTTTGTGCATGCGCACAAAAGAATGCACATCTCCCTGAGGCTAAGTGCAGCCTCAGGGAGATCGCTTCCACTTGAAAAAGATTAAAAATAGAAAAAAAAATTCCCTAACATGTCCCCCTCACATGACAATGTCACATGAGATGGGACATGTTCATAATTTACACTGTAACTTTATTAAACTTTTTAAAACCCTGCATGAAACCTCATCCCACCAGTGGATGAGGTTTCATGTTTTTCTATTTGCCGCTGGAGCTCCTGGCCTGCCGCCAACCTTAAGGTTGGATGGGCAGGTCATTTAATTCTTTAAATGATCCTGTCAATGGCCTCAGTTGGCCATTGACAGGTCGGTGGGCCCGCAACTGATTTTGCTGCGGGCCCACCTTCCTGAAGATTTAAGTAAGGCGGGATGGCATCAGGGATTCCACCCGACATCATCCCGCTTCATTTTACATGTCAGTGAGTGGGCCCTGCCCCCTGCTCACCAACGGCAAAATTCTGCCCATAATCATTAGCTATCTCTGTTGCTTGTCTCACAGAATCGATCCTCTGTTCTTCCCCATGAGTTCTCACTACCAAAGGAATTAAATCTTTAAATTATTCTAAAAGAATTACTTCTCTAAGAGCTGCATATGTTGTCTCAATCTTTAATGCCCATATGCACCGGTCAAAATTACTTTGTTTTGCTCTTTCAAACTCAACATAAATTTGCCGAGGCTGTTTTCTCGTATTCCAAAATTTCTGCCTGTATGCTTCAGGAGCCAGCTCATATGCACTCAAAATAGCCTTTTTTACCACATCATAATTCACCGACATTTCTTCTGACAGTGAAGCATATACCTAATGCACTCTACCCACTAACTTAGACTGTAACAATAATGTCCGGTTCTCCTGCGGCCATTTCATCTGTTTAGCTATTGTCTCAAATGAAATAAAGAATGCTTCAATATCTTTTTCCTCAAACTTTTCAAGAGCTTGTGTAATTTTAAACATGTCCCCACTGGCTTCTACTCTGGAGATAAGTCATTCCTCATGTCCTGGTGTCCTTTTTTTAACTGCCAACATGTTCAGTTGGAATTCTTTCTCTCTCTCTCTTTTTCTCTTTCCTCCTTTTCTATTTTCACAATTTCTAACTCCCTTTCCTGTTTTCTTTCTCTTTCCTGCCTTTCTGCCTATTTCCTTTTGAATGTCCTTTCTCTGTCCTTTTCTTCCAGTTCAATCTTTTTCATTTGTGACTGAATTTGAGCCCATTCCAGTGAACCACCCCTTGGAGAACTCTGTCCCTCAGATATTCCTTCAGATTTCAAATGCTGTGCTATCACTTCAATTATGTCTGATTTCCTAGCGCCCGCAGATAGATAGCTCCCCAATTGTAATTTATCCACTGATTCTGTTAACTTATTCTTGGATACTTTTTGTAACCTAATCAGTGTTATATCTTCTACTTCCAAAAAATACTTAGCCATGGATACAGCCATTTTTGCAGCCTCACCACTTCAAAAATACCTCACACCCACTCCTGAGTTCAAAGTGCTTCTTGTACCCTTAGCCTTAAGATTCATCAATTCCAAAAAAGCAAGGAATTATAAATATATTCTGCAATGAGCCCCCAATTATTATGACACAGCTGATTGTAAAGGCTAAATTGTTCAAATCCCAGAGGGAAACTTGAAAAAACTGTCATAACCCATTTTTACAATTTGTGTGTTTTGAGATGCAGAGTTTGAATTCTGTCATAATAAGACTACTGAGTCTTGAGGTTTTTTTTTATCAAACTAAATTAAACATTTATTAAAACAAGAAAGATTGAAAACACATACATATGTCTACAAAATTATTATTATAATAATTACAAAAATACCCTGATTAATCTGAATCTCAGATACACCCTAGTTAAGGCAACAGTAAATCTCATTGATTTAAAGAGACACCGGGCAAAGCACAGCCTGGACAGTCACATTCAAAACGAGTTTCTTTCAGCTCTGGGTCCTTGCAGACAGCAGCTTAAGGCTTCTCACACTTGTTGGATGTTAAAATGCCTCTGCCTTACACACAAACTCCTGTCTCCTTTTTACATATATTTCTCTTTGAATATAAACTTTCCATTGTATCTCTAGGCTTTTAATTTTACCTCTTCTAACAATGACTTTGATTCCACCAAATTTAATGGTAAGCGGAAAAAAATAAACACACTGCTTGGCATCTTCTAGCTAGGTGCAAGATTTCACTCATTCTTTTGAATGCTTTATTTAAAAATGCAAATTGTCCCCTTGACACCTATGTTTCTAAACTTCTCCATGTTTATCTAATTACCATTTCAAACCTACTTCTTTCTATACATCAAAGCCTCTAGACCAACTAATTTTAATCCAATTAAGACACATGCATACAAAATAGACACAGCCACTACTAAACATTATCTTAAAAAATAATTTCCAGTAAGATTACAGACATTAATATCTTCATGACAGTCTGAAACCCAGGGGAGAATTTTCTCCCCATTGAGGGGTTTGTGTGGGGGCTGGTGTGGGCGGGTGCGCAGCCAATCGGTTGGCTGGGCGCTGCCATTTTACATGGGTGGGAAAATTAAGACCCGCCCAGTGTGATGCGCACCCAGAAGCGCTGAGCGCTCCCTGTGTGGGTGGGGTGGGTTGCTTGAGTCGGGGAGTATGCTCAGGGGAATTACTTTCGTTTGCAAAACATTGATTAAAGGTAAAAAAAAAATTTAAGGACATGTCCCCTCATGTGAAACTGTCACATGAGCTGGGATATGTCCATTAATATTATTAAGTGTTTTTCAAACACTTTAAAAACATCCATGAAACCTCTTCCGCCTGTGGATGAGGTTCCATGAAAAATGCAAAGGCTGCCTGGGCTTACCTTAAAGTTGGACGGGCAGCTCAGCTAATTGCTTTACTAGCTTTTTAAATGGCATTAATAGGCCTTTGACAGTTCAGTGGGTGAACTGAAAATATAAATCACGCACGCCTGATGTCACCGCGCATCATTTTATGCCTCGGTGAGTGGGCCCCACCCCTGCTCGCCAAGCTGAAAATTCTGCCAACAAAGTGTGCAGATTAGATCTGGTTGGAGCAAGTCTGAACTTTGAGGCCTTGCTTGAATAGCCAGGGTACCCTTTTGCAGATGTAAGGTGCCACTTTGGATGTGGTACCAGGAGTTTATGGTGCCCTTTTGTGGAGGTAAAGTGCACCTTTGGGAGAGGTAAGGTACCCTTTGGCAGATTTCAGCTGTCCTTTGGGATTGTTAAAATTAGAGATGAATGTGCGTAAAAAGTATATAGACTCATTGAAATGATCAAAGCTGCCAAAGAACTATCAAATTGTGAAAGTTGTCAAGGAACTGTCAAGATGTCAAAAAACTTCCAGGCTGTCAAAGAACTGTCCATATGTCAAAGAACTGTCAAAACTCATTCGGCGGGATTTTCTGCACCCGCCTGCCACTGGAATATTCTAGTCCCGCCGTAGTCAATGGGCTTCTGGCTGGGGTCCCGCCAACAACGGGGCTAGAAAATCCCAGCCCCTGAAACTGTCAAAGCTCATTGGAACAGTCAAAGCTGTCAAGGGATTTAACTCTTCTGAGCGTATAAATGTTTATAGAAATGTGTGGAGTTTAGTAAAAATCAGTGCTTGGTATTTCACTTGGTCTGTTGACAGAAGCCTGAGAGCTATCATTATAAGATTTGTGCTGCATGACTGATTTTACCACCTACAGGGTGCCAGTACAGAGAACAGTTTGATTAGCTGCAATTGGTTGTTGAATAGAGATGTTTGTTTTCATCAAAGGTTAAATAATTATGTGAAATGTTTGTTTTCATAAGGCATTAGTTGAAGGAATTTCAATGTATTGAATGTTTTTTTTTTATCAGTGAGAATTACTTAAATAGTGATGTCACCAATAGACAACTTCATTTTATGTCAGCATGTCTCCTTGGGTTTTTCCACGGTAGGTACTAGGTGGGTTGACATGTATGCAATAAAGGCAAAGGATGGTGGATGGGCAGCATGGGTTGGCATAAGTTGACACTAAGTTTACATAGATGCTATAAAGAGCACAGGGATGAGTAGGGGTACAGGTTGGCATGGAGGTATGAGGGGCAATGGGGTGGGTAGATCGGCAGAGCAGGTTTGAGGGTACATGTGGGTCAGTACAGGGGCATAATTTAGCATGGAGGCTATGAGGTATATGGGGGCTCAGGGGCATGAGATGGCATGTGTTAGCAAAGATGGGGCATGGTGAATGTTTTGAGGGAGTGAAGGAGTGAGGGGTGAGGGCTGGAGGGATATTTTTTGTTTTATTTTTTTTTAATCCTTCACAACAGTGCCAGTGCAAAGAGGCAGGACTTCTGACCAGTCAACCTCCACACCCGCAGCCTCCGCACTCATTCTGGGGCAGTGGGCTAAGGGCCACCGAAAGTAAACCTGGTTTTATGAAAGGGACATCATTTTTGTCAAATTAAGTAGAGATTTTTGAGGATGTAACAAGTAGGATAGAAAGAGGGAACCAGTAGATATAGTATTGGTGGAATTTTTAAAAAGATAAAGTGCCGCACAAAAAAATTAATACCCTAGATAGGGGTTCATGATTTTGTAGCTAGTATATCAGCATGGATAGAGAATTGATTAATGAACAGGCAGCAAAGAGTATGGATAAATAGGGCATTTTCAAGTTGGCAGGCTGTGACTAGTGGAGTTGCTCAAGTATCAGAGAGACTTGGGTTGTCTTTGTAAAAGGAACACAGAAAGTTAGCATCCAGGTGCAGCAAGCAATTTGGAAAACAAATGGCCTATTGGGCTTTATTACAAGGAGATTGGATATAAGAATAAGGAAATTGCTACAATTTTACAGTGCTTTGGTGAGACAACACCTGGAAAACTGTACATAGTTTTGGTTTCTATATTTGAGGATGTACTTGCATTGGAACCAGTACATCAAATGTTCACTAGGTTCATTCCCAGGATGAGAGGTTGAGTAAATTGGCCCTATATTCTTGGGAATTTAGAAGAATGAGAGGTGATCTCAATGAAACATACACAATTCTAAAGGGATTCAACAGTGTAGAGACTTAAGGCTGGATTTTTGCAGAATCAGGTAGATTCCAAAGGCCTATAAAAACTTTGCCAGGGCCTGGATGTGGAAGTACCACTCCCATTTTTGACATCCAATTTTTGCCAGCAAAGACAAGGGAGTGGGGGCATGATTCACACAGAAGGGAAAGTTGAACGCAGTAGGGCCATTTGAACTCAGTGCTGAGTTCAAACAGACCCCATTTTGGCTTTGCAAGAGCCTTTAGCCACAGTTTGGGAGTCATAAATTGGGGGTAGATGTAAACACTCCTGTAGGATGGATAAAGTCTGTTTTGTCATCATTGATTTTTTTTAAATGCCCCGCTCTTTAAACGTTCAAAAAAAAAACAGGATGCAGCTGTCAGTGAGAGTTTTAAAAAAAACCCTCTGCTGAACTTGTTTAATTCACAGGCGTTGGTTAGAAAGATACATTAACATCTGGTCGTGCATTTCAGTAGAATTCTTTGTTGATATTTCCCCAAGGGCTGTGATTATGTCATTAAGAGTGCTTGTCTGAGTTTCAAAAGCTACAACTATCTCAGCCACAAGTTCTGAGTTCACAGTTTGACTGAAAGTTTAAAGATTCTATTAAAGGATTAACTGTCTTTAATGTGGGGTCTGGATAAAAGTTTGTTTTTATAAGAGATTAACCACTTGAAGAGGTTTAGAAGTTTTGAATGGGTTTTATGAATGAAAGTTTCTTCCACAAGCAAGTGTGTATGAGTGAGAGCTATATTAGATTGTTAGCTGTTTAAATTTTTACATCTCCGCATGGCTCCTGAGGTCTTCTCATGGTGGATACTGAGTGAGTTGCTATGAAGGTGGCATGGGGGGGCGGGTATGAAGGATCAATGGTGAGGGGTGGATAGGATGAGGGGGTGTGAGGGATAAGAGCTGGAGGGCCCAACAACTTTTAAAATAACTGAGACACTGAGGTTGGCCTTCTAAGCAGCCTGCCCCAGCACTTACCTGCCCCTGTGGCCACATATGCTCTGCTCCTGGAGTCAATGAGCCCAGCTCTATCCCATAGCCAAATGAGGATTACACCACACCTTCCAATTTTACCCCAACCCAAAGACAGACCTATCTAGACTTGTCTGAGCAATAGTGTATGTGCAAGTGTTACGATGTGGCAGATGATGTGTGCTTCTCATACTCATAGCTGTAAGATTCACCAACTCCAAACCAATCAAGTGATTTCAGATATTCCCACAAAGAGCCTCCAATTTTGTTGCGACATAGCAGATTATATATGCCAGGTGGACCAAATCCACAAGGAAACTTGACCATGATATGGTTTTGCAATTTTTATTTATTACGAGCAGATGTGTACACTGAATTCAGAAGTAATGAGTCCACTAGACATTTAGAGATTTTAAAAATTAAATTAAAATATTTGTTAACAAAAGAAAATATTTCAGGCACATACATAAGACTACAATTATTTAATACTATAACACATCCTAAAATTCCTAATTAACCTGACTCCCAATTACACGTACCCTGTAAGGCAACAGTCCAAAATAGATTTTTAAATTTAAAAAAAAAACAAGCCAGCAAGTTACCACAGTACCCATTTGATAGTGGAATTCCCAAAGGCTTTTCTCCAACTTTAGTTACTGGACATAGCAGACTTTTGCAGACATGGCTGGAGGTTCCTGAAGTCTGTTTCACATATTCCTGTTAGATCTTACATGGCTCCCCCCAACATAAACTTTCCTTCTCCTTGATATATGTTTCTCTCTTTTTAATAGGTAAATTCCTTAAGTCTTTGGAACTTTATTTTTCCCATAATATAAAACTCTTTCATGTTGCAAATATTGTCACTAACCTTTGGGAAAAATAAACACACTGCTTAGCTTCCCTTATCTGGCTAGTTGTAAACATCCTAACATCCATTTAAAATCTAACCAACTCCTTCCGTTATCTAAAAATGCACATTTCCTTCACACCTTATATGCTAAGACCCACCCATGTTTTACTCATTAGCATTTCAAGTACATTTCTATACCTAGCTGCTTTCGATAATTTCAAGCTTACAGTCTACCTGACTCCAAGGTAATTAAATCACACAGGCAGAACCATCTACACTCAACCCATAAACCTACTTTACAATAAACCCGAATAATGTTATGAAAATGATTATACTTTTGTAACACAGGATAAGATTCATCAGGAGTCTGGAACAGAATTTAAGCTTTAAGCAAGCCTGCAGCCAAAATCCATGGGCTGATACAGTCACTTCAGTTGGGAACACATGCCTCTGGTGTGATCAAGGCTACCACAAGAGAATCAGTGCATCTGGACTACATACATCTATTCATGTGATGATCAATGCATTAGTTTCACGCTTCATAACTCTGTGACAGCTACAACCATGTACAGCTACCAAGCACAGATATAATGAGGTCCACAATCTATGAGAGTTATAATTTAAGAAAATAACTTAGCATTCAAGTAGTTATACAGATCCGCAGCCTCCTGTATAATTATGGTAAGCTGCAATATTCACAGCTTTGCAAAACAGTGAGGCCTGACCATGAAGCACCTGTAAGAGGAAAACAATTAACAACATTTTTGTGTGTTCCATTCGACTATCTACCAAATTGTTAATGTGCTACTCTCCCTTCTTTACAGACTCCTCCAAATGTTGGCTTTGTCATTTTACTTATGCACTGTTCTGTAAGGTTAAGGACTGATCCAAAAACACACAGGCCTAGAAACTAGGCAATGTAGGCTTGCAGTGGTACACAACCTCCAAAGTCCCAAAAATGACAATCAGGAAGCATATGTACACTTCGACCCATAATTGCACTGCCTTCCATTTTGGCTAAGGACAAACAAGAGGCATCTTTTACCCACACCTAAAGCAACCATTACAGCCTTTACATATGCAAATAAGGGGCTTTATTTGAGATCCCTGCTACAGATTTTTCTGCCCTGAGGTATTCAGTGCCAAGGAAATGTAAAATAATTTTCTTTAAAAATAATAATATCAATTCACATTAATACACCCATGGTTATATTTATGTTCTAAGGTTCTACATAAATTTAACATTACCCCCATGCTTTTGTATTCTAGATCCACTAGATATAAATCTCAGTACATTACTGTCACTATTTATAGCCTTATCAACTTATGTAGCCACTTTTAATGATTACAATCTCTTTCCTCCTTTATCCCATTTGGTTTCTTATTCAGCCTCCTAATTCCACCAGTGATTCCTCACACTTCTTTTAAAATTAATTTTCTCACGGATTGTGGGCATCGCTGGCAAGGCCAGCATTTGTTGCCCATCCATAATTATTCTTAAACTGAGTGGCTTTTTAGGCCATTTCAGAGGGCAGTTAAGAATCAAACATATTACTGTGGATCTGGAGCTCTATGTAGGCCAGGCCAGTTAAGGATGGCAGATTTTCTTCCCTAAAGGACATTAGTTGGGCTTATACAACAATTGATGATAGCTTCTTCACTAGCTTTCAATTCCAGGTTTTATTAATTGAATTTAAATTTAACCAGATGCCACAATAGGATTTGAACCTGTGTGCCCAGAGGATTAGCCTGGGCCTCTGAATTACTAATCCAGTAAGATGACCACTCCACCACCCTCTCCCCTAGCTTATAGTATTGAATTTAATTTGCCATAGATCCACCCACTCTGCAAGCTAGTTTATGGTTTTTACATTACAGCATGGACTACACTTCAAAAAGATTACTTCATCGGTGTATAGCGCTTTGCCTCCCAGAACTTTAGTAATCTGTGACACAACTTAAGAACCACACAATTCGACAAACATTTTCCTGAATTGTAAACAAACAACCCACTATCATTACAGTATCATTCTAGTTATATATTCACATTCTAACACTCTTTCAAACTGTTATCTGAGGGCCTCCGATCTGTGATTCTGCATTAGAATCATATCTCTCAAGACTGAATTTTTTTTTTTTGCAAAATGGAAGGACTTGGCATGACCTGGACATTTGGATACTAACCTGGGATTTTTTTTTTAAAAAGGTCGTAAGTTCACCTTGGAACTTCAACAAGCAGGCCTTTCCCAAGAAATCACCTGACCTTTATGGTACTTGAGGAAGATCTGGTTGTTTGCTTTGAACAGCAATCAGTTTAAATTTATGGGGAAAATACTGAAAAGGCAAAGGTTGGTAACTTGTTGGAAATCACATGGGAGAGAAAAAAATGTTAGCTGTGAACCTGCTGGTTTTGAAGGATGGTTTTGTTGGGGAACATGTTGAGGAAGGAATGCTACCCTAACTGGCTCTCTTTCTCTCTCTCTCTATCTATCGACCTTGCATAAAATTGTCTGTGGCCACCAACCAGTAACCAGAGGACCCGCAACTGAGCGTAAATTGTCTGCGTTTGGACCTGCAAAGGTGAGACCAGTTAGTGAGAACTCCCAGACATCCACCAACACCAGCAGCCCATCTTCACATGAGGGATCTCTAGGTCGACAGCTTCAAGGCCCTGCAAACTTTATCCTTTATTTTATAATATCCATCCTCCATAGCCCATCTCTGCAGAGAGTCTATCTATTTGTCTTTTGTTTGTGTGTGTGTGTGTGTGTGTGTTTGTGTCTGTATGTGTGCTAGGGGAATTCTTTAAGAGACAGATAGATATACTTCCCAATTACAATTGTGTGTTAATCAACTTGTTTAAAAGAAATTTTGTTTTATAATAAACACTCCTTCTGAGTTTATTGAAAGAAGCCTGGTTGAAGACTGTTTTATTCTGGGCGCCATTAGGGGAAATAGATGATTGGCTATTTTGGTGAGAAAATTAAACTTTAAAATTAATGGTATGGCCTGTGAAGTAGCGGGGCTTGATCATACGTGCACTCATCCCATCCCGGGCGTAACATAAATTGGGGGCTCCTGCGGGATTTGAAATGTGGACAGTGAGTGATTGGGCACAGAATAACAGCAATTCGTAAGGAATAAAGGAACAGAGAACTGGTTTCTTATACATTAGTAAACTAAAATGGGTACCTTTGATGTGAGTGAATTTTTAAAGTAGCCTGGGTTAAATTTTGAATCTTTAATGATATTAACCATCACTCACTTGGCACAGGAGTTACAGATAGAAGTTAGAGCAAGAGCTAAGAAAGTAGAGCTTCAAAGATTAGTGGCCATAAAAGCTGAAAATGGAAGTGAAAGAACCAGAGGAACCATTAGAATCAGGAGGAGATAAGTTTACGTGGGCACAGTTTCAGTTAGAACAGAAGAAGTCGGAACTGGAATTTCAGGTGAAGGAAAAGACAAGGAATCAGAGAAAAGGGGAAAAAGAGAATGCTTTTCAATGAGAATTGGAAATGTGAAAACTTGACCTCCAGAGAGAGCAGTTCACAAGGGAGGAATGGGAGAAGAAATAAGAAAGGATTACTAGCTTAAAAGGCTGGAATTTATAAAAGGATTGCCAGATGTTGGGGAAGTACTTAACTCCAAACCAGAGTCCAGTGGGGAGATGTTTAAATTTGTACAAGCATTTCCAAAATTTGAGGAAAGGGATGTCGAGGTATTCTTTATTTCATTTGAGAAGATAGCTAAGCAAATGAAAAGGCCAAAAGAATCTGGATATTGCTCTTACAGAGTAGGTTGGTGGGGAGAGCTCATGAGGTTTATGCATCGCTGTCAGAAGAGGTATCTGTGGATTATGATGCAGTGAAAAAGGCTATTCTTAGTGCATATGAGTTGGTCCCTGAGGCACACAGGCAGACATTTCAGAACATATGGAAACAGCATGGGCAGACCTATATTGAAATTAAGAAGGTAAAGCAAAATTTTGACTGTTGGATATGAGCATTAAAGGTAGAGACAATGTATGAAGTTCTTAGGGAAATAAATCTTCTGAAAGAATTTAAAAATTCACTTCCTCCAGTAGTTAGAACCTATGTTGAAGACTGGAGGGTTGCAAAATCGAGTCAGGCAGCAGAAGTGGCCATAAATCTAAACCCTTTTTCCAACACCCCCATGAATCCGAGAAGGATAGAAGGTGGGAAAGTGAAAGGAAGGCAAGTAGCCAGGGAAGAGAAGGGACAGCTGCAAATTCCCTGGAAACTCCTCTTCAGACCAGAAAGGGAGGTGCTGAGGGTGGAAGTGAGATTCGAAGGCCTAAGCGTTTCCATTGTAACAAGGTGGTACATGTTTGTGCCAATTGCCGGAAGTCACAGGAAATCCATGCAACTTAATGGGGCATCTAAGGGCAATTCAGGAAAAGAAACCCTGACTGAAAGTACAAAAGATCAAGTTGTAGCATTAACAGCAGCTGTGTAACTGAGTGTGAACACTGCTGTGAGTTCAGGAGAGGCGAATAAGGAGAGTTATAGGGAATTTTTGTCAAGGGGATAAGTAATCCCTTATCCCTCAAATGAGATAATATGATTATAGGTTTAGCTATCTCATTGTATCAAGAGATACAAGAGCCACTCAAACACTTTTGCTGGAGAAAGGCATAACTTTTCTATCAGAAAGCACATTAAAAACCAAAGTTTAAGTAAACTGTATTGGCGGGGAGTATATACCCATATCTTTGTCCTGGGTGCACCTGGAGTGTGACCTAATGTCTGGGACAATGACAGTAGGGGTTATTCAGAAGTTACCCATAGATGGAGTTGATTTACTCCTGGGAAATGATTTAGCCAGAGTGAAGGTTGTAGCTTTTCCCATAATTACAGAAAGCCCAAGTGAGGTTAAAGAGACGAAGCAGTTACAAGAAAAAGTTCCAAGAATTTTTCCTTCATGTGTGATGACCCGAGTAATGGCTGAACAAAGCCCAATATCGGAGGTCAAAGTGATGCCAAAAACAGATATTTGGTTAGTTGAACTTTTTTTAAAGACTTAGATAATGTTATCCAGCAGATGAAGAGTGAACAGTTGTTCATCAGGCAGTGATGCCACGCAAATATTGTAAAGAGATTTTCTGGATAGCACATGAAATTCCTATGGCAGGACATGTAGGGATACGGAAAACTCAAGTGCAGATAAACCAGCATTTTTACTGGCCAGTTATTCACAAGAACAAGGTGCAGTTTTGTAAAACGTGCCATGTGTCCAAGATGGTAGTAAAACCACAAAATACAATCAAACCTGCACCATTAATTCCCATACCAGTTTTTAGGAGCCGTTTAGTAGAGTGTTAGTAAACTGTGTGGGTCCATTACAAAAAATAAAGATGGGACAACAGTCTCTCCTGACTATTATGGATATGACAGCTCGATATCCAGAAGCCATCTCTTTAAGAAGAATTATGGCTGAGATTGTAGTGGAAAAGTTAATCCAATTTTTCACTCAATATGGGTTACCAATGGAAATCCAGTCAGATCAAGGGTCCAAATTTATGTCTAAAATTTTTCAAAACATTAAGGCCCGCCCAGCACGAAACGCAAGGGGCAGTGCCGAGTGCTGCCTGTGCGAGAGGAGGGGAGAGTGTGAGCTGGCCAAGCGCGAACTTCCCGCATGTGTGCAAGTGAACACTGCATAATGTACCTGAGGCAAGGGTCCCGCTCAGGGAGTTGAAGAGATATATTAAAAAAATTAAAATGTCATAAAACATGTCCCCTCACGTGACTTTGTCACATGTCTCAAGACATCAAAGCCACAAAACATTTTATTAATGAAAAGTTAAAGTTTTTACTTTATTTTTATTTGCTTTTGGAAACCTCATCCTAGCATGGTTGAGGTTTCCAAAAAAATGCAAAGGCTGCTTGACCATTTTGCCTGCCCACCAACCGTTAGGTTAGACAGGCAGTGAAAACTTTACTTTAATTGATAACTTAATGGCCTTAACCGGCCCTTTAATTGTCAGCAGATGCACTGCTGGCTCCGGCGCGTGCCCGCTGACTGAACAATCGCACGACTGTGCATTGACATTGGCGCACTCGGCCGACGTCACCGTGCATCATTTCATGCTCGAGCGGATCGGGTGCGCGCCCGTCCGCCGAGCGAAAATTTCTGCCCAGTGAGTACTTTGGGTATAAGACAGTTAAAATCCACAGCATATCATCCACAAGCACAGGGCACTTTAGAGAGGTACCATCAAAGCCTCAAAGCAACAGTTAAAGCTTATTGTCATGAACATCCTAGGATTGTGACAAAGGACTGGATTTTCTTTTATTTGCTGCCCGAGATTCATCAAATGAATCAGTTGGTTTTAGCCTTTTTGAATTAATTAATGGACATGAGATAAGCGTCCTCTGAAATTAATCAAGGAGAAAATTTTAGGAGAGAGGAATGAATCCTCTATGTTAGACCATGTATCCATGTTACAGAAACGACTCATAGGAGCCTGCAAAATGGCTCAAGAACATCTTAAAGTTTCTGAAACAAAGATGAAGGAATGGGCAAATTAGCAAGCTGTGACCTGAACATCACAGCCAGGGGATGAAGTGTTAGTATTATTACCTTTACCTGAAGAATCTCTGAAAGCACGTTTCAGGGGTCCATGAAAGGTCATCAAGAAGGTTGGTAAAGTAAATTATTTGGTAAACACCCCAGATCACAGGAAAAGAATTGATTGTGTCATTTCAATATATTAAAGTAATACCATTGTAGGGAGGAAGAAAAAAAGAAGTGGGAATATAAGGTAGTAAGGACAGTGGAGGATGAAAGAGACAGTGAGAGTAAGGCGGAGGGGTGACAAAGCCCACAAATCGAACCTCCTACTATCCGGTTAGTTAACACTGAAATATTAGGAGAGTTCAAACTATGTTTTCATAATTAGAGGTAGGACAATGAGAGGTTCTACTTAAGAATTTAAAGAGACCTCTAGGGACAAACCAGGGTGTACAACTTCAGCCATGCATGATGTGGGTGCTGGGGAATCTTCACCTGTAAAACAACATGCTTATCATTTATATCCAGAGAAACATGCTCAAGTGAGAGTAGAAATTCAATATATGCTAGAAAATAACCAAATTGAGCCTAGTCAAAGCAGTTGGTGAGCTCCAGTAGTGTTAGTGCCTAAACCTGATGGGTCAACTAGATTCTGCATAGACTATAGAAAGGTTAGTGCAGTAACAAAAATGTATTCCTACCCAATCCCTCGTTTGGAAGACTGTATTGACCAAGTTAGCGATGCCACAGTCCTTACTAAGATAGATTTGTCGAAAGGATGCTGGCAAGTACCTTTAATGTCATGAGCTAAGGAGATATCAGCTTTTATCACACCAAATGGGCTATACCAATGCTGAGTAATGCCATTTGAACTAAAAAATACTTCAGCCACTTGCCAAAGACCAATGAATCACGTAGTCACAAATACTTCTGACTGTGTGGTTTACTTAGATGATGTATTGATTTACAGCAACACATAGAAAGACCATGAAAGGCAATTGGAAGCCTTATTTAATGAATTATAATTGGCAGATCTAATAATAAACCTTGCCAAGAGTGAGTTCGCGAAAGCACGAGTAATTTAACTAGGGAATATCATAGGGCAAGGGCAAGTGTTGCCAAGAACTGTGAAAGTACAGGCTTTGATGGAATTTCCTATCCTAAAAACTAAATGGGCAATCATAAGGTTTTTGGAGATATGTGGCTTCTGTCTTAACTTTGCACCAAACCTCAGCACAACAGCTTCTCCACTAATGGATTTATTGCAAAAGAAGGCAAAGGTGGTATGGTCAAGAGAGTACCAGACAGCTTTTGAGAAGCTGAAGGTAATCCCACCTAATGAACCGATGTTAGCCACCCCTAATTTCACTAAACCCTTCAAGGTTGCAATCGAGGCTAGTGACACAGGGGTGGGCGTGATCTTATTGCAGGAAGATGAATCGAGCATCTAGAACCCAGTGGGGTACTTTTCTAAGAAATTAAATTGGCATCAAAAGAGATACACTATGGTAGAAAAAGAAACCTTGGAATTATTACTGGCTCTCAAACGTTTTGAAGTATAGATCCGGCATGGCTATAAAGAAACACTAGTATATACTGACCATAACCCCTTGGCCCTTGTGGAAAAACTTAAGACTCAGAATGAGGTTTTTGGGGATATGTGGCTTCTGTCTTAACTTTGCACCAAACCTCAGCACAATAGCTTCTCCACTAATGGATTTATTGCAAAAGAAGGCAAAGGTGGTATGGTCAAGAGAGTACCAGACAGCTTTTGAGAAGCTGAAGGTAATCCCACCTAATGAACCTATGAGAAGAATAATATAACTGCTGATGCATTATCAAGAATGTAAATTTTGCTTTTTTGCATCTGGAAAGCAAAAAAGTGAGAAAATTGTACAGGTTTGTATAAGGAGTGAATGGCTGAGGCTTGTTAGAATCATATCTCTCAAGACTGAATTTTTCTTTTACGAAATGGAAGGACATGGCATGATGTGGACATTTGGATGCTAACCTGGGATTTTTTTTAAAAGAAAGTCACCTTGGAACTATCAACAGGCAGGCCTCTTCCAAGAAATCAATTGGCCTTTATGGTACTTGAGGAAGATCAAGGTATTTGTTTTGAACAACGGTCACTTTAATTGATGGGAATAAAGCTGAAAAGGCAATGATCGATAACTTGCTGGAAATCACATGAGAGAAAGAAAAAAACTTAAGTTGTGAATCTACTTGTTTTGAAGGCTGCCTTGTTGGGGAACAAGCTGAAGAAGGAAGGCTACCCTAATTGGCTCTCTCCCTCTCTCTCTCTCCCTACCTTGCCTAAAATTGTGTATCTAAGTGTAACTAGTTTGCATTTGGACCTGCAAAGCTGAGACCAGTCGGTGAGAACTTCCAGATGTCCATCAGGACCAGTGGGCTGTCTTCACATGAGGGAACTCCAGGTCGACAGTGTCGAGACCCTGCAAACTTTATCCTTTATTTTATTAAGTTCATCCTGTAAAGCCCATCTCTGCAGAATTTTGCCATTGGCGAGCAGGGAGCGGGGCCCACTCGCCGACACATAAAATGATGCAGAATTACGTCAGGTGAAATCCCCGATGTCATCCCATTTTAATTTTCAGGTAGGCGGGGGTGCAGCAAAATCAGCTGCGGGCCCGCCAACATGTCAATGGCCAATTGAGGCCATTGACAGGATAATTTAAACAATTAAAGGACCTGCCTGTCCAACCTTAAGGTTGGTGGGCAGGCCAGGAGCCCTGGCGGAAAATAGAAAAAATATAAAACCTCATCCAGCGGCGAAATGAGATTTCATGCAGGGTTCTAAAAATGTTAATAAAGTTAATCTGTAAATTATGAACATGTCCCATCTCATGTGACATTGTCACATGAGGGGGACATGTTAGGGATTTTTTTTTTCTATTTTTAATATTTTTTAAAGTGGAAGCGATCTCCCTGAGGCTGCACTTAGTCTCAGGGAGATGTGCGTTCTTTCGTGCGCATGCATGAAAGAGCGCACTCTCACTTTTAGGGAATCTACCCCGCCCGCACAGGAAGCGCATAGTACTTCCCACTGGATGTCACGCTGGGTGGTCTTAATTGGCCCGCCCACGTAAAATGGCGGCGGGGCCCGCTTCGCTGGCGGGGATCGGCTCCCCACCCGCCGGAGATTGGGTCGGGCCTGCCCACCCCACAGGTAGAAAATTCTGCCCTATCTCTTTGTCCTTTGTTTGTCTGTGTGTGTGTGTGTGTGTGTGTGTGTGTGTGTGCTGGATGAATTCTTTAGGAAGAGCTAGCTCATTTTATTTCCCAATTACAATTGTATGTTAACCTGTACTTGCAACAAACAATCATTCTCAGTTTATTGGAGGAAGCCTGGTTTATTCTGGACACCATTAGGGGAAATAGATGATTGGCTATTTTGGTGAGAAAATTAAGCTTTTAAATTAATGATATGGCCTGTGGAGTAGTGAGGTTAGATAATGCGCACACTTGTCACATCCTGTTCATAACAGTGGCCCTGTCACAGGACCTCTGAGCCTTGGAATGCTCCCAGAAAAGGCTGCTTCTCTGTATTTGGCTTCATGGCAGCCAGTTCCCTTTCCTGTTGCACTATATTTCTTTATGTTACCTGAGGTGCA
Organism: Carcharodon carcharias; assembly: GCF_017639515.1. NCBI lineage: Eukaryota > Metazoa > Chordata > Chondrichthyes > Lamniformes > Lamnidae > Carcharodon > Carcharodon carcharias. The sequence continues at coordinate 98,624,509 of NC_054475.1, forward strand.
AAGCTGAGCATATACAAGATGGACAGAATTAAACAAGAGGATTATTCTTATTTTAAGAACAAGGAAGCAACTTTGGCATCATCATGAGAGTCCCCTTTTGTGGATGCAAGCCAGTTACAGCAAAATCAAAAATAATATGCACGCCTGTCATATAGACAAAGTTGCCAATAGTCCTCATTATGAGATTTCAGTCACATTTCACACAACTGACACCAACTCACAAAACACAAGCATGGTTTCAAATGGCAAGCTCCATCTGCCATGTGTGTCACAAGGAATGGTCAAGTTGTATTTTTCTTTACCCTTTCTTAGCCTTATTTCTTTCTCACATTTTCTAATGCCTGGTTCTCTTTCTTCTGTTTTTCATTCTTGTTTGTTTCTTCATATTGTTTCATATTTGTTTTTCCTTTGCAGCTCACCCAGCTTTTGAGCTCTTTCCATTGATCCCCCCTTCTTAAGAGAGGGACAAGGTACAAGACATTATAATGGAGGCAAGAGGTATTCCTGTATTTGTCAGTGAAACTCCTCTGTTAAGTTATGGAGCCTATATAAATTTAAAGCAGGGGATTTCAATGCCACAATCGACACAGGGATAGTTCTGCTGCCCATCCATCTGTAACACAGCCTGAAGCACATCAGACATAGGACAGATTAAATGTAAAATTTTCACTCCTTACTTCAAACAATATGTGTTAATGCCAATGTCAGAAAACATCACTTGCTGCACCAGTATCATAACTCTGTTCTCAGACCAATAATTCACATGGTCTCATTGTAGGAGATTACAAATATTGTGCCAAGTTAGGGGCAGGTTAGGTTGTGGCACCAGAACTGCATTGAAGCTCATTTCACATAGAACTTTTACAGCTAAGAGACACATGACACTTTTATTCAATCATTCTGGATCTTAATCCAGGTCCCAGTGATTAAAGAACAGGGTTGAATGCCATTAGTTACCTGCTCCCCAACACTGTAATACAGCAAGAACAGATCTGCTTACAATCTTTGCATGATGTCACTTCATCATCCACTGCATACAGTACTACAAGTTTATAATTTTCATCCTTGCATTAAATAGAACTCAGGAGTAGGAATTGGATCTATTGTGCTGGATTTATAGATGAAAAATAGACTGAACTAGGGCCTATTTCAGGGGCCAAGTTCCCATGCTCAAAGGATGCCAGAAACACGTCTGACTCAAAATCGTGTCAGGCAATTTTTCAGGCAACCTGTTTGACTGCCTAAAAAAGCCTTTAGGCCTCTTACATATGTAAATGATGAGTTGAACATCTTTTTAAGACCCTACACTGAAATTCAATATCACAAAACTGGTTTGCTCGGTTCGAGATTCTTAAGCAGCCACTGAACAACCACCACCAAAACTAAGGCTTTTCATTTAAAAAAATATAATTGTTGCTGTAGAATCAAGAGGAGCAGAGGTGCACCCCTGGCTGCATAGCATCAGACTCCTGATCGCCCCTACCCATTGCTACTCCACACCCTTCCTCTTCCCAGGCTTATGCATTCTTTCATTTTGTACCACTTCCACTATGAAATAATGCAACTGGGACACTGTCAGAAAAACTCCCATTATTAATCTTAAATTGTCTCGCTAACTGTCATGGGACTCATGCATAGGTGGTGTGTTGCCCTCTAAGTTATAACAATTCCTTTTCATGCTTGCTCTCCAGCTATCACGTTCCTGCTCCTCTGAACTCTTGTAACAGCTTCAATTACGATGGGTTGCCCAGGGAATTTGCCAACAATATTCAGCTGCACTTTCTTTCCACAGAGACATTCTGAACATGCCCTGAAACAAACAAGCCACAGAAAGAAAAAAAAGAATAGCACCTAAAGATAAAAAACAATACAAAATGTATAAAAACCACTTAAGATACCCGTGCTCCTTTAAAACCTCTTTTCTACATAGATCTTCTCTTTACATCCATTATAGACAGGCTGAGTATACTGCAGGGTCCCAACATTGAACCCAGGCAAATCTTGCATGCTTTAGTTCAAGTGCATTAAGCATTAATTTAAATGTTAAAACTTGAATACAGATGAAAAGAGAGACAGATTATCAAAACTTCTTGTCTTCCACCTATCAGAACAAAAGCAAGATTGCCAAATTTCAAATGATCACAACAGACTGAGGAGCATGTTGCTTGATTGGATCAGCCAATCAAATCCAAGCAAATTCCCATGAACAGATTGCTGGCATCAGTCTAAAAGAAAATTCTTCCCTCTGTACAGCTGAGCAACATCGTGCATGAATTTCAGTGCCAGTGTGTAGCCAGGTACATAGGCCATACATCCCGCTGACTGGCCCATCAGAACAAGCAACATGTTCCTCCAGCTGTTTGTAATAGCCAGAGTACAGACTGTACTCAACCAGCCCATTCTTGCAAATCCCAAAACAATGTGATTCCATGATTGGGCAGCACTTGTTGAACATTCCTGAGTGCACTAATAGCTACATTGACAACCAATTTAAGATAATCAGTCGAGCTGATAATGTGGCTCATTTATACTCGCTAGAAGCGACTTACATTCACACGCAGGGACCCGATCTCTGCAAACAAAGGGAATATGTTCAAGCCTTGTGCCTTTTTTGAAATACCCAGAAGCATGGGGAGCCTAATGTTCCCCATTTATTCTCCATGGCAACACTTTTGCCAAATAGAGTCAACTTGCCAAACAATCAGAACCCCTTTTCTCATGCAGTATAAATTGTTGTGATTGTTTGAAATTTGGCATTCTTATGTTTGTTCTGATGAGTGCAAGACCAAAAGCTTCAGCAGAGTGTCTCTGTTTTCAGTAATATTCAAATTCTGCACTACCAAGCAACTGTTAATATTAAAATTATATTCTCACAAACATTGTTCAGCGAACACTTTGAAGGTATTACATCTAAAGAATTACAGATTCTCAGATTCCACTGGTGACTGTGTGCAATCATACCCTGCTAAATTTCACCTTCACTGTCTGTTCTCACTGGTCAGAAAGTGTCCCCTATTCTTGCAGTTCACATACCACCCTTGGAAGCATAAACTTCATGTTGCAGTGGAATTTTCACAGGAGGAAACAAAGCCTACTTGATTATTTCCCAGTGAGTTCAAAATTATTCTTGAATAATTGCATGACCTAACCCATTTGTCCAGCCGTAGTCTTTCAAAAATCCCTTGCAAAAGTATAGAATATTAAGGTAAAGTTAGGAAAGAGGCAGTTGCAGAGTTCCACTTTTGTTAACTAATTGAAAACATCTGTAATTGCAAGGCTGACGTTTCAAGAGTGTAAAATGATGATCATAACCTTTCCCTGTGAGATGCCTGAAAGATCCAGTCAAAACATGACATTTAGCAGTTTGCAAAAATGCTGTGGTATCTTTAAAATGTTAAAAAAAAACAAAATTCTTTCTACAACCTGTGTATTGGTGTTGAGAGACCCTGTGGTCCCACTGAGATAGTGTACAAAGGGGATTTAGTCTTCTGTGGTTCACATTATGTTCACAGCCTCCAACAGTGATATCTTCCCCTGTGACAATAAAAACAATGTTGCAACCCTGTGAAAATATCCCCTAACGGTTGCCGCTGTGTGCAGCATGGGAGAAGACAGTGAACACCTGTGTCATGTTTAAAATAATTGTCTATGACCCTTCCCCCCTCACCTCCCAACAACTGCCAGAACTTGTTGAGTGAGAGCAAATATCTTGACAACAATGAATTCAAAATGCACTCTAAGTGGTCTTTCCATTTTCTGATGCCCCTACATAACCAGTGCAATTGTTTGGTAATTGGACCAATTCAGCATATGTTACACCTTTTCCATGTACATTGAGACACTGATCTAGTAGGACTCATGACTATTGTACCGCAGCCAATCTGCCTCTAAAGTGCCTTAGCCCCCAAGTTCCTTGGGAGGCCATCAATCTCCCACAATAACTCCAGTGGAAGACTGGGAGAGCCCTCCCACTGAAAAGAGCACAGGCCAGGTTGCGCTAAGTCTCTGTTATTTAGTGGAGTTTCTTTTTTGCCTTGTAAAGAGTGCTGCTTCTGTTGCCCATATGAGACAAGTGATGGCAAGGAAGTGAAGCCAGGGCAGTAATTCACTATACCACAAGCTCACACTCCTCAGGCTCACTCAGGGCCTGGAGTATCCTTGGATGCCAGTGCACTGAGTGAGGTGAGGTGCATCAACCTCCAACAAGGGTGGATGATGACTTTACTGGTGGCTCCAGGCCAGGAAAGTAACATGGACCCCCAGAAAGTGTTTTTGCAGATTGGTGAAAGCCAAGCAGACTGTAGCTGGTGTTGGTGGGGAATTGAGCATCCTCCTTCACCATAGGTAGGTGGTGGGGATTAATATGCCCATTGCTCACTTAGAATCAAAATATAAAAAAACCTCCTACTTTTTTTTGCCCTAGGACATTGGCCAGCTGATTAAACTTTGATACTGATACCAAGGAGATGCAATGTATCTACCAGGTCTTTTAAAAAATGTTAACCACACAGCTGAGGACTGTTGCTTTTAACTGTTCCCACTAAGCAGGAAGTGGGTGGTAGCAGGTCAGCTGCCCATTTTACACCCCTGTCCCTGCAAAACTTAAATAGAAAGAAAATTATATGTAGAGTAAAACTGATGACCAATCCACTGCCAGCCCATTTTCTGCCAATCTGAATGGTTGAAATTGATCCCATTGTCTGCTGTGAGAGCCTGCATCATCAACTGCTGGCAGACAGGGGACCCTGGCAAATTTCAAAGCTACAAACTTTATGTCGAAGGCTACAGTTCCAACTCAAGTCTTGCTCAAGGGCCATCCTCAGGAATGCTGTACCACAGCAGCATTCGGAGTTGGTTCTCTGCCTGTGGTTCCCCACAACAGTGAGCTCCTGATTTCAATCATGGCACACTGTCAGTTTCCAAATGAAAAGCAAACACTTGAAACCATAAACAGAACTATTTACAAATACATTTATGATATTGGTACATATAACAACGAAACAATATCTTACCCTGTAATGAGGCACTTTGCTAAGACCAAGAAGATTTCAGGTTGTATCGCTGGGGTGACCGCGGTGGTTGAGTTAGGCTTCAACACCTTTGGTTTGGAAAGAAGACATATCAGTCATTGGTCTCACTTGTCATCATTTGTCCAGTAAATGTTTCTGGCAATGTCTGATTAGCTGAAGATGAGGTTTGGCTGTGAGAGGCTCTACACTCAAATAGTATGAGTAGGCTCACAATACAGCCTCACACATACAAAATGCCACCTGGATAAGGAACTTTCTCACTACTCACTTGCTTACCAGTGTATACTCCAACACAGCTATATCACTCTTAAGCAGGGTAAGCACAGTAAAGTTGAGCAATCTCCCTTATGTCCTCTATTTAATTCAGTTGTTGCTTGTTCAGGTATCAGCCTAAGTATTCTGAGACCTGGACAGTCATATCTTCAAGTTGTTCAGGTAGGCAGAAGGATACAAATTCACCTCAAACTTGGCCATCTTCAAAAACAAGAGGGAGGTCACAGCCTCCCAAATTTCAAACACTACTACTGGGCAGCACATTGTGGCCTGGTCCCTAGCCCTGGGTCCCAATGTAATGAGCATCTGGTTGTGAAAGAATGGATTTTCCTCTTGACCTCCTCCTCCCACACAGCCCACCATTCAGAGAAGATCAATAGAGAATTTAAAGCACACCATTGTCATTAGAACTCTCTCAACTTCGATTCAGGTCCATGCCTCCTGAAAAATACCACTTGGTCTTTCAACTCATTCCCCAATGTGGCACAGCTCTCAAGATGCATAGCCTGGCCTGGAAAAGGGATCAGTAGGTTAGGCTACCTTCTCCATGAGTGTTAGATTATGCCCTTCCACGAACTAGCTGACAAATGATCACTCAACATGACCACGATTGCTACCTCCAGATGAAGCACTACCTCCAATGCTTTGAATAGTTCAGCATACGTTAATCACTTTGGAGTTTTTACTCCACTTCCCAGAACCTCTTAGAGCCATTAATGGCACAGAAGGATGCCTTTTAGCCAATCCAATCCAAGCCTGCTCCTCATGGGGCAATCAGGTCAGTCCCATTCCACCACTCAATCCCCATAACCCTGAGGTTTATTTCCTTCAAGTGACCATCCAATTTCCTTTTAAAATTATTGATTGTTTCAGCTTCCAACAACCTCATGGGCAGGGAGTTCCAAGTCATTACCACTCACTGTGTAAAAAAGATTTTCCCCTCATATCCTCCCCACCGCCCTGCATCGCTTGCCCAAAACCGTAAATCTGTGTCTCCCCATCCTTACACTATTAACTAACGGAAGATTTTTCCCTTGTCTACCTATCTAAGCCTGTCATAATCTTGTATACCTCTATTGAATCTCCTCTCAATCTCCTTTGCTCCATGGAAAACAAACCCAGCCTTTCCAATTAACCTTGTAACCAAACCTCAACTCCCTATGCTACCCCGCACAACCCCCCCAACCCCCTCCCCCGGAGCCATTCTGGTAAATTCTTCTGCACCCTCTCCAGGACTTTCACATCTTTCTTAAAGTGTGGCGGCCAGAGCTGGACACCCTACTGTCATTGGGGCCTAACCAGGGCTTTGTATGGGTTTAGCATAACTTCCCTGCTTTTAAATTCAATGCCTCTATTTGTGAAGCCCAAGGTCCCATCTGCTTTGCTAACCACTGTCTCAATATGTCCTGCTAACTTCAAAGACCAATGCACATGCACCCCCAGGTTGCTCTGTTCCTGCACACTCTTTACTATTGAGCATTTGGTCAATATTGTCTCTCCCTATCCCTCCTGCCAAAATGCATCACCTCACATTTTGCTGTATTAAAGTCCATTTGCCCCTTGTCTTCTCACCCTGCTAGCCTATGTCATGTTGCAGGAAATTTGTATCCTCACTGTTTGTCACTCCTCCAAGTTTGGCATCATCAGCAAATATTGAAATTTTACTCTGTATTCCAAGATCCAAGTCATTTAGATAAAGCAAAAAAAGCAGTGGTCCTAGCACTGATTCTTGATGAACACCATGCCTACCACCCTCCAGTCTGAAAACCAACCATCTACCATGACTCACTGCTCTCTGTCCTTAAGCCAATTTTTTATCCAATTGGACCACTGACTCTCCCGTTACATAAGTCTCAATTGTGTTATCCAGCCTTTTAATGTGATACCATGTCAAATGCTTTCTGTAAATACATACAGGCAACATCCACCACATTCCCTTCATCAACCAACTCTGTTACTTCATCAAAAAATTCAATTAAATTATTCAAGCACGGTCAGCCTTTTACAAATCTGTACTGGCTCTCCTTAATTGGCTCAAACCTCTCCAAGTGGCTGTTGATTTTTTTCCCTGATTATGGTCCCAAAACCTTACCCTGCACTGATATTAGACAAATTGGCCTGTTGTTGCTAGGACTATCCTCACATCCTTTCCTAAATAAGGGTATCATATTTGCCACTCTCCAATCCTCTAACACATCCCCCAATCAGGAAGATTGAAAAATTAAGGCAAGTCCTTCCGCTAACTTTTTAAAAAAATTATTCTTTCACAGGACATGGGCATCACAGGCTAGGCCAGGATTTATATTGACCATTCCTAATTGCCCGTGAGAAGGTGGTGGTGAACAACCTTCTTGAACCGCTGCAGTCCATGTGGTGTGGGTACACCTTCAGTGCTGTTAGTGAGGGAGTTCCAGGATTTTGACCCAGTGACAGTGCAGGAACGATGATATATTTCTAAATAAGGATGATCTCTGGCTTGCAGGGTAACTTGCAACTGGTGGTGTTCCCATGCATCTGCTGGCCTTGTCCTTCTAGGTGGCAGAGATCATGGGTTTGGAAGGTGCTGTTGAAGGAGCCTTGGATAAGTTGTTGCAGTGCACTTTGTAGATGGTACACACTGCTGCTACTGTGCGTCAGTGGCAAAGGGAGTGGATGTGAAAGTGTTAGATGATATGCCAATCACCTGGGCTGCTTTGTCCTGGATGATGTTGAGCTCCTTGAGTGTTGTTGGAGCTGCACTTGTCTAGGCAAGTGGAGAGTTTTCCAACATACTCCTGACTTGTGCCTTGATGGTGGACAGGCTTTGGGGAGTCAGAAGGTGAATTTCTTTCCAAAAAATTCCCAGTCTCTGACCTGCTCTTGTAACTACAGTATTTACATGGCTGGTCCAGTTCATTTTCTGGTCAATGGTAACCCTCAGGATGTTGATAGTGGGAGATTCAGCTATGGTAATGCAATTGAATGTCAAGGGGAGGTGTTTGGATTCTCTCTTATCAGAGATGGTCATTGCCTGACACTTGTGTGGTGCAAATGTTACTTGCCACTTGTCAGCCCAAGCCTGGCTATTATCCAGGTCATGCTGCATTTGGACATGGACTGCTTCAGTATCTGAGGAGTTGCAAATGGTGCTGAGCATTGTGCAATCATCAGTGAACATCCCCACTTCTGACCTTATGATGGAAGGAAGGTCATTGATGAAGCAGCTGAAGATAGTTGGGCCTAGGACACCAACCTGAGGAACTCCTGCAGCGATGTCCTGGGACTGAGATGATTGATCTCCAACAATCACACCCACCTTCCTTTGTGTATGATTCCAACCAGTGAATTGTTTTCACCTGATTTCCATTGACTCCAATTTTGCTCAGCTTCCTTGATGCCATACTTGATCAAATGCTGCCTTGATGTCAAGGGCAGTCACTCTCACCTCACCTCAGGAGTTCAGCTCTTTTGTCCCTGTTTGGACTAAGACTATAATATGGTCAAGAGCTGACTGGCTCTGGCAGAACCTAAACTGAGTGTCAGTGAGCAGGTTGTTTCCAAGTAATTACCACTTGATAGCACTGTTGACAACCCTTCTATCACTTTACTGACACTCAAGAGTAGACTGATGGGGTAGTAATTGGCCGGGTCGGATTTGTCCTGTTTTTTTGTGAACAGGACTTACCGGGGCAATTTTCCACATTGTTAGGTAGATGCCAGTTTTGTAGCTGTACTGGAACACCTTGGTTAAGGGCCCAGCTAGTTCTGGAGCATATGTCTTCAATGCTATTGCTGGAATGTTGTCAGGGCCCATAGCCTTTGAGTGCCTTCAGTCCTTTCTTGGAGTAACTCAAATTGGCTGAAGACTGGCATCCGTGATGTTGGGGAGTTCTGGAGGAGGCCGAAATAGATCACTCACTTATGGGTGAAGATTGTTACAAATGCTTCAGCCTTGTCTTTTGCACTGATATGCTGGGCCCTCCCATTATTGAAGATCGGGGTTCTTGTGGAGCCTCCTCCTCCAGTAATTTATCAATTGTCTACCATCATCTACAAATGGATGCGGCAGGACTTCACAGCTTAGCTCTGATCTATTGATTGTGTAATTGCTTAGTTCTGACTATTGCATGCTGCTTTTGCTGTTTGGCTTGCAAGTAGTCCTGTTTTGTAGGTTCACCAGGTTGACACCTCATTTTTAGGTATGCTTGGTGCTGCTCCTGGCATGCCCTCCTGCACCCTTCATTGAAACAGAGTTGATCCCCTGGCTTAATGATAATGGTAGAGTAGGGGATATGCCAGGCCATGAGGTTACAGATTATGGTTGAATACAATTCTGCTGCTGCCTCATGTATGCCCAGTTTTGAATTGCTAGATCTGATTGAAATCTATCCCAGTTAGCATTGTGGTAGTGCCAACCCCACTTCCTTTAGCAATCTGGAATGCAAGCCATCTGAACCAGGTGATTTATCTACCTTAAGCACAGCCAGCCTTTCTGCTTCCTCTTCCCTTTCAATTTTCACACTATTCACTGCCTCCACTATCTCTGCTTCTACCGACATTTTGTCAAAATCCTCTTAATATAGAAACTCAGAGCAGGAGTAGGCCATTCGGCCCTTTGAGCTTGCTTCACCATTCATTATGATCATGGCTAATCATCCAAATCAATAGCCTGCAACCACTTTCTCCCCATACCCTTTGATCCCTTTTGTCCCAAGAGCTATATCTAACTCCATCGTGAAAGCATACAATGTTTAGGTCTCAGCTACTTTCTGTGGTAACGAATTCCACAGGCTCACCACTCTCTGACTTCTCCTCATCTCAGTCCTAAATTGTCTACCCCATATCCTCAGTCTATGATCCCTGGTTCTGATCCCCACCATCCGGAACATCCTTCCTGCATCTACCCTGTCTAGTCCTGTTAGAATTTTATAGGTTTCTATGAGATCCCCCCTCATTCTTCTGAACTCCAATGAATATAATCCTAAATGTCTCAATCTCTTCTTATATGTCAGTCTCGCCATCCCAGGAATCAGTCTGGTAAACATTCGCTGCACTCCCTCTATAGCAAGTACATCCTTCCTCAGATAACGAGACCAAACCTGCACATAATATTCCAGATGTACAATTGCATCAAAACATCCCTGTTCCTATACTCGAATCCTCTGGCTATGAAGGCCAACTTACCATTTGCTTTCTTTACCGCCTGCTGCACCTGCATGCTTACCTTCAGTGACTGGTGTACAAGGACACCCAGGTCTCGATGCACATTCCCCTCTCAATTTATAGCCATTCAGATAATAATCTGCCTTCCTGTTTTTGCTACCAAAATGGATAACCTCACATTTATCCACATTATATTGCATCTGTCATGCATTTGCCCACTCACTCAGCTTGTCTTCTTAAGTAAAAACCAATACAAAGAAATCATTAAGTATTCTAGCCTTGCCCTGCACCTCTAAGCAAATATCACTTTCGTTATCCCTAATATGCCTCTTTGTCCCTAACAGGACACACTCCACCTCTTACTACCCTTACTATTAAAGGGTCTCTAATAATGAGCAGACTAGCACAACTCTAGTTAATAGATGCTAGAAGATGTATCTCCACTTGCCCCATTCTCAATATTGCTAACTCCCACCCCTCCTGTTATGTAGTACAGCCTCACTCACAAATGCGTAGCGGAACCAAAGAACATGTCTTCTAATGAAAATGAAGCATGTTTGGCTTGTTCCTAGATCTGCCTTGGAAAGCTACTTCCTCTTAACGATAGTTTCCCACTCGCTGCAGCAACCCAGCCATTGGTCATGAGGGGTACAGTGGTAAAGTAGAGTGCTGTGTACCTTTAAGAGAATGTAGTCGATCAACCATGTGACTGTATCGACCAATCGCTATACTGCACGGGCTACTTGGGTAACTTTAAGATTAGAGTGGAGGTGGCTGAAGGAGCAACCATTGTGTTAGTGTTCTGTTCTTAGTTCCAATAAACCACCAGTGTTCGTTAAGTAAATCGGTCTCTATCTGCCTACGTTGTTTCAAACACCAACTAGTGTGTCGATATCAAGGGCATAGTTTGCGTTTGCTTGACAGAGTGAACTTGATAGCCCAATACATAAAAGATACTGACCCCAACCCACACAACCACCAGTACACAAGAATCTCTCCACTCTCTGCAGTTTGAACAAAACTTAGAACCTAGGACCTAAAATACTTTTATGTTAATGTTTAAAACAATTTCTATGTGAAAATGTGTATTATCGCTGCAGATGTCATGTATATAACATCTTAAAGGGACTTTCCAATGCAATTTAATGCTTCAATAATTCTTTTGCTCCAATTCAAAATAAACCGTGTCTGCAGAGAAAAGAAAAAAAACAGAAGCAAGTAAATAGTGAGGAATAACCATTTAAAACTCATGTGTAATAAATATGGGTAACAGAGCAAAACATACCTGTTAAGACACTGTCACAGCTTACATTTCGATAGCTTGTTAGAGGGGCTCACAGAGGAAAACTCCCTCAGCAAACATTATAAAATTAATATTGGAGAAGGAAACAAAGGGCCTTTTAGAGGTATATTTCTCTTTGGCGTGCTTTGATGTATTCACTTTTTATGCTTCACAATAACTACCAAGAATTCTCTTATCCAGGAAACCAAAATATACCTGAGGATTTTATTGTCCGTTTATGATTTTTGAGCTAAAGCAGCATTCTGGACAATCTTACTGAATCAGAAATCTTAGTTCCTCCAACTTTGTGGTAAATATTAACTTCCTGCAAATCGCACAATGTCTCATATTGCAACATTTAACCTGAGGTTAAGGAGCATAGAAGCACAGTTTTATGGAAGGAGAGATAAGCTGGTTCTTTGGGGAGATAGCCCGGATTTAAAACTGCAGTCATGACGAGGCAATAGATAAAGAACGTATAAAGGGACAAACATTTGACTCTTTCAAAAAGGTCCACTGAACAGCGATGTCTGAGTTTTGTTTGCGTTTTGATAATTCACCTCTGCAGCAGATTTTTACTGCTGTTACATTATACTGCATTGATTTTTCCAGATTACCTGCCCTCAGTACTTTCAAGATGATATTGAAAAGTTTTCGCTGAAATCAATACTTTAAAAAGTGATTTATTGTTAAAATCATAGAAATGCTAGAAACATACAGCATAGAAGGAGGTTATTAGATCTGTCATGTCCTTGCTAGCTTTTTGAAAGATCAGTCATGCTTACTCTCACATTCCTGCTTTTTTCTGTACTTCTGTAAGTTCCTCATCCTCAAGTACCTGTCCAATTCCCTTGTAAGAATATTTATGGAATCTTCCTCCATCATCCTTCAGGTCAAGTTTTCCAGATCTAGAAACCTCTCTGAGTGAAAAGATTTCTCTTCATTAACCTGTAGGTCTTTTTCCAATTAATTTGAATCCATAGCCTCTTGTTATTGACCCACTCACCAGAAAGAATTCCTTTTCCCTATTTACTTTCATCATCTTGAAAACCTCTGTTAGGTCACCTCTTAACCTTTTCTGTTCCATGTAGAACAATCCCAACTTTTCAACACCTTCTCATAACTGAAGTCTCTCATCCCTGGTAATATCCTGGAAAATCTCCTTTTCAGCTGTTTTAATGCCTTTACACTTTTCCTGAAGTCTGGTATCCAGAAATGTCCACAAAACTGCAGCTGAGGCCTAACCAATGATTTCTAAAATTCCAGCATGATCTCTTTGCTTTTAGATTTATAAACCTAAGTAACACATATACTTTTTAATACTTATCAACATGCCAGATCACCTTTAAAGATTTGTGTAAATGGACACTTACCCTCTCTGTACTCATCTACATTTTTCAAAATCATGCTATCTTTTGACTGCCTTTCTATATTAGGCTTCCCAAAGAGAAACACTTCAAACTTCTCCATGTTGAGCTCCATCTGCCATGCTTCTGTACATTTCACTATCCTGACTATGTTATACTGAAGCCTATAACCATCGTCATTATGACCTAACACTATGCCAAAATTTGCAACTTTTAAAATGTTGATCCCTCTGCCTGACTCTAGATTGTTTATAAAAAATTGCAGAACAATGGGTATTAAACTGGCCCTTGGGAAAAACCTTTGCAAACCACCTCCCAATATGAAAAACATTCATCACCTGTCCTGTCACCAAGCCAATTTTGTATCCATACCTCCACTTTTTCCTTAATTCCATGGGCTTCCATCTTATTAATACGGCTCTTAAGTAGTACTTTGTCAAATGCCTTTGAAAATCCACATATTTAACATTACATTGATCAGTCTCCTCTGTTACATTGCCAAATAACTCAATTGAGTTAGTCAGGCACGGTTTACCTCTAGCAGATCTATATTGGTTCTCCTTGATTAACAGTTGCCTTTCCAAATGCAAGTTTATTTTGATCAAATCACTTCTCTATAACTTCTCAAGCACCAATACTAGACTGACTAGCCTTTAGTTTTTCCCTTATTGAATAGTGGCCATCGATGATTGTCCCTTGATTCAAGAATGATGTCTACTCAGGGTCACAAGTTTCTGCCATGGGTCTTCATGTGACTGAACAGGTCAATTCCTGACCCGCACATCTTTGGGAACTTGGGCAGGACGCCCCAACATGATAGTGGATTTGTTGCTGCTCAGCCTCATTATTAAGACATTGGGAGTCAAAGCGTAAACTTTTCTTTGAAATTTGCTAACAAAGTTGCTCATTTATTTCCCTTTTACTGTTCGGAGCTCTATAAAAAATTCCAAACAATGTAACTTCTTCACCTCTGTTCCTCAACTCAGGACAAATGAATTCAAGTACAACCTAATAAATCCTTTCTATTGTAGAAATGTAGCATCCTCCTTAATCAACATTCCCTCCACCCCTCTTTTCCCTTCCCTATTATTGCTTGGGAATCGGGAATATCAAGAACCCATTCCCAGCCTTGTTTGAGCCATGTCTCTTAATTCAGCCATAATGTAATCCCACATAGTGTTTGTGTCACAGCTCACCAACCTTATTTGTTACACTACAGACATTGAGGTAGATACAATGTAATACTTTCTTCATCACTTTTGCTATTTACTTCAATGTGGTCTCTGCAATTTTTGGGAAGTTTTAAATTTTACTTCTGTTTATATTTCTCTGTCATCTGATCTAATTTCTGTTCTTCACTTCCATTTTCTGGTTCCCCTCCCCTTCCACATTATTTTAAAACCTCCCTAACTGTATTTGTTAACCTCACAGCAAGAACAGTGCTCCCAACTTTGTTCAGGTGCAGCCCCCACCCCCAGCCCCAAACCCCCATCCCACCCCCACCCCCACCCCAATCTTGTAGAGGTGCTCCTTATCCCAGAACTGGACCTAATGTCCCACGATTCTGAAACCCTTATTCTCCTGCACAACTTCTCCAGCCCTGCATTTACCTCCACTATTGTCCTGTTTCTATACTCAGTATCACTTGGCACCGGGAGTACTTTTTTTAACCTTTATCTTAGCTCCTGTAACTCTGCTGAAGGACCTCAACACTTTTTCAACCTATGTTGTTGGTTCCAATATGAATCATGACTTCTGGCTGTTTCCCTTTTTGTAGAATATCTTGCACCAGGGAAGCAACATGCCATTTAGGAATCATGAATGTGGTTACAGAAATGTGTGCCCATGCCCCTAACCATCAAATCTCCTATGACCACTGCTGTTCTCCTCTTTTTCCTCTGTATGCAGTCAAATTTCCCATGATGTATTCCTCCAAGGAGTCTTTACCCTTCCCAGTATTCAAAACTGAAAACTCGATTAGTGAGTGCCACTGGCTTGGGGGATTCCTACACTGCCTGTGTCTTCCTCCTACTCTCTCTGATGACCACTCATTCGCTCAACTCTTGTATCTTCTTTAGCTGTGAGGTGACCATTTCCAGGAACATATGTCCAAGGAAAATCTTTGACCCCAGATGCTTTGCAGTGACTGCAGCTGCTGCTCAAGCTCCAAAATTCAGAGCTCGATCTCAAACAGCTGGCAGGACTTGCTGCACATCCAGGGCATGTGAAGTCACCTGGAGCTCCCACATAGAACAGGGTTTGAATGCAGTGGGTCTCTGTTGGGCATCCATGGTAGTCAGTCCACTGACTTTCAAATCACTGAGGCCTTTACCTCTAAACAATTAGAATTGAACTCTAATAAATCTAAGACATTGATCTGTAAAACTCTTAAAAAAAACTGATCTCTGAAAGACAGATACTAAAGTAATAAGTTAACTAAAGACACTGGAAATGATATCTAAAACACAATGAAAACTACTTTGAAGTGAATTTTAACAGGCTCACTCTCTCTGCTTTCACTAACTCTCCGCTCTCACTGACTCTCTGGTTAATCTGTTTTAACCTGTTAGCCTCTCACATTGCTTCCCCTCAGGATTACTCTCTCTGCTCTCACTGACAGTAACTTATTTCTTTCCATGTAACATTTTCTGAGGAGAGATGTTGAGAGTGTGGGAAAGTGCCAGTAAATGATGGAGAAAGAGAGACCAGTAATCATGAAGAGAGATCAATGGTCAATGAGGGAGAGAGATCAGTGGTCAGTGGAGGAGACAAATTACTGTTTCTTCAGAAAGGGGGGGCAGCTGTCAATGTTGGAGATAGTTTAGCAATCTCTAAGGGTGAGGGATCAAACAGTCAGTGGCACAGGGGAATTAATGGTCAATGAGGGACAGGAATGAGCACTGAGTGGGTAAAGGAGATCAACAATCAGCATCAGGGCGATTGCAACAGAGTAATCAGGTCAATCCACCTTCTATTATCAATGGCAAAGTATTCTCATGATATGAGAATTTGGGAATGTATTTTTGTGGAAAATGATGTATTCATTTTGGAGTCATCAGTGTCAATTTCAAGTGATGGATTGTTGCTATTAAATGGTAGATGATTCAGTTTCCAAGAAAAAAGCACCAGCATTGTTATTGGGAGCTGAGAGAGATAAGAGCTGCTGCTGTGTGCTTGCACATTTTACTTAAGAGTATTAGGGCTAAATTTTATTGAAACAGACATGCACACAGTGGGTTTGGGAACATGTCTGTTGTACTGGGTTGGGAAGCTATTTGTAATTGAAGCAAACTTTGACATGCCACAGCATTTGCATCCTGCTTCCTGGTTTCCCAACCAATCAGAGAGGACAGGTGGGATCACATGCTGAATCTGTCAAAGAAGGGATTTCTAATTTAGGGAACGCTGGCTGTGGTCCAAATGTTTGAAGTGAGCATTGATTCCTGTGGCTTCTTCACCACAGGGCTGGAAAGCCTCAGGTGAGAATGCCTCAGGGTCTCGGACTCTTACTTGGAATTTTTCCTGTGGGATCTGAGGGTCTCAAGTGAGATGATTCTTGCCAAGGGCAGGAGGAAGAGGCCAGTCTCTCAAACAAGGCAGGTGTGGATGTAGGTAGCTGAGGAAGCGCACAGCATAATTGTGGTCCCTTGAACCTGGATAGGTACCCCAAGGGATCAAGAACATTAGCAAGGCAGGAAAGGTGATAGTGGCATACGATTTTCAGATGTCAACCCCATAACCTTGACTTCCCCAGCTTTCTCCTGCATTGTACACCTCAGACTAACACACCTTACAATCACTACTCCTCCTCTCTCCGGCCATCTCCTCATAAGCCCATCTGAACAGCCAGTATGCATTCTCACCTTCATCATTGTGCCATCTCACACCCACACCTCACAATTACCTTACATGGATATTCCTTCCTCTCCACACAATTCATTTCTAACACTCAGATCTCTATGCTTTCTCTCCCTACAGAACTGCACAGAGCCAGAGAACCTGGGGTATCAGGGGAGGGGGATTGCCTCCAGTTGCACCCACCTTGACAGCCACAGGCAATGGATACCCACCCAGGCAAATGGAAAGGAAGTCTTGTTCCAGGAGGCTGCAGGTGTCAGTAGTGACATATGGCAAAGCCTCCTGAGATATTGGTGTTTGGCGGGGGGGTGTCTTGCCTCCTTGGAGCTGGATCTCTGTGTCCATTCCATCTGTCCTGTGCAGTGACTATTGGTTGAGGAGAAGCCCAGCTGGTGCTGCTGCAGGACTTGCTCCTGATGTTGTTGGTATTGCTCGCACTGCTGCACTTGGTCCTCAAGGGGTGCAAGGTAGATCTACGTGAGCTGCTTTCATGCCATGGTGAAGGTTGACAGCAGGAAGTGCAGTTCAAAGAGAGTGAAGTGCAAGACAGATGAGATAACTTCCAAGAAGTTGGATATCACCTGTCAAGCAAGAGGAGTACACTTTCAGAAGAAGTGCTGTGAGCACCAGCCTCCCACCCAAACATTGTTGGAGCTATTTAGTTTGTTAAAAATATGAAGTTTGTACGATTATTATGTTTTGGAACTGTTTAATTTAAAGTAAAATGGAGGAGTAAAGGGGGTCATGTGACCTGTTCTGAATTCTGCACAACAACAAGCTTGGTTGTTAAAAGTTAAAGAGGGGACCCAGGTTATTTTACTGGGGAGAAGGTGCAAGAAAACCTGTAAACAATGACCAGGGCAGCTGTGCTGATGGTGGATAGACTGTTAATCTCCAAATCCCAGGGAGTTGTTAGCAATGTCAAGTTTTGTAAACAGCTTCTTCAAACTGCCTATTTAATTTCAAAATAGAATGAAGTTCCGGGTCCAGAGGATAGATAATTTCATTTCTACCTTGATACAAGGCCCATGTAACTCACATTGCTATGGAGATGGGCTTTGAGCGGGAAAGAGTTCATATGAAGCCATTGTAGGATTGAGTTTCAGGTTTTCCGAAAATATCATTGAACTTGATGTAGGTTCAGTCTATAAGAATTTGAGAGAGAGGAGAGAGAGAGTGAGAGAGTGAAAGAGTGAGAGAGAGAGAGAGCGCAGAGACAGCTAGTCATGAACCTTAAGCAGAGAAAATGCTGGATTTGGTGGTCACCACATGAAACAGAGGAGAGGGCTCACTCTCAAATTGAAGAGACCATGTTTCTCAGGATTTAAACAAGGGTGGAAGATTTGCCTAGC
The DNA here is from genome assembly GCF_017639515.1 of Carcharodon carcharias. Lineage (NCBI taxonomy): Eukaryota > Metazoa > Chordata > Chondrichthyes > Lamniformes > Lamnidae > Carcharodon > Carcharodon carcharias. The sequence continues at coordinate 98,642,813 of NC_054475.1, forward strand.
TTTTGCTAAAGGGAGGGGTCTGCAGGGTAAACCTCACCCTGAGAGTCAGTTTGGGGATTAGGAGTCGCCAATTGGAAAAATGCAAAGCAAGCCATCGGAAGCTGAGATTGGTTTGGATTGGTCCCTGGAAAACAAAGTGTCACTTAAGGGATAGATTAATGTATGACTGTAGAAGGAGATTTTCTGTCAGTTTAAAGGTTAAATGGGGGAGTTTAGAATATAAGTTGCCTCCTGAATAGTGTTTAGACATTGCTGTTTTTAATATATTAATTACAGTAAAGGTCTTAAAGCTTTCCAAGTGATCTTCCAGTAAGCCACTAGGAATTCAAAATATCTTTCCAAAACTTATTGATCTCCAAGGGATGGTAACAAGTTTTACTGGTAGAAGATTTACTAGCTTGTGAGCTTTCATGAAATAGCACTCCTCACTATGCTTTCACTTTGTTCACACCAGTGGGCTCTACACAGCTCAAGAAACCCATGAGCTGGCTGTTTAAACACAATGCAGGATTAAATTGTCAGCTAATTGCCTCATTGCAAATTTTGATGACTTACCCATAAGCTTCCTCTTTCGTCTGCAAACCTGCCTGGTTAAAACTGGAAATGGGTGGGATCATGTCAGCGTCCCAACCTGACACCATTTTTCGGGGATATAAGCCACACCCCACCCCCTGCTGAATCCCCCTTATAAGTTAAAATAGTACTACAACTGTAATTCAAAGAGCAGGTATTCAAAAAACAGATTGCCGAAATAGATGTCCAAAGTAGTTTGTCTCCTTTCACAACCAGTGCAGTGGAAATGGTTTATCTATTTAACATACTTAGCTCAGAGGGGCCATTGTTGACATAACTGGCCTAGCAACAGAAATAATCACTTGTGACAACTTGGCTTGCTTTTATGGGTGTTACTTCTAGAATTTCAGAAGAGTAATTGAAACTAAGTTTATGGAATGTTTTTAAAAATTGTAACCAAAACGAAAGGCTAAATTAATAGTATTGATAGTCTTTCCCATCACAACACCCACCTATATTTTCAGGGAGTGAAATGAGATTACACCCTTGTCTGTTTATTGTTCTCAAAGCCTATACTATTTTAACCTTGCAACCATATTGTTATTTATTTTTTATTGGACCTGAAATGTATTGTTCCTAAGCTGTTCCTAGCTTATGGCTGAAGATTGTGTTGAATAAGAGCTCTAACTTTAGATCAATAGAAAGAAAAGCTTCAGTTTGGATGTCAGTCGCTGTTAAATTTGGGCATTTAAAATTTAAAATTTGAATTTACATTGCTGTATTCAGTTCTGAGTAAGTTGAGATTCCTCTTTTTTTTCCTACAGGGGTTAATGGGTTTATGTCAAATTCTCATATGTGCAATTTAACAAATTTGTGTTCACTGTCAAATCACTTTTGCTCTTTCTTATAGCTGATGTAGATGTGGAACAACAACTATAATTTTACATTCAGGTGGTTAAATCAGATAATTGCATTGGAAGTAGCAGGGTGTATCACTACAATTCCTTCTTCATATTTATGAATCGGGCCATTGAGTTGTTATATGTTCTATTATCTGCTACGTACTGGAGTTTTTAATTTTCCATTTGTGCATCAAGTATCCCTATTTGCCATAGTTTATGCGGATGTGGTTTAGGGTTGCCCATAAGTTTCATGAAGATCAGAATCAGGGATTTTCTGTGTCAGCTGTTTCTCAAGGTGTCTTTTCTCACTTCTCATGAATTCTATTCAGCATCCCAACTTTCATTGTGGTCGAAGTTGCATTGTTGAAGGATAAGCTTCCTGGTTTCAAAAGGCTGGTTTCAAAAGTGGCGTGGAAGGATGCTGTTGAGGTCCTGGTAGATGGGGAGACATTTTCTCACTAATTTGCTGCACTTCCATTGGGTATGGCTACATCTGGTCTGTACCAATGTACTGTACTTGGCTATGGAGTACACAGAGGCCATCACTGATGTCTGTAGCACAGATGCTGGTATTCTCCAGCTTCTGGACCAGGTTTACCCTTGTCTTTGCCCTGGTGGCTACCTTCTTCAGGTGGTCATGGAAGGTTAGTCTGTAGTCCATCTTCACGCTGAGATAGAAATTATCCTCCAGAGAATCAACTCTCTGATCAAGTCAGTGACTCCCAAAGAACAAGCAACATTCCAGCCTAATCATAATTATTGCAGTCAAATTTTGCCCCTTGTTTTGTTTCCTCTGTGGCGCGATCTCAAAGAAAATCCGTCGTTCCTAAATCGCCACACACTTCGCTCCCGTAAAATGGCCCCGCACCCACCAGATACCTGCCCGGAGCATTACTTGCAGACAGGACATTGAAGTTGGATTCCAGAAGAAAACCAAAACCGATGAAGCATTGTAGATGTGCCATTGGCCTACAACTGATTAAAGGACTGAGGTTGAAGTTTGCAAGAATCATCCCGTGTCAAAACACTACACCTGCCATGGACAATGCTGAGTGACAGGCAGCTACTTGTCTCACTCAGCTGTTCTGAGACACAAGGATGATGTCAACTCGGGGTTTCAAGCTTCTACTATGCATCTTCATAGATCAGGCTGATTCTCGACCCATAGATTTTTGGGCTTTTGGGCACATGGGTCTATTTGGACGACAAAGTCAACTTGCCCCAGTTCCTCTACAATAGACTGCCAAAAGGTTCAGTACTCACATCGACTCGCTGCAATGTCTACTCAAGCAACATACTGCCACTGAAGTCATGCAAGTGCAAACAACTACCTTCACCAACATTGAGTCCACCTTAAACAGGACTCTAAACACCATGGACAAGTACTTCCAGAAATGGAAGTCAAGCCAAAGCATCTTGATAACAGGAATGCTAAGTGCACAGTGAAAGTGACCTTCTGGGGCAATACTGTGAGACATGATCCCCATTCCAAACTATCTCAGGGTGAAGCTAGACCACACACTAATTTTCCATGACCACCTGAAGAAAGTAATTGCCAAGATGAAGACAATCAAATGGCTTGGTTAAATTTACACTTCTAAGACTTGTAAAGACTTAAATCACTTTTCACCATCTTCGTTAATTCAAATAAAACATATTCAGTTTTACAAGATTCTAATACAAAGAGCAGAATTTTCCATGCCCGCTGGCGTCTGCCGTGTTCGGCAGCATGAGTGCACAATATGGTGAGAAGGCCAAAAATCAGTTTCACAACATTGTGAAACCAGTTGAGATCATTCACTCAGTCCGTCGATGGCGACCGGCATTTCCCTCTGACGGACATCAGGAACCTCATTATAATACATCTGCATATCATTATAAGGCCAGCCTCTCAGGATCATCCACCACCACACCCGCTGGATCATCCACCCACATCGGCAAGAAACCGGGCTGGTGTAGAACACCTCGTCAAGTGTGACGTATGGAAGTTAGGACTTACCACCAGGGCCTTGCTTACATCGCGGACATCTGAGGAGCAGAAGATGTTGGAGCCCAATAGCAACGGGACCCTGGAGGAACTTCCATGGCATGCTGGGTGGATTCTCATGGACATGGCTCTGCTGTGAAGCAGGTCATGGAAGGTGGAAAGTCACCGTTGAGGCTTTGCTCACAATGTTTGATGATCAAGGGGATGGAGGGGAAGGTCCAGCTGTGTTTGGGAGAGGAAGACATCCTGAAGGTCTAGATTTGACTGGGAGAGGAAGAGGTGTCAGTAGGGGCTGGCTGGTGGGTGGGTGGGGGGGGGCGGAAACAAAGTTGTCAGTGGGGGTGAAGTTGTGAGGGACCACAGGGATAATGGAGAGAAGACAACAACTAGGCAGGTAGGCGTAAGAGAGTGGGAGGCATAAGGGAAAGAGTGCGGAGAGGGGAGGAAGTAAGGGTGAAGGAAGAAGTAAGGGTGCATGAAAGAGTCGGGAAGGGGAAAGGAGTAAGAGATGGAGGTCCGGGGTGGGGAGGAGTTCCGGGGGGAGAAAGTATTCCAGGAGAAGGAGCTCCAAGCAGGGAAGTGTCCGGGGGAAGGGGTTCCAAGGCGTGAAGGAGTCCGGAGTGGGGGGATGTCCAGGTGAAAGACACCAATACACATTATATATTTCCAGATTGTAAAGTGACAAAATGTGTTCACCCATGCAACCAACCGTGATCGGAGTTACTTAACTTTTGAACGCCTTAGACTTCTTTTTGCTACCCTGACATCTGTAGCAAGGGCAGAGACAGCCTGTGCAATGGTTGGCTGTGTTGCCTCTGATGACATTGGTGTGGGTCCTCTGGAGATCTGAGGCTTGGGGGCCCTGGTTTGCTCCAGCTGTCCTCCTGTGGACCAGCTCCTCCCTCTGCAGCAACAGAGGATGAGGTTGAGGGGGTCACAAAGGGGGCTCAAAGAGAATGGACAGCCTCTGAGATTCCTGAGTGGTTGTCCCAGGGGTTTCCAGCTGCCACTCCTCCTCCCTTTGGGTGCCCGAGGGTCCCAGCCTGACTCCTTGTTGGGAAGGAGCACCTGGGAGTCATCAAGGTGCCCCATTTCCCTCTGGCCTCGCCAGTGCAGGAACTCACCCATGGCTGCAGTGATGGAGTGCAGGTCTGCACACATCTCCAAGTTCTACTGGACTAGGGTCTCCATGGCATCCAGCATCCACCCCATGGAGATCTCCAAACATGCACATATGGGCACCACTTCATCAAAGAGCAGGCAGATGAACTCCTCCAACTTGCATGCCACTCTTTAGAGGGCTTCCAACAACTCTGCGTGACTGTTGGATCCAGTGCCCTGGTTTGTTGGGGCTAAAAGATCCGGGTTGCACGCTTGTTTCGAGATGACTGAGTTGGTACCATAGTCAGATTAGATCAGCAAACAGTCCTTATTTTGAACACATTCAATTTATTTACAAAGGAACTCAGCAGTTACACTTGTGTGCTTACAACTCAAAACTCTGTCTTTACTCTTCAGACTCTAACTCGACGACTGAATACAGAGGTAGCCCGTGCTACTCTGCTATTGGCTATCAGGTTCATGTGATCTTACATTACAGCATTTGTCTTAAAGGTATATTACATATTAGATTATGACATCCCTCCCATTTAACTCAGAAATACGTTTTACAATTTTTTTTAAATATCAAATTATTCATAGATAAATAATTTACAAAGTCAGTCTTTCTGGGGGTTTCCTTATGTGTGTAGAACGTCTCAGCTCCACAGCTTCTGATGTGTGATCCAGAACCTCCCTCAATGTAGTCGTCTGAGCATCTGGTTCTTTAACAGGTACCTGCAAATCAGTTTCTTTGACTCTTTCAGACACAGTCGGCCCTTCAGAGACATCTGTACTCATTTGAGTTCTTTCAACAGGAGACATTGATCCAGTCACGAACACTGGTGAAATCATTTCTGCGTATTTTGTTTCTCTTCTTCTTATATGATCCACGTCTCACTGTCTGACTTGATCTTCCACTTTCACATGGTAGGAAAGAGGTCCCGTTACTGCACTTATTTCACCAAACAACCATGTTGGTCCTTCTCTAAAACTTTTCACAAATACTTTCGCTTCTATGTTAAACGTCCTGTCATGACTGTGACAGTCGTGTCCAATTTTCTGACTTCCCTGACTCCTTTCCACCTTCCCCTCAAGTTTGGCATAATTAGGCTCAATCTCAAATGGAGACGATGCTTCATCAACAATTCCACAGGTGTGACACCTGTTGTTGTATGAGGGGTGATTCTATAATGGAAAAGAAAATGTGCTAATTTAGTCACTATAGAATCTTCAGACAATTTCTTCATGCCAGATTTGAATGTCTGAACTGCTCTCTCGGCCAGTCCATTTGAAGAAGGGTGGAATGTTGCCGTCTTCACAAGTTATAACGCTGAGACTGATAAATCGGTGAAACTCAGCATGTGTGAATACTATTCCATTGTCTGATATAACCACTTCAGGTAGTCTGTTGATTGCGAAACCTTGTAGTAGCTTGTCTATTGTGGCAGAAGATGCCAGCGACCTCACTTCATATCTGTCCATCCATTTTGAGTGTGCATCAACGATAAGTAGAAACATTGTTTACATAAAAGATTCCACATAGTCAATGTGTACTCATACCCATGGCCTTCCTGGCCACTCGCAGGAGTGTAACAAAGCTGCTGAAAGTAATTTTTGCACTTGCTGATGCTGCATACAACTTCTCACTAAGTTTTCTATTTCTCCATCCATCCCAGGCCACCATAGATAGCTGCGTGCTATTACCTTCATTCTGGAAATTCCAAGACTTGCACTGTGAAGTTCGACTAACAATGGCTTTCATCCTTTTGGAGGAGCACTCAATCATTCTCCCGACAATAAGTTACCTTCCTGGCTGGGTATTTCGTATCTTCTCTGGGAATACGGTTTCATTTCATCAGATTCTTGTTCTTGTGACCAACCATGAAGAACTTGATCTTGCACTTTAGATAAGACTGGGTTTCAATTTGTCCAATCTTTAATCTGTCTAGCGCATATTGGAGATGAATCCAGGAAGTTCAATAATAAAATAAATTCTTGAGGAATTGGAACATTCTCATCTTTTACTTGCATGGGCAAATGACTGAGTGCATCTGCATTTGCAATTTGATTTCCAGGTCTATGAATGAAAGTATACGCATACAATGCCAAGATCAATGCCCATCTTTGTACTCTTGCTGAGGTTAGAGGAGGTATAGCCTTGAATAATCCTAACAATGGCTTATGGTCCAATCCGAAAGTAAAATGACCACCATGTACATATTGGTGAAACTTCTTAACACTGAAAATGGTTGACAGGCCTTTTTCTATTTGAGAGTACCCTTTTTCTGCTGTATTGAGTGTTCTCGATAAATATGCTACAGGTTGTTCTGATCCATCATCCATTCGATGGGAATGCACTGCTCCTGCTCTAATAACACATTAATACCAACTTTTTTGGGGTAAAAATGTACTAAAAGTGTAGATGATTGTAACAACTGTTTCATTTTAATGAAAGCTTCTTCCTGTGGTGTTTGCCAAGATCATCACTGGTTTTTCTTGAGCAAGTAATACAGGGGTGCCAGTTCTATTGACAAATTAGGCAAGAAGTGTCCATTGTAATTGATCATCCCCAAGGATGATTTCAGTTTGAATGTATTCTTTGGCTCTGGTGCTTCTCTAATGGCGTTTACTTTTTCTTCAACTGGATGTAGGCCTTGTGAATCTACCTTGTGGCCGAGGTAAGTTACCTCTTTTGCTTGGAACGTGCACTTTTCTTTTTTCAACTGCATTCAAACCTGCGAAAAACATTTCAGAACTACTTCCAAGTTCATCAAATGTTCATTTTCAGTGAGTCCAGTCACGAGAATGTAATCCAAATAAACTACAACATGGGACAGTCTCTGTAGTAAATTTTCCATGGTTCTTTGGAATATGGTGCAAGCTGATAATAAGCCAAAAGGTAAACAGGTGTATTGGTACAATCCTTTGTGTGTATTAATGGTGACAAACTTCCCGGAGACCTTCTCTAATTCCAATTGTAGATAAGCATGACTCATATCAAGCTTTGTGTAGGCAGTTCCGCCTGCCAATTTAGTGTACAAGTCTACAATTTTTGTTACGGGGTCTCTGTCCAACTTAGCCACTTTATTGACTGTTACTTTGTAGTTCCCACAAGTTCAAATGCTTCAGTTAGGTTTGAGAACAGGTACAATTGGAGCTGCCCATTCTGAAAACAGCACTGGTTTTATCACTCCCAGTTTTTCTAATCTGTCCAGTTCGGTGTCAACCTTATCCCGCATTGCATAAGGTACTGCTCTTGCCTTCATGAATCTTGGTGTTGTCTCTGGATCTACATTAATTTTTGCTTGTAGCCCCTCAATCTTTCCAACTTCATTCTTGAAGACTGAGGCATATTTTTGTAGTAGCTCTGATAGACCATTAGTTCTCAGTTGAAAGATTTCAGTCTATTCCAATTTGATTTCTTCCAGCCAGTCTCATGCGAGAAGACCAGGCCCCTCGCCTGCTACTACCATTAAGGATAATTTCACTGTTTGACCTCCGTAATGTACTGTGACTTATCATATGCCTTGACATGTATGTCTTCTCCTGCATAGGTTTTCAATTTGACATCAGTTTCTTCCAAATTTAGTTTATGTTCCCCATGATTCAGTTATTTAAAAGTATGCTCACCTATTACCATCGTGGCTGCACCAGTATCCACCTCATTCTGATAGGTTCTGTTCTTCCTACCTTTAAATGAAATAACAGATAAATCTCTGAATCAATTACTTAAGGCTTTTCAACGTTACTAATCTCATTGGGTTTTTGGTTTTGTCTGAAGGTCTGCCTCATTCTATCTTTATAATGTTTCATGTGGTGTCCATTTCAATGACAGGAAAAGCATTCAGTCTTTTTAAATATGATTCATTATAAGCTTGTCTGCTTCCACCTCTGTTACCATTATACAATATTTTTGCTGCTAAGTTATCTCTTTTAATTTGTCTGCTAGTGGTGGCTACTTCCCGCTTCTGAGTAAAACTCTGCACTTTTTTTGGCTGAGTCTCCCCACCCAATGTAGAGGACTGTGCCATGTTGCGCTCCCTGTATGGCTTTCGAGTCTTACACTGCACCTTCCATTGCCAGAGCAATTTGCAATGCCCCCTGAAAATCATAATTTGTTACAACCAGTAATCTCTTTTGAATCACATCTTCATTTATACTGCACACCAAACGATCTCTAAACATATCATTGATGGATGTACCAAACTGGCAATGTTCAGTTAATTATTTCAGGCCTGCCACACAACAAACAAGTCTCTCCCCCGCAGCTCTATTCCTTGAGTTAAATTTGAAACATTGCATCGTCACTAATGGCTTGGGCTGGTAATGATAAAGTCATCAAAACTTTTCAAATCTGGAGCACTGGGTGCCAACAACTTTCAAACGAATCCATATGTCCTACTCCCCCATGTGGATAAGAGAATCACGCGCTTCTTCTCCTCCACAGTAACGTTGTTCACCTGGAATAAGAATGCGAGTTGTTTCAGCATTATGAGACCAGTTGTCCAAGGCTGGATCGAAAGGCTCCACTCTTCCAAATTGTGGCATGGTCTAAGGGGATTGCTTCGACGATCAGGAAGGAAATTTTTCTTTACTTACAACTACTGTGCGATTTCGGTTCTTCTGATTTCCTTTGTCCTTCCTTGCTTTTTACCTCGTCCTTTCATGCCTTTTCTTGCTTTTTACTCTCATCGCCAATTTGTTGGATCCAGTGCCCTGGTTTGTTGGGGCTAAAAGATCCAGGGTATATGCTTGTTTCAGGGTGACTGAGTTGGTACCAAGACAGAGACCATTCTTACAAGAAATACATCCTATTTATTTACAAAAGGAACTCAGCAGCTACACTTGTGTGCTTACAACTCAAGACTCTGTCTTTACTCTTCAGACTCTAACTCAAGACTACTGACTACAGAGGTAGCCCGTACCACTCTGCTATTGTATCAAGATTATGTGATCTTACATTACAAAACTTACCTTAAAGGTATATTACACATCAGATTACTACAATGATGTTCCCCTGCCTTCTGCCAACTCTCCACGATGAGTTGGAAGACCAAATCCAGAGGTTAGTCTTCTGACTCAAACTTCACAGATGCCTCTTCCTCAGCAATCCTCCAAGTGCTGGGGAGCTTTGCCAAATCTGTCTCCTCCTGCTCTGATATGTGTTTGTGCGGTGCCAACCAGATTGTGAACCTGAGCCTGCTCTACATCTAGGTCCCTCCGAGGTGTCTATCTCTGCACTGCTGGAGGATGTGGGTAAGCACTGTGATGAGTCTTCTAGGCTGCTTATTTCTAACTGTTCAATGGAGGAATAGTCCTCTTGGCTGGAGGTGAGAGCCTGGAGCTGAGGGACTGGCTGGTTGAGGGTGTTGGTCGCTTGGCAGAGCTCCCTGTGAACCATTGTAAAGATAATTAGTGCATGTCAGCAGAGTCAAAAGCAGCAGAGAGGGCACTCATATTTGCATTAACAGAGGGATGATGTGGTGCAGAATCCTCATGGAGGGTGTTCACCACCAACCTCACTGTCACCACAAGTACGGTCCACATCCTCAACAGTCAACGCGATGGCATGCACCTCAAAGTGAATGAGGAGCCTAATGTGGGCAATTCCATCCGCAGTCTGGGACCTCTCCCTGCTGATGTGAGCAGGATTTTCCTGCATTAAAACAGATGGAGTGTGTGAGAGCAGGACACATGACACTGCATCGATTGTTTGTGTGGTGAGTGGAGACATGGATGGGATGAGGATACAAGCTCCAGAGGATATGAGTCTGAGCAAGATGTGAGTGTGTGTGTGACAATTAGTGGTGTTGTCCCTTGAGGTGTGAGATCCCTGTGGATGTGTGACAGGTTTGAGTGTGTGAGTTGAAAGTGATGAGTGACTTACCCTGACGGAACGAAAGAGATCATTCATCCTCTTGTGGCACTGGGTGGCAGTCCTCTTTTGCAAGGCATTGCCACTGCAATAACCACCACTGCTTTCTCTTCACAAGCCAGATTGGTGATGTTGCTACCCATCCTGTGGCCAGAGCAGAGGGTGGAGGACATCACGGCGGGCCTCCACTGCATCCAAAAGGCGCTCGAGGGATGGGTCATTAAACCGGGGGGGGGAAACTGCAGCCTTTTTGCCTTTTGGGGTCATTCCTTCCATGCAGCAGTCATGGGCTGGAAGCACAGAGGTGTGCATGCAGCTGCACTTTATATACGGTGCCTGGCATGGTGAAGCGGCGAGGTGATGGCTTGGCAGGCAAATGACAGCCCATCCACCATCAAAACGGCATGTTTCCCAGGAATGCATTGTTAATGCAGCAGGACTGGGGAGAGATGGTGTGAAAAGCCGCCCTTGCAGCCGACTGGTAAAATGTCACTTCTCCCACCTGCTACCGCTCTTAGTGCAAATCTGGGATGATTCTGCCCAAAGTCTGGAAATCATTTGGCTTCATTTTGTCTTTGGACAATATTGTAAAAGATGTGATATTGGCTCAGCCACCCCATTAAATACTATTTCCTATTTACGTTTTCATTGTCCAACATCAGAAGTATCCTTGTGCTCTATTTTTTTCTGAATCCTTTCCAATTATTTTGTCACTAAATGTCACAAATAAGGTCACATTTGAGATATTGCAGGTAATATTTTAAAATGACTTCATTAGGGACATTGTGTGGCAAGATTCTACTTCAATCTTTCATTTTATTGTATTGACAGGATTTCGGCATGAACACTTTTGACCCTTTTATTGCAGTCAATAACAATATCAACTATCCACTGAGTCCAGTGACATGAAGGTAAAGATAACACTTAGGGTCAATCAAATAGAAGAATGCAGTGGTCAAAATCAATGTCCCAGTGAATTTTTGAAGAACGCAAATAGAACCATATGCCTTTTTTATTTAGCATTGCAAAGTGGCCAATTATGACTTATACAACAGCAACTATCAATGCTATACAATGTAGCATAATCACTCAGACAATATTCAGCCCTCACTATGAGCTAGTAGTCAACTAATTAGTCTATTGGTCCTGTGCCACAGACATTTCAGTATCAATACTATACCTTTTACCATGCATTAAAGGAAATGCATTGTACCACATAACAGAAACTCAACTTCAAAATAATTGTGGGTAACTTCTTTGAAATGTTCCTTAAAACCACTTTGAGCAGTGTTTACTTTGCTCCTGTTTTAATTCATATTCTGAAAGTTTGATCCCTGTGAAATGGCTCTTTTTAGGGAACATTTAAGGAACAATAATCATCGTATCATAATGGGCCTGAACTTCCATGGGTTGGCAATCAGAGTTGAATTGCCACTCTGCTCCTAGTTGTTTACCTGGAAACCCAGCTGCTCCATTCTTGCCCAACCTTCTGACTCAGGCCAGGCAAGAACTGTCTAGTACAGCACATTCCAGATTGTGAGCTGGAGAGTCGGAGGTAAGGAAGCCAAGCCCCCCTTTTCACTAGCTGCAGCAAGACAGTTAAGTTTAAAGGTCCAGTCACTTTCAGAAGCCAGGGAGAAGGTAAATTTGTAAGATAAGTGAGAAGGATTGAAGGTTGGGGGTTTGATGGCTGGGGCGGTCAGTTAGTCAAGGGGCGTCAGTCGGGGAGGATCGGTTGGTCAGTGGGGAGGGGTCGGTCAGGGGGCATCAGTTTATCAGGGGGATCAAATGCTCGGGAGGGGGGTTGTTAGGGGGGTGGGTGGTGAGGTCAGTCAGGGGGGATTGTTGGTTGGGGGGGTCATTAAGGGGGGTTCAGTTGGTTGTTGGGTGTCAGGTGGTCAGTAGGGGGTCGTCCATGGGGTGGGGTCAGTCAGTTGGGGGAATGATCAGTTGGAGGGGGTTGGGTGGTCAAGGGGCCATGTGGTCAGGGGGATCGGGTAGTCAGTTGGGGGGTGGGAGTCGGATGCTGGGGGTGGCAGCATGGAATTACCAGCCAATATTTAGGATAGTAGTGAAAAAAATAATCAGTACTCCAGAGTAAGAACATTCATTGGAGGAAGGTCAATTGCAGCAGGTGGGAATGGATCTGTCCCAGGTAATTTGGAAGCAAAGGTTGACAGACAAAACTGTAACAGAATGATTGTCTGCCTTTAAAGATGAGATGATTCGGGTACAGTCAAGGTGTATTCCCACAGGAGGATGGATAGGGCAATCAAAGTCAGAGCTTCCTGAGTGACAAAAGAGATATAAGATAAAGCAGGAAAAGGGGGCATAGGGCAGGTGTGACTTGAGATGCAAGCTGAACATAGGAAGTTCAGAGGGAAGTGAAAAATGAAATAAAATAGATAAAGTCTAAGAAGAGACTGGCAGTTAACATAAAAGATAATCCAAAGGTTTTTGATAAGTATATAATCACTAAACGTGCAATAAGAGTAAGGGTGAGGCCAACTGGAAATCAAAAAGGGGATTTATAATTGGAGACAGAGGGTGTGGCTAAGGTAATAAGTGAGAACTTTGCATTTGTTTTTAAACAAGGAAGAACGTGCTTCCAATCCATAGTGAATGAGGAAGTAGTTGAGGTACAGGATGAACTAAAAATTGATAAAGAGAGGTATGAAAGGCTAGCAGTAATTAAAATTGATGAATCATGGGGGATACATCCAAGAATACTAAAAGATGTAAGGGTGAAAACTGGGGAGGCAATAGTCATAATCTTGCAGTCCTGCTTAGATATAGGGGTGATGCCAGAGGACTGTTGTATTGTAAATATTTACATCCTTGTACAATTAAGGGTGTAAGGGTAAACCCAGCAACTACAGGCCAGTCCATTTAACCTTGGAGGTGGGAAGGCTTTTAGAAATGATAATACTGGACAAGATTAACAGGCACTTGGACAAATATGGATCAATTAAGGAAAGCCAGGGCCTGAATTTTCAGCTCGGTGGGCAGGCACAATCGGTGGGCCCAGGATCCGCCGGGAAACAGGCCGCCAACCATGATCAGCCCCCGACCGTGATTTCACATTGGCTGGCCAATTAACAGCCAGCGTGAAGCACGCATTGAAAAGCTCAGCGGTGCCGGAGTGGGGGGTGCGGGAGGAGTGCATGCAATGACATCAATGCAGGCATGTGCAAGCGCTGAGCTAAAGCTCCCTGAAGGCAGAGAGCTGCCTCTAGGAGCTGCAGACCTGAAAACTATGGAATAAAGTTTTGAAAATCAAAAAAAAAATGCTCAAGCATCACAATCAGGCACCTGAATATATAGATGATAAAAATGCTGTCCACAGATATTTATTTTTATTTTATTAAATAACAGAAACCTCATCCAGCCCTTGGATGAGGTTTCATGAAAAATACGAAGTCCGCCTGAGCACGATAAATTGGAGACAATTGCGCAGTTAATGGGCTTAATTGCCCTCTAAATCGTCGACCGGCACACTTCCGAATTCTGCGTGCGCCAGGCGAGGGAAATGCCATGCGAGCGCGAGATGACATTGGGATGCTCGCCCGACATCATCTCGCATGAATTAATGCCCAATCGGTCGGGCGAGTGCCTGCCCGGTGGACATTAAATTCTGCCCATGATTTAGGCATGAACAGTATGGTAAAATCGAGATGACAAATAGACTTGGCTTATTTCCCTGTATACTCAAGCTACAATATAATTTAACAATGAAAAAATGCTCCCTGCTTTTCTGCCATCTGCCATCTGTTCAAATATCCATACTTAAATGATTATGCCACCATAAAGCATAACATAAGGAATGTCAGGTTTATTGTGAATTTATAGCATTGAGTCTGAAAGGGAGTCTACACAAATGTGGATTACATATTTCAGTCAGTACAAATGCTCATTGTTTAAGTATACATTTAATTAGTTTTATGAGGAACCTCAGATAGTTGCCAGAGAACACCTTGCCAGCCCTGAACATGGATGCATACATGAGGGAATTGAGAAAAAAAACAAAATCAATAGGTGATGTCAACTGACAGGTGGCATTCAATAGAGGCCATTTCTATCGTTACACTGCACCAATCACACCCCAGTTTACTGGGTTGGACCTTCTCAAAAATGTAAAGTGAGCTCCGTGTGATTATTTATTTTAATATATATCTGAAAATGCACATTTGACTATGAACATACAGGGCAGAACTTTTCGTTGAGCGGGTGGGCTTGCACCGGACCCGTTTGAGCTTAAAATGATGCGAAATGACGTCAAGCGAGCATCCCAACGTCATAGCGCACTCGTGTGATATTTCGCTCGGTGGGCGCATGGAGTCAGAGCCGCATCCAACCTTAATTAATAGGCCAGTTAAAGCCATTGTCAAGCCAATTGATGGCAATTTTACATTACCCATGCAAATTTTCGCTCATCACACGAACAAAACGGGCATGTGGACAGGCCACAACTTACAAAGCCTCATCCAAGGGTGAGATAAAAAGGGTCAGCAGCATTGTCAATGTGAGATGTGAGGAGATTTTGAGATAACTTGCTGCTGGTGGCTTATTTGAACTTGACAGCTTCATCTCCGTTCTGAGATTCATTCTTAGCATTTCTAAGTTTCATTTCAGGACTCATTGGTGTCTCCAAGGCCCCCAGATGATTTTGAATGTGTGGACCCTTCCAGGTATCAGACAGTCTTCCTTAGTAATGGGGATTATAGTCTCCGCTGGAGGCACTTCCTATGAGGAGGAACAGAGAGGCAGGAGAGAGAGGCCAGGTGTCCCAGTGGAGCTTCCAGGGGAGGGACCTGTGGGAGGAGAGGTACAGGCTAAAGGGGCACAGGGCCAGCTGGAAGTTCAAGATGGAAGGGGCTGCAGAAGACGCCACTATCCTGCTGCCAGGGTTTCCAGGCGGTGATACAGCTACCTCAATATGTCCGACATACTCTCAAGGGAGACCTCCATTTGTCAGATGATCAGGCCTGAAATCAGCTCTGACTGTGTGGGTGGACACCCCATGCCAGTGGCCCTCAACTTCTATGTATCCAGCTTTTTCCAGGGCTCAGTGGGTGATCTGTGTAGAGTCTCCCAATCAGCCGTCCACAGTTGAGTCAAACTGATGACAGAAGTTCTGATCAGGCGGGTATTGACTTTCATTCATTTCTGTATGGACAAGGCCAGCCAGGCTGAACAAGACAGAGGCTTTGCAGCATTTGCTGGGTTCCCCCGAGTCCAGGGTGCAATAGACTGCACACATGTGGCCATTGAGGCACCAGCGGGTCAGCGGGGTGCCTTCACCAACAGGAAGGGATTCCACTCCATGAACATGCAGATAATATGCGACCACAGGATGCAGATTCTGCAAGTCTGTGCAAGGTACACTGGCAGCTCTCATGACATCTACATCCTAAGACATGCCCAGATGCCGGGGCTCTTCAGTGTTCCAGCCCGACTGGATAAATGGTTGCTGGGTGACAAGGGCTATCCATTGAAAAGGTGCCTCATGAAACCTCTCCACCACGCAAGTACAGAGGCAGAGCAGCAGCACAACAGGAGCCACGCCTCCACAAGAATGGTGGTAAAGACAATCATAAGTCTTCTCAAGATGTGCTTCCGATGCCTGGACTATTCAGGGGGTGCACTGCAATAGCCCCCAGAATGGGTCTCACTGATAGTGGTTGCATGCTGCACTCTCCACTACCTGGCACTGGCAAGGGGGGACCCGCTAGAGGAAGAGGATCTTGACACAGCTGCACAGGCCACAGAGGATGAATCTAGTAGTGAGTTAGGAGAGGAGCACGATGAGGAGAACACTGAGGGAATGGAGGCAGACCTTGATAACCTCCAGGGAGGCAGGGACATCAGGGATGCCTTGATCCAATGCTCCTTCAGCTAATTTGCCAAGTAAGAACTACCACCTCATGCCAGGGCTGTGCCTCCATCCTTGATCTCAGAAATGACCCTTTCCTTGGCCCCCAAGATACACTCAGTGCCTGTGCAATAAAGTTTCAATCCACCCACTTCCAGCATGACACACTGGCCTACCTTGCACCTACAAAACAAATGAAGCAAACTCAGGCCAATAACACAAAAGCAAATGTAATTTAATGTTGGACTCACATGGCATTGAACGGAACAATATTCAGTGTTGGTAGTCACACCATTAAAAAAAAATAAAGTAAAACGGGGGAACAAAAGATCACCCGTGACCTGTCCCTATTGTGCTTAAGGTGCTTTAAACTTATGTTTACAGATACTATGTTTAGGTTCTCCCCCGTCACTGGCACCGAAATTGGAGACAGTCTGCTGACTGTGCTGTCCTGTTGGCCTTGATGACCTTGGTGGCCATCCTCTGTGCTGAGGAGCCTGTGCTGGCCCTGCCTGGGAGGGAGCGGCCAGTGCCACAACTGGCATCTCCCCAGTCACCGCTGCCTCAAAAGATGTGACAGTCACTGGCTGAGGGGCAGAGGAGCTGCTGCTGTCATTCAGAGCGCCCTGAGAGGAGCCCATAGAGATGACAAGCAGATCGTAAGCCAACATGTGGACCTCCCTGCTCGCCATTGATGTACGGGGACCTAGCTGTGATACTGGGTGCCCAATCCATCTCACACATGGGCACTGACCAGCTGAGGTCATTGCCTGTGTGAGGGCTTGCAGGTCCGAGCACAACACCAGGAACCCCTGATTCTGTTGCTGGAGTTGCCTCTCCATGAGAGTCGCCACTCTCTCAATGGAGGAGGCAGTGCACTTGGCCATGAGGGTCAACGAAGTGCTCAAGCTCCACATGGACTCCTCCACAATGGAGACCACGACATGCAAACCCTCTTGGATTTCCACCAGATCGTCCCGCACAACCCTGCTGGATGTCCAGCATCTGCCACCTAATGGACAACTCCAGAGGCTCATCATCTGCCATCGTCTGAGCATCGTCCTGGTCTCCAGCAGTCCTCTGCCAGTGCCCTGGGTACACTCTGCCACTGCCTGCACCTCAAGAGAGTGTGAAGCCCCGCACCAAGATACTAGCCGCCGATCTAATGCTCACCGAGGTGCTGGTATCTGCGCTGGCTCCTGGTTCAGAGAGTGGCTGTGATGCAGGTGCTTGGGGAGCATGGTGGTCCTCCAGGGTCAGGGGTGGTCCTTCAGGGTCTGGAGAGCGAACGCCTGCTGGCAAACCTGAAAGGTAGAAAAGGACATGTCATTAGTTAAAGTCATCACACTGTCACTGTGCAAGCCAGGCACCCTGGTGAGATAATGGAGATCTCCATCATGGTGCCCTAGTCTTTCAATGATCAATGGGGACTCAAGGTTTGAGGCTCACATCAATGCACAATGACCGAGGTGCATGGCGCCTCTCAAGCTCCAAGGTCTCCTGCTCGTACCAGGAGAGGATGAGGAGGTGTAGGGGTCCTCCATCAGTCCTGACCTCTCAACATTGTTATGTGATGTCTTCTCTTGAAAGGACAGAGAAGCATTGATTAGTCCACTCTCTTCCTGCAGCACCGTTGCAGCCTGGCCAACCCCTGTTCAGGAACATCTTTCAGGGCAAATCCGAGCCATGGCCCTTGAGCCACAAGGTACCCAGTCCAAGCAGCTAGGGCTCACCCCCTTGGCCAGTGCTGGCGTGATTGACAGCAACACTGGAGTCAATGGGAATCGGGGGAAAGCACCCCGCTGGCTGGAGTCATATCTAGCACAAGGAAGATGGTTGTGGTTGTTGATGGTCAGTCACCTCAGCTCCAGGACATCACTGCAGGAGTTCCTCAGGGTAGTATCCTCGGCCCAACCATCTTCAGCTGCTTCATCAATGACCTTCCTTCATCATAAGGTCAGAAGTGGGGATGTTCACTGATGATTGCATAATGTCTAGCACCATTTGTGACTCCTCAGATACTGAAGCAGTACATGTCCAAATGCAGCAAGACCTGGACAATATCCAGGCTTGGGCTGACAAGTGGCAAGTAACATTCATGCCACACAAGTGTCAAACAAGGACCATCTCCAACAAGAGAGAATCCAACCATCGCCCCTTGATGTTCGATGGCATTACCATCGCTGAATCCCCCACTATCAGCATCTTCAGGGTTACCATTGACCAGAAACTGAAGTGGACTAGCCATATAAATACTGTGGCTACAAGAGCAGGTCAGAGGCTAGGAATCATGTGATGAGTGACTCACCTCCTGACTCCCAAATGCCTGTCCACCATCTACAAGGCACAAGTCAGGAATGTGATGGAATACTCCCCACTAACCTGGATGAGTGCAGCTCCTACAACACTGAAGAAGCTGGACACCATCCAGGACAAAGCAGCCTGCTTGATTGGCACATCCACAAACATTCACTCCCTCCACCACCGACGCACAGTGGCAACAGTGTGTACCATCTACAAGTGCACTGCAGGAATTCACAAAGGCTCCTTAGATGGCACTTTCCAAACACATGACCACTGCCATCTAGAAGGACAAGTGCAGCAGAAAGATGGGAACACCATCAACTGGAAGTTCCCCTCCAAGTCACTCATCATCCTAACATGGAAATATATCACCATTCCTTCACTGTCGCTGGGTCAAAACCCTGGAACTCCCTCCTTAACCGCCCTGTGGATGTACCTACACCACATGGACTACAGTGGTTCAAGAAGGCAGCTCACCACCACCTTCTCAAGGGCAACTAGGGATGGGCAATAAATGCTGACCTAGCCAGCGAAGCCCACATCCCAAGGATTAATATTAAAAAAAAGTTGGCACTTAGATTCTAACACCCCTGAGCTCCATGGGGGGATGGCCAGCTCAAAACAATTCAACACCCTGACCCATGCCAACGCGATACTCACCCTTCTTGAGCGCAGCAGGTCATTGAAGTGCTTCGGGCTCTGCACCGAGGTGAGCCGCGCCTTGGGCTGCTCATCTGGGCTGCCACCTCCGCCCATGCCTTCTATGTGAGGTGCTGTGGCCTCCTCATCCGATCTCTGGGAACAAGGGCACCCCTTCTGGCAGCCACCTTCTGCAGGAGGGCAGCGAGGCACTCACTGGAAAAACAGGGGGCCAAGTGCCCACCCAACCTGCCCTCCCACTTGGCGCTTGCTGCCGCACTCGAGTCCATCTATACAATGGCAGACAGGCGTCCTTCCCTGGCAGCCTTTCTGAGGCTGCCTGGGCCGTTTTTAAACTGACCGCTGGGTTGCCATTGCACCCAGTGGCCGACAGGTCCCGCCTCTGCTTGGCCCTTTCCAGACAGTGACGAACCACATTTAACGCTGGGCAGGCCTTAACTGGCGTAAAATCACAGTCGGATCCCAATCACAGGTGGCAGGGGACTTCCTGACCTCTCCGGCCCACCCCCGCTAAGCCCGCCCAACGAAGGCAAAATTCTACCCATAAACTTGACGGGCTGGAAAAGACCAGCTGGCCCATCATCACACAAATTAACTAATAATCAAAGGCTCCAAAGCCCACCTTCCAGTTTAAAAAGTACTTATATTTGAGAACCCAAGCAAAAGAGAAAATGTTTGGATTTACTCGCTGGAAATAATTGCCCCCAAAATTTGCAGTTACTCCCGGATCTTGTCTACTGATGCCCATTCCCACAAGGTCAGCAAGGAGGTGCTCAGTTTGCATGGGGCCAGCAAGTGGAAATGCCATTACAGTCACAAGTCTGACGCCCGCCTGCCTGTTACAATCTCAAAGTGCAAGAGCAGTGCCAAATTAAATATGCACACCTCTGCATACTGGATTAACTTTGGGGTAAAATGCTCATGGTGTAAACCAATATTGTGGATCTCAGCACCCTTACGGAAGCCCCATGAAGAAGATTTTCCCTTTCCTATGTAATTGCAGAAAAGCGCAAGACGCAGTCTGCACTGCTCAGATCGATTACAATGTGACAGTAAAATGTTGAAAGATCTGCTGTGGGCGTGCATTGCTATTGGAACCAAGATGCAAGTGATATTGGGTGACGTTGAGAATAGAAGAGATGTGTGTTGCCAGATTTTAACTTTTAGATGTTTTGAGTGTCTCCAGGAAATGGCTACTCACAACCACCAGGAATGAAAATGCACAGATGAGAAACCACCATAGCTACAGGAGCTGTCCTAAAATGTGACATGGGCTTTGGTGTATTTAGTCCTTTGTACGCAGAACAAATGCAGAAGAAATTTAACAAATGCTGCCACAACCAGCAAGTGTCTTCCTTTTCTTTCTCTCATTGTTATTTTCACTCATTCTCTCACTCAATAACACTAAGGCATTGGGCAGAATTTTTCCATTGGCATGCAGGGGCGAGACCTGCCTGCTGACGTGTAAAATGATGCACGGTGACATCAGGTGAGCGTCCCGATGTCACCGTGCGCCATTGCGATGCTTCGTTGGGCAGACACGCGATGATATCCGATGCGGTCCTGCCATTAATTAACGGGCCTTGAGGCGCCAATTGACTGCGATTTTTCGGCGCCCGGGTGATCTTCATGTTGTTGCACAGGTGCAACAGGCAGGTAGGTAGGAGATATTTATATAAACCTCATCCATGGGCGGGATAAGAGGGCTCAGTGAGGTCGCGAGTGTGCTCTGTCAAATATTTAATTTACAAAGTTACTGATATTTGCCTGTGTGATCTGCAATACTTCAAAACGCACACCAGCTGCTTTGTCTGGACCCACAACCTTCAGGTCAGCACTCTGCCATGAAGAATTATTTTTGGGCCTGCAGGTTTCAAGAAGCCTTCCCTTAACCTGGGAATTGGAGTTGAACTCTCCACTGGTGGCGCCTCCTTTGAAGAGAAAGGGAGGGCAAGAAGTGGGGAGGCCAGGAGTGCACATTCAGCCTCCAGGGGAGGGACCTTTGGGAGGACAGGCGCAGCCACAAGGGGTGCAGGGCCAAGAGGTAGTCCAAGGTGTAAGGGGGCCACAGAAGATACCACTATCCTGCTGTCGGGTATTCAGGCGGCGAAGCAGCTACCTCAATATGTCTGCGGTGCAGTGCCGAAGGAGGTTCTGTCTCTCAAGGGAGACGGTCAACTATATCTGTCACAGGATTGGACCTGAGATCTCCATTAACTGTGTGGGTGGACACACCATGCCAGTGGCTCAAAAGGTCACAATTGCCCTCAACTTCTATGCCTCTGGCGCCTTCCAGGTCAGTGGGTGATCTTTGCAGTGTCTTCCAATCAGCTGTGCACACTTGTGTCAAGCAGGTTACAGACACTCTGTTCAGGCGTGCATTGACTTTCACTCATTACCATCGGAACCAGGCAAGCCAGACACAGCAAGCCAGAGGCTTTGTAGCCATTGCTGGCTTCCCCCGTGCCCAGGGTGCTATAGGCTGTACACAAGTGGCCATCAAGGCACCAGCAGGTGAGCTTCGTCAACAGGAAGGGCTTCCACTCCATGAACGTGCAGAAAGTGTGTGACCACAGGATGCTGAATCTACAAGTCTGTGCAAGGGACCCAGGCAGCTCCCATGACCGCTTACATCCTCAGGCAATCCCAGGTGACGGGGCTCTTCAGTGCTCCAGCACAACTGGATGGATGGCTACTGGGTGACAAGGGTCAGAAGGTGGCTCATGATGCCTCTCGGCCATCCAAGAACAGAAACTGAGCAGCGGTACAATAGGAGCCACACCTGCACAAGGGTTGCGGTGGAGAGAGCCATCGGTCTTCTCAAATTGCGCTTCTGATGCCTGGACCGCCCAGGGGGTGCACTCCAGTTCGCCCAGATCGTGTCTCAGTGATAGTGGTTGCATGATGTGTTCTCCACAATCTTGCGCTGGAAAGGGGGGATGCAGTGGATGATGAAGACACCAAAGCAGCAGCTGCAGCTGCACACAATGAGTCCAGCAGTGAGTCCGAGGATGAGCATGCACAGGGAAATGCAGCGGGGGTAGATGTGGGCATGGGCATACTCCAGGGAGGCAGGGACACCCAGGAGGCTTTAATCCAATGAATCTTCAGCTAGCACAACACAGATGAACCTCCAGGACAAGCCTGGGCTTCAGGCTCCATTCTCGATACCTGAGTGCTAAATCTGCCTGGAGAAGAACATTAACCAATGGTCTTGTCAATAAAGCTGAATGCCCCACAAATCACTCATAACATTATTAGTAACCATCCACCTGCAGAAGAAAAGAGGCACCCTCAGCCATGGTGACATGTCTGAATTTAATGATATAACAAAAGGAACTTAAGAGAACAAAATGACAAAGGTGTTCAACATCACACCAACTCATAAAGACCTTATTGCGGACCAACACAAAAGCATCAGTGATAAACCCGTGGTGTGCCTAAGATGCCTTATATTTACGCTTTCAGGTGCTATGTTTTGGTGCTGCCCCCTCGCTGGCACTGGCATCTGGGACAGCCTGCTCACTGTGCTGTCCTGTTGGCCTCGATGACCATGGTGGCCATCCTCTGGCCCATGGAGCCTGTGCTGGCCTGGCCTGGAAGGGAGCTGCCAGTTCCAAAGCTGGCATCTCCACAGTCATCGCAGCCTCACCGGATGTAGCAGTCACTGGCAGAGGGACGGAGGATCTGCCGCCTTCACCCAGAGTGCCCTGAGAGGAGCCTGCAGAGACGACGGGCAGCTGCTGCGCTGACATGAGGTCAGTTCGGACCTTCCTGCTCAACGTGGATGGATGGGCACCGAGCTGGGAAACTTGGTGCCCAGACCATCTCCCACACTGGCACTGACCAGCTGAGGTCAATGCCGATGTAAGGGCTTGCTGGTCCGAGCACATCCCCAGGAAGCACAGATTGGCCCCCTGGAGGAGCCTCTCCACGAAAGTCACTGCTCTCTCCATGGAGGATTCATGGTGCTCGGCCATGAGGCTCATTGCATTGGCCATGGTCTGCATAGACTCCTCTACCACAGACACCAAGACAAGCATATCCTCATGTGTCTCCACCAGATGCTCCTGCACACCCTGCTGTATTTTCTGCTTTTGCTGTTTTGCAGACAACTCCAGAGGCACATCATCAGGCACTGACTGAGCATGTGCCTGGTCCCCTGCAGTCCTCTGACTGCTGGCACCATGGGCACTCTCTGTCTCTGCCAGGTCCTCCAGTGACTGTGGTGCCCTCACTGCTGTGCCCCGGGACACTAGCCAATGTTTTAATTCCCACCAAGGTGTTAGTATCTGCGTTGGTGCCTGCCTGGCAAAGATGGTGTGATGCTAGTGGGTCAGAGACTTCAGGGCCCTCAGGTGTGAGAGGGGGCTTCTGCTGCTCCTCCTCCCTGCCCTGTTCCACTGATGCTGAAGGGAAGAACAAGGACATTGGATCAGTTAACGTGGAGACGATGTCAATGTCCATCCCTGTCCCCCGGATCATTATGCGCTCATCCTTCCATTAGCAATGGTCAAGCCATTTTGCAAACTTCAATCACTGAACATTCAGCAGTGCCCATGGCTGCTGGGAGAACAATGATGACCTCAGTGCTGGGCAAACATACCCGCCCATGGCACCCCAGGCTCACTGACACTGGTGGACCTGTGTGCATGGCGCCTCTCCAGACCGAGGGCTCCTGCTCGAACCAGCTGGGCATTGCCACCTGGGCCAGCCCTCCACCAGTCCTATCCCGCTCGGCTGCATTATGTGCATTCTTCTTCAGAAAAGGAGAGAAGAGCATTGATTAGTGCTAATTGTACCTGGATTCTCTTCGTGGACGGCCCACCCCAACCAGAGTGGGGCATTGCAGGGTTCCACTGCCTCCTCGCCCCGCTGCTGCTGAACACTCACACAAAGATGACAGGCCTGTCTCCTCCTGCTTGGCCAAATGCTGCCTACCTCACATTAGGCACCACACGGTCTAACCTTCCATAACAAGGAGGTGCAAGCACGTGGAGCACAGAGGGCAGCAGATCGATCGGTGCCATGTCACCTTGAAGGTCCTCTCCCAGCATGTCAGCACCCTGACTTGGACATGTCCTGGAGTTCCAGCACTGTGTCTAGGTGCAGCTCCTCCAGGTTGCCCCCAAAACAGTAATGTGGGCCTCAGTGTACCACATGCTGCGGGCGCAGAACCCATCTCTTCACCACCCTCTCAGGGTGACCTCGGCATGGGCAATATCTGCTGGCCCGCCCAGCAAAGGACACACACTGTCAATGATTCAATGCAGTCATTTTTCTCAGATTTGGTGGGGGGTGCGGGTGCAGGCACCAGGGGGGAAAGCCTATCTGCTGTAAGTGACCAATGCCAACAATGTCCTCACCCTTCCCCGAGCGCAAGAGGTCGTTGAAGCGCTTGTGGCACTGGATCCAGGTGCATCGCACCACGTCATGGGAGTTCATTGTCTCTGCCACCTCCTCCCAGTCACGTTTGGTCATGTCGGGGGGGGCTACTCCTCCCGTCCTGGGGTACGAGTACCTTCCGCTGGGCAGCCACCTCCTCGAGGAGACCAGCAAGGCAATCGTCCGAAAAACGAGGGGCACTATGCCCCCAGCCCCTGCCCTACCCCCCTGCCTGGCCTGCTCACCAGCAGCGCTCTGAGGAGCCCTTCCAGTAGCCATGTTTCTCAGCCTTTGAAAGGCTACAGCAGCTTTTTAAAACAGGCCACCGTGTCACCATTGGACCCGGTGGTCATTGCAGTCCTGCCGCCACCCACCCACTCCCGCCGTCCTCGGGAGCTGCGTTTCACGCTGGGTGGGCCTTAATTGGCCCACCCGCATAAAATGGCGGCACAGACCCGATCGCGGGTGGCGATCGGGTCCACGCCCACCCGCACCTGCTCCCACTCTGCCCGCCACCCACCCGCCAGCCAGAAGATTCTGCCCATTGTTGCACATCAGTAGAATAGCGCATAGCATATTAGCACTTTCCCTCTGTGACAAGTACAAAAACATCTTCAGAAATACAAGACAGGATATCGGTTAAATGTGGCAATTTTTGTAATGTTAAAAATGAAATACCTTCCATTCCTTGTACCAAATCCTCTAAGTCCTCCTGCATGCTCTCTATATGTGGTGTTTGAGGCAGTATCTGTCCATCACAGCTGATGTTTTGTATCATGAGATAAGGTGTGAATTACTGCACTTTCCATCAAGGCAGTATGTGACCGAGTGTGATTCAAAAGAGCTTGAATAAAACTGACATCAGTGGAGATCAAAAAGTAAACTCTTCAGAAGCTGAAGACATATCTAAAACTAAGTAAAATAGTTGTGGTTTTTGGAGGCCAATTACCTCAGTTCCGGGACATGCAGGAATTCCTTAGGACACATCCCAGTCCAACTATCTTCATCTGATTCATCAATGACCTTCCCTCCAGCATAAAGCCAGAAGTAGTGCTTTTCACTGATGATTGCACAGTGTTAAACTCCATTCACATCTCCTTGGATAATGAAGCGAAAATGCAGCAAGACCTAGATAACATTCATACTTAGCCTTGTGGGTGACAACTAATATTTGTGACATACAAGTGTTAGATAATGGCAAACTTAAACAAGAGAGCTTAACCACCTGCTAATTACATACTATAGAAATACTAATTCCTGAGTGTCCCACTATTGACCAGAAAATAAAACTGGACCAATCAAATAGATGCTCTGGCTACTAAACCAGTAACTCTTTCGAGTACAAACCCGTTTCCATCTGTTTCAGATGAAGTTACATAGTTTGCCATTGTGAGATTTGAACTCTTGATCTTGGGGTTACAAACCCAGTACCATAACCACTTGGCTATTTAGGCCAAGCAAAAAAATGTAACTCTTTTGAGTACAAACACATTTCCATCTGTTTTCAGATGAAGTTATATTGTTTCATAGTTTGCCATTGTGAAATTTGAACTCTTGATCTTAGGGTTACAAGCCCAGTACCATAACCACTTGGCCATTTAGGCCAAGCCTACTAAACCAGTAAAGAGGATGAGTTTTCTGCTGTGAGTGATTCACCTCCTGACTCCCCAAAGCAGTTCCAGCACTTTCACGTTACAAATCAGGAATGTAATGGAATATTCTCCACTTGCCTGGATGTGCTATAACTGCACTCAAAAGTTTCAATATCAATCAGAACAAGGTTGTCATCTTGATCAGCCCTCCATCTACTATATGTTTTATTCTTTCACGGGACGTGGGCGTCATCGGCTAGCAAACATTTTTATTGCCCTCCCTAATTGCCCTTGAGAAGGTGGTGGTGAGCTGCCTTTTTGAACTGCTGCAGTCTATGTAGTTTAGGTACACCCACTGTGCTGTTTGGGAGGTCCAAGATTTTGCCCTAGTGATAGTGAGGAGGATATATTTCCAAGTCAGAATGGTGAGTGACTTGGAGGGGAACTTCCAGATGGTGGTGTTCTCATGTATCTGCTGCCCTTGTCCCTCTAGATGGTAATGGTCGTGGGTTTGGAAGGTGCTGTCTAAGGAGCCTTGGTGAATTCCAGTGTACCTTGTAGATGGTACACACTGCTGCTACTGTGAGTCGGTGGTGGAGGGAGTAAATGTTTGTGGATGTGGTGCCAATCAAGCAGGCTGCTTTGTCTTGGATGGTGTAAAGCTCCTTGAGTGTTGTGGGAGCTGCTCTCATCCAGGCAAGTGGGGAGCATTCCATCACACTCCTGACTTGTGCCTTGTAGATGGTGGACAGACTTTGGGGAGTCAGGAGGTGAGTTACTCATCACAGGATTCCTAGCCTCTGATCTGCTCTTACAGCCACGGTATTTATATGGCTAGTCCAGTTCAGTTTCTGGTCAATGGTAACCCCAGGATGTTGACAGTGGAGGATGCAATGATGGAATGCCATTGTACATTAGGGGGCGATGTTTAGGTTCTCTCTTGTTGGAGATGGTCATTGCCTGACCTTCTCAGTGGTAGTTGTCGTGGGTTTGGAAGGTGCTGTCGAAGTTTAAATATTAACCCCCTCCACCACAGTGGTTACTGTGGGCACTATCTATAGGATACTCTGAGCAAGTTACCGAAACTTTGTCTGTCAGCTGTGCATCTCTCAAACCCACAGCCTTCACCACCTAGAAAAATAACACAGCAGCAGAACACTATCACCTCCAAATTCTCCTCAAAGACACACAGCATCCTGAATTGGACATAGATTGCAATTCCTTCAGAATCACTGGATTACGGAATTCCCTATGTAATAACATTGTGGAACTAAGTATTGTCACCATATGAACTGCAGCAGTTCAAGAAGAAAGTTCACCCCGCCTTCTCAAGGCCAATTCGGAAGGGCAATAAATGCCAACCAGTTATGCCCAAATCCCAAGAAAGGGCAGATGAAAAAATGTTGTATGGACTCTCTGCTTTGTATTTAGCATGTTACCATAAGGAAAGTGTTTCTAAAAGTGCAATGGCTTCTTGCCATTCAATGTCACAGCTTCTAATGGAAATGCTTTGTGGCCCCTTTCTTTAGCACTGAGGTTTTGTCCCCCCACTGACCAAATTACCTTTGTGATCATTTTCACTTAGTTCATAGTGGTATCTTCAGCATTATTATGTACCGTGAGCATAACTGAAACAACCATGAGGACATAAGAAAAGTTTTGATGTTAATTATCTTTGAATTGAACATAATCTGAACAAATAATGTCGTGTCAAGAAATGTAGAACCATCAATTTATGTATTCACTGATTTTGCACCTGGTGGACAAAAGTGGTCTTAGGTCTGATTTAAGAAAGACATTTTTTACTCTAGAGTTAATTCACTGATGCCATTCTCCCAGCAGATATCTTTCTTGGGAATACAGGGAATCATAAATTGGATAAAAACAAAAAACTGCGGATGCTGGAAATCCAAAACAAAAACAGAATTACCTGGAAAAACTCAGCAGGTCTGGCAGCATCAGCAGAGAAGAAAAGAGTTGACGTTGCGAGTCATTCGGGTCATGAGGACTCGAAGCTTCAACTCTTTTCTTCTCCGCCGATGCTGCCAGACCTACTGAGTTTTTCCAGGTAATTCTGTTTTTGTAATCATTAATTAGAGATAGGACTGCAACACTGCAGTCGATTCTCTGACCTGTTCTCTATTCAAACAAATCTGCCTGTTGTGAATGTGGGATCAGTTAATTTATCCTGATTTAATGTGTCGCTAGATTTCATTGCAGCACCTTTCAATCACATCCATTGTCCTTAATTGGGCACTGAATGTGGACACAGCAATGTAATTGGCCATGTGCCAGGGGGGATTCATACTTCCAATGCACCTCTGACCCCTAAGGGGTTGGGACCCAGAAATGGTTTATGTCCCACCATCAGAAGATTCCACCCATGGACTTGCCTCACAGGACTCAGAAGGAGCAGTCCTGTTCTCTATTCGCCACTAAGAAAGGTCTTTTTTAAACCGATATTAGAGGGCCTCACTCAGGTGGGAGTAAAAATGCCATTGGGTTCTATACATTATGGGAGTCAGATTTATCTTTGTTAATGAGCTTCCTGCCAAAGTCCAGGTGAAGCCTTGTCCATAATCAGCAACAATAAAATTGGGGAAAGAAGAGGGAAATTGACCATTCCATTTTGAACCCTCGTATTTCCTAACAATCAGAAAGAAGCAAAATTCACCCTTTAATGTAATACATTTGAATGATTTGCCAGTCTAATGGCAAAATTTAACAAACATGGGTAAACTTTCTCTGTACACTATGCAGCAAAGCTATAAATGCAATTAAAAAGAATGGGTTTGGAATATACCACATGTTATCTGCCTTAAACTGGTTGAAAAAGATGCTTATTCTATTTTTTGCCAATGACTGAGCAGGCTCCAGTAGAAAGAAACTGAACAGAGTTTTCCCATTTGAGAAGTTTTACCTCTGACTATTCACTTCCCTCAGGAGATCACTTGGTGGTGGGGCAGGGTGGGGTGTAGAATTCTATGAAGAACCTAATTGCATGTGAAAATTAAGCGCAGCTTAATGTCCTTAAATGAGTTTGTAATCCATCTCTGTTTTTAATTGTAAATCTCCTACCTAATATTTTCCCATGTTGATAGTAGTTCTCAATGGACAAATGCCCTTTGTATTTTTAAACATATGAGATAGAATCATCCAGGATTTGCACTAAATGCAGTAGCAGGTGGGAAAAAGAATATTTTACCCGATAGCCACGATGGCAGCTTTTCAAACTGTATTGTCCCAATCCCACCTCATTAATCATGCATTCCTGGGAAACATACCATTTCACTGGCGGGCGGTCCCCAATTCACCTGCCACTCCGTCACCTCCCTGCTTCCTCACGCTGGGTGCCATGTTTAATGGGCAGACACGTGTGCACCTCTCAGTGCTTCCAGCCAGGACTGCTGCACAGAAGATATGGCCCCAAAAGGCAAGAAGACTGCAGCCCCCCAATTCAGTGACGCATCTCTGGGACGCCTTCTAGACACTGTTGGAGTCGGCCATGATATACCCTATCCCCGCCCTGGCCACAGGAAGCCTATCAGTGTCACCACTCCAGCTTAGGAGGCAGTGGCAGTGATGGTCAGTGATAACGCTGCACAGAAGAGGTTCACCATCCAGTGCAGAAGGAGGATGAATGATCTCATCCGTGCTGCCAGAATAAGGCAGCCATCTTATCACTCTAAACTCACACTCACAAGGCCATTGCACATTCACTGGCATCTCACTCACTGCCAGCTCAAGGGACGTCACCGCTCACTCTCTCACACACCCTCACATCTCCATCTGGCCTCATTCCCTCTGGAGCCTGCCTCCTCAGCCTCACTATTGCAGAATCACAGGATTGTTGAGGAGCAGAAGGAGGCCATTTAGCCCATCATGCCTGCACTGGCTCTCTGAGCATTTTAACTTAGTGCCAATCTCCTGCCTTTTCCCAGTGACTCTTCACATTTTAAATAGAAACATAATCATCCAATGCCCTCTTTAATGCCTCAGTTGAACCTGCCTCCACCACAATTCCAGGCAGTGCATTCCAAAACCTAACTACTCACTGTGTGAAAAAGTTTTTTTCTTACCTCGCATTTGCTTCTTTTGCAGAACACTTTAAACTGTGCCCTTTGGTTCTTAATCCATTTACAAGTGGGAACAGTTTCTCCCTATCTACTCTGTCCAGGCCCCTCATGATTTTGAAAACTTATATCAAGCCTACTCTTAGTCTTCTCCTCTCCAAGGAAAACAGTCCCAACTTATCCAATCTTTCCTCCATCGCTGAAGTGTCTCATCCCTGGAACCATGCTCATAAACCCCTTCTGCACTCTTTCCAATGTGTTCACATCCTTCCTATAGTGTGGCACCCAGCACTGTACACAATACTCCAGCTGAGACCTAACCAGTGTCTTATATAAGTTCATCATAACCTCCCTGCTCTTGTACTCTATGCCCCTATTAATGAAACCTAGAATACTGCATGTTTTAGAAAAAGCTCTCTCTACCTGTCCTGCCACCTTTAATGATTTATGTACATATACACCCAGGTATCTCTGCTCCTGCACACCCTTGAGAATAGTACCCTTTACTTTATACTGTCTCTCCATGTATTTTGCACCAAAGTGCATCACCTCACACTTCTCCACATTGAACTTCATCTGCCATCTATCTGCCCACTCCACCAATGTGTCAATGTCCTTTTGAAGTTCTATACTTTCTTCCTCACCGCTAACAATTCTCCCAAGTTTTGTGTCATCCGCAAACTTTGAAACTGCCCCCTGCACACCAAGATCTAGATCATTTATACGTATCAGGAAAAGCAAGGATGCCAGTACCCTGGGTAACTCCACTACAAACTTTCTTCCAGCCCAGAAAATACCCATTAACCATTACTCTGTTTCCTATTACTCTTGAGGCCAATTGCACAGATCAACATGTGTTCCCACATGCACCCTAGGATACCCCCCCTTCCCCAGTAATGCCCTAGCCCTGCAGCCTCTTCCCTTGCCTGAGGCCACTTCTCCTCCTTCCCCAAGCAAGGCATAGCCCTTCAGCCATTGAGAAGCCACCCCCACCTTACAGCTGGTCTGGTAAGTAGAGACCTGCCCATAAGCCCCCCTGAAAATAAGCAGAGCTGCCTGCGAAGCCTGGTGCTGATGACTGTGAGTGCTGCCTGAAGCAACGTAGGCAAACAATCCTCAAAGTCCTGAGTGAAGTGCAGCTTGTTAAGTGCACATCGCTTATGTTCAATTGTGAAACACTGGATGATTGAGCGTGGGGAGATGATTCCAGCAAGCAGGGCTTATAATGATATGCAGATGTACTAAAATGAAGTTCCTGAGGTGCAGCGGTGGGAAACGCAGCTCGCCATTGTCGGTCGCAGCGGACGATTGCAAACTGGTATCGCGACGTCGTGAAACCGATTTTGGCCTTCCTGCCATTTTGTCCGCTCGTGCCCACCATGATGCCCGATGCTGACGGGCATGGAAAATTCGGCCCAAACTTTTTTTTCCATTATTATAAGATATTTCCAGGCAAATATGTGGAGACCTCAACTGGCATACTGAAGTTTGTGGCTGCATTAGTCATCGAAACATTACAGTAGCAAAATATTGCAAGCCATGCTTATAAAGTGTATAAGCTAAATATTTATGGTAGATAACTTTTTCTTTATCTCCTCCCATCTTTTATTTATTTTTCGCCCAACTTTTGAGTTTGTGGTTAGCACTCAACACACCCAGCTGAAAGGCCTCTTGGAAACTTGAGAATATTGCTCTCAACCCAAATTTCAATAGGTGTGCAAGACCAGTCTTGGACTCGAACTCAAGTTCTGTCGAAGGGTCATGAGGACTCGAAACGTCAACTCTTTTCTTCTCCGCCGATGCTGCCAGACCTGCTGAGTTTTTCCAGGTAATTCTGTTTTTGTTTTGGATTTCCAGCATTCGCAGTTTTTTTGTTTTTATCTCTGTGTTTAATTGACTGCCACTGCTCTTCAAGAAATGCCTACCTCCTTGAAGAAGTTCTGTTCTTCTCTGCGACAAGATTTCCGTACCTCTCTTTTGCCTTGCTCACCTTCATTGCTTTCCATTTCCCTCCTGGTGTTTGACAAGGTGTTTACTAAAACCCGCTTTCACAGCCATATCTCCTTTCTCAGTGACTGTCTCCGTCTCCGACTTACCCCACGTGGATTTCAACTGAAATTCCACCCCTCATGTTTCGAACCCACCCAGGATTACAGGTATCTCCAGGACATAAAACGTTTCTCGGACTGCTGTTCCCGTCACATTCTGAAATCCACACTCAGTGCCATGCGCCGCCATATGAACACACTCGACCTCTCCCTCCAGCAGCACCACCGTACCCTTTTTCAAAGCTGCGCGTGCCCCCAGTTTCATTTTATTCTTCGGCTCATCCGACGCCTCAACAAGAAACTTTTTCTCTTTCTCTCAAGTGCTAAGGAACGCAAGCTCCAACAACTCATCGACACCAACACCCATCTAGGACCCTCCACCCCTGCCTGTCCCTCCGTCCCCACCCCATCTTCCAATCCCAGCCCCAGCCGTGTATTCACTATACCCCCTGACCTTCCCCTCTCCGATGCTGAACGTTCAGTGCTCAGCAAAGGACTTAGTTTCATACCCTTACGCCCTCACCTCAATGAATTTCGGGCTCAGCATGATGCTGAACTCTTCTTCCGCCGTCTTCGTCTCCGGGCTCACTTCTTTGGGCAGGAGTCCTCTCCCCATTCAACGGATCCTTTCACCCACTTCCAATATTCTCCCTCCACCTGGACCCCTCCCTCTGGATTCTTACCTTCTCTTGATCTTTTCATTGAGAACTGTCAGCGCGACATTAGTCGTCTCAATTTCTCTGCTCCTCTCATCCATTCTAATCTCTCTCTCTCTGAACTTACTGCACTCCATTCTCTCAGGTCCAACCCTGACATTGTCATCAAACCCGCTGACAAGGGTGGTGCTGTTGTTGTCTGGCGCACTGACCTCTACCTCGCGGAGGCTGAGCGTCAACTCGCAGACACTTCCTCCTACCTCTCCCTGGACCGTGACCCCACCACTGAACATCAAGCCATTGTTTCCAGGACTGTCACTGACCTCATCTCCTCTGGGGATCTTCCTCCACAGCTTAATTAAAAAAAATCCTCTCTCTCTCTCTCTCTTCCCCCCCCCACCCACACACACCTTAAACCAGCTTATATTTCAACTCTTTCTTGGACTCGAACTCAAGTTCTGTTGAAGGGTCATGAGGACTCGAAATGTCAACTCTTTTCTTCTCCACCAATGCTGCCAGACCAGCTGAGTTTTTCCAGGTAATTCTGTTTTTTTTTGGATTTCCAGCACCGCAGTTTTTTTGTTTTTATCTCTGGTTTCCTCCTTGTTATTTTCTCTTCCCTTGGGAAAGGGTCAGTTCTTTGCTGTGGGTCACTACCAAACATCCAGGTCAAGAACATAACTGTTGCTTTCAACGGTCTTCAATTATTTTATTTATTTCAGAGTTGCCTCACATCGCACTATGGCTGACAACCTTGTAAATAAAGAGGGATAAGAAAATGTGCAAATGAAGGTGGCAATGAACAATCTTAAAAATTTTTAAACTTTGCTTCATATTAGCTGCAATTATAAAAACTAGACTGGACCTAATGAGAAAGGCAGCTGAAATGCAGATCAAGTTTCGAGAAATTAGAGGAAGTAGAAAGAGACTGCCTGAAGCTGAGAATAAATTGTTGCAAGCCTTGGTGATGTGAGTGAACAAAAAGATCCTCTGAGTCCCATGGACCACATACAGGAGAAATAAATAGTGCTTGAAGGGCTAGAATGGTGAGTAAATTGCTCACTGGGACAAAGGATGGAATCATCCCAGATTTGTGATAGTGGGCGGGAAAAATGATGTTTTACCCATCAGCTGCAATGGCGGCTTCTCACGTCATATTGTCCCAATCCTGCCACATTAATTATGTGTTCCGGGGATACATGCTGTTTCCATGGCAGGCAGGTTCTCATTCGCCTGCCATGCCATCATCCCGCCGCTTCATCATGGCAGGTGCCATATTTAAAGTACAGCCACATGCACACATCTCGGTGCTTCCAGCCCAGGGCAGCTGTACGGAAGACAAGGCACCGAAAGGCACAAAGCCTGCTGTCCCCTTGGTTTAATTATGCATCCCTCGAACGCCTTTTGGACGCAGTGGGGACCCATCATGATGTCATCTACCCCCTGCTCTAGCTTCAGAATGGGCAGCAGCATCACTAATCCAGCATGGAGGTGGTTGGCGCCAATACCCTGCAAAAGAGGACAGCCGCCCAGTGCTGCAACAAGATGAATGATCTCATCCATTTCACCAGGGTAAGTCACTCTTCTCAGCACTCAGCTCACACGCTTACAAACCCAAAACACATCCACAGGGATCTCACACCTCAAGGGACAACACCACTAACTCTCACACACACCCTCACATCTTCCTCAGGCTCATATCTACTGGAGCTTGCAGCCTCATCCCATCCATGTCTCCTTTCACCACACAAACATTCCACACAGTGCCATGTGTTCTAATCGCACTCTCTCCATCTGTTTTCATGCAGGAGAAGCCTGCTTACAACAGCAGGGAGAGGTCCCAGACCAGGGGTAGAGTGGCCCACTTTAGGCACCTCGCTCATTATGAGAAGTGTGCCATCATACTGACTGGTGAGAACGTGGACTATGCCTGTGGTAATGATGAGGTCAGTGATGTGAAGATCCCTTTGTGAAGATCCAGCACCACATTATCCTTCTCTCAACGCAACAGTGAGTTTTCTCTATCCAGCTTTTGCCATGCACTAATTAGTTCTACTTTGGTTCGCAGCGAGCTCTGCCAAGCGACTGATGCCCTCAGCCAAGCCAGTCCCTCAGCTCCAACCACGTCTTCATCTCCAGCCAAGAGGACACTCCTCCATTGAAGAGCTGGAAATAAGCAGTCTGGAAGACCTGTCACAGTGCTTATCCACACCCCCCACCGGCCCAGAGACGTACCTCAGTGGGACCTAGATCTAGTGCAGGCTCAGTTTCACAATCTGGTAGTCACCGCATGGACAAGTGTCCGCTGCAGGAGGAGGCAGGTTCAGCTGAGCTCCCCGGCACTTGGAGGACTGCTGGGGAAGAGGCATCTGTGAGGTCCGAGTCAGATGAAAAACCTCTGGATTTGGTCTTCCAACTCATCCTCGAGCGTCAGCAAAAGATGGGGGAACGTGACAGAAAGCTGTTGGAAGCCCACAACAGAGTGGCACACAAGTCGGAGGAGTGGGTCTGCCTGCTCTCTGATGAAGTGTTGCTCACATGTGTGAGTACGGAGGATGGCAGGCACCATGGAGACTGTGGTCCAACAGAATGCAGAGATGTGTGCAGACCCGTTCTCCATAATGGGAGCCATAGGTGAGTTCCTGCAGTGGTGACGCAAGAAAGAAACAGGGCACCTCAACGTCCTCCCAGGTGCCTCTCCTGCTCAAGGCATCAGGCCGGGGCCTTCGGGCACTCAAAGGGAGGGGTGCAGCAGCTGGACACTCCTGGGTCATCCACACAGGAATCTCAGAAGCTGTCCTCTCCCTCCAAGTCCCCTTTGCCCGTGAACCATTCAACCATATCCTCTGTCACCACAGAGGGATCAGCTGGCCCACATGACGACAGCCAAAGCAATTCGGGGCCTACAAGGCCTCTGATCTCCAGGGGACCCATGCTGAAGGCATCAAGAGGCAACAGGGCCAACCATTACACAGGCTGTCTCCACCCCTGCTGCGGATGCCAGGGCAACAATTAGCAGTCTAAGGCTTTCAAAAGTTAAGAAATTCTGATCACAGTTGGTTGCATGGGTGAACACATTTTGCCACTTTACAATTTGAAAATATATTCACTTTCATTGAATAATGTGCAACGGTGTCTTTCAGCTTCATTGACAGGCTTCGTCAGTGCTTCCAATGCAACCCTCCCAACCCCCACTCCCCAACCACAAACAGTTCGGCTGCACGCAGCCAGACCACAAGTGATTCTGGAGGAAGAAGTTTGTGTGTGTGGCAGAGCCTTTCAGAGCCTCATGCAAGCACTCTCTCCCACACGCAGAGCCTTCTTGTATCACATTCACCTCAATGTCCTGAGCATTTTCACTGCTGCCTGCTGGGGTTCACTTTCAGTTGTCCTTAGCTGACCTGCATCTCCGCCCACCCACTGATCACGTTCCCATGCAGCACCTGATCTCGCCCACCACGACTCTTGTTTCACATTCCATCCAGCCAGCATTGTAGTAATTCAGTTTTCCTATCGCTCCCCCACAATTTCCCCTCCCCCAGTCACCCATTTCCTTTCCCCCATCACTGTCGAGCCCTCTGGGATCACCTTCCACCTCCCCTCCATTACCTACCAGCCACAGCCCTTTTCTTTCGGGGATGTCCACCAGGTGAACACGTACATTCCCTTCCTTCTCGAAAATCGAACCCCCATCCACATTCACCTCCCCAACTTCCTCCTTCCCACTCCCAGGGTCCACGACTGCTTCTGTGTCCTCACAGCCACCATCGCCATCCTTTCTACCGATAATGTCAACCCAGACCATCCCATCCTACCATCTCATTCTGCCCTCCGTCATTCTCACAATTCCTTCGCACAGTGCCCACTCTCAGTTTGCTCCCCAGGAGGCAGTCATGGACTCATCAAAGCCCTCCCTTGCACATTCACCTGGATATTTACCCCTTCTGGACTCCCCCCTGGCTCTAGACTCTTCCACCCCTTGGAACTCCTTCCTCCACCCCAGAACTCTTTCCCCCACAGACTCACTCACCTTAGTTCTTCCCCCCACCACTGCTGGACTACTCCCAACCCAGATTCCCCACTTAGTCCTTCCCCCTTCCCAACTCCTTCAGACACCCGTACTTCTTCCTCCAGCCTTATTTCTTCCCCACTTTCCAACTTCTTTTCCACTCTTACTTCTTCCTCCACCCTTACTGTCTCCCCTTTCTGCACTCCTTCCCCCCTCCCAACCTCCCACCTGACACCTTCGTTCCCCCTTCCCAACCTCACCCCCACAAAATCCTTTGTTCCTCCCTCCCAACCTCATACCCCCCACCACATCTCTTCCTCTCTCTTCCTCTCTCAGTCAATCTAGACCTTCCTCTCCCACCCACCAGGGTATATCTTCCTCTCCCAAACACAGGTGGACCTTCTTCTCCACCCCCTCGACCATCATCCGTTGTGAGTCGGCCCTCAAATCCACCTCCCTTGAGCTGCTTCATAGCAGAGCCATGTCCATCAGAATCCACCCAGCATGCCATGGACATTCCTCCAGTGTGTCGTTGCTGGTGGGATCCAGCATCTTCTGCTCCTCAGATGTCTGTGATGTGAGCAACGTCCTAGTAGCAAGTCCTGACTTCTGCACAGCACACTTGTCAAGACCAACGTGTTTTCCCTCCAACGTGAGTGGACAATCCAATGTGAGGGGATGATTCTGGTGGGCAGGCTTTATAATGATGTGCAGATGCATCACAATGAACTTCTCGACATTCGATGGCAGAAAACACAGCTCACCATTGATGGGCTGAGCAGACGATTGTAAACTGGTTTCACAACACCGTGAAGCTGAATTTTGGCCTTTTCGCCATTTTATCTGCTCACGCTACTGAACACGCCCGACGCCAGTGGGCACAGAAAATTCCGCCCAAAGAGTGAACTCTAATAGTCAGGATGTATCATCAGAGAAAGAGACCATCTTGATAAGATAACCATACTGGAAGAAATGAAAGCCAAAGACAATGAAGTGAGAAATAATTGGCTGGATGATATACAAACAGGAAAGCCAATCAGATTGACCGTAGCAATAATGCATGACAGATATCAATAGTACAGATTATGCACATATACCTGGAATGTAAAAAGTAAGGGTGGCACTTGAAGAAGAGATTTCACTTATATTGCAGTCAGTGCAAAGTCAAAACAATGTAAAGGAGATTTTATTTACCTTTTCTGTTGTCCAGGTTATGGGGAAGTGTTGTTTTGCCATTTTTATATTCAGGCTAGGGAGTTAGTCTCCATAAAATTGTCAGCCTACATTTTTATAGGATTCCATCACTAAAAGCAAATGCATAAAGCCAGCCGCATATGTATACTTAGAAATTCATAAAAGTTGCAAGTCAGAATCAGGCCATTCAATCCAACCAATCCATGTTTCTGATAAAAACAGAAAATGCTGGAAAAACTCAGCAGGTCTGGCAGCACCTGTGGAGGGAGAAACAGAGTTAATGTTTCAGGTCTGTATGACTCTTCTTCAGAACTGCCATATTTACATTTATTTTCCACATGAACAAATAGTTTTAATCATATTTACCAATCTTCTTCCTATATCTCTCCGATCTCTTGCCGTTACCTACCAATCCAATCTAATCTTCAAATGTTGATACAGCTTCTGTCCCAGCCCTTAACCCTGAAAATTAATTCCAAAACCTTACAACATTCTGTGCAAAGTGGTTTCTCCTGCCCTCCGTTCTAAATTTCCTGTTTAATCTTGTATCTATGGTCTCTTGTTCTTGGCACTTAACTATTAGAAATGGCCTGCTACTTTCTACTTATCTCAGTCTGTAACAATTTTAATCACAGCTTTTACATCATTTCATAATCTGCATTGAACTAATGAAAAAATACCCAATTTTCAAGTCTTTCTTTATACTTTAATTCCCGCATCACAGACAGCATCTTATTGAATCTGGATTGTATGATTTGTGAAGCCTCGCTCCTTCGACAGCACCTTCCAAACCCACGACCTCTACCACCTAGAAGGACAAGGGCACCAGATACATGGGAACACCATCAGCTGGAAGTCCCCCTCCAAGTCACTCACCATCCTGACTTGGAAATATATCGCCGTTCTTTTACTGTCGCTGGGTCAAAATACTGGAACTCCCTTTCTACTGTAGGTGTTCCTCCAACACACAGACCGCAACAGTTCAAGAAGGTGGTTCACCACCATCTTCTCAAGGGCAATTAGGGATGGACAATAAATGCTGGCGCAGCCAGCGATGCCCACATCTCATGGATGAATAAAAAAAAATCCTCTCTGTATGGTGGAGCCTAATACTGCACACAGTACTCCAACTGAGATCTTTTTAAGGTTTATAGACTCATCAGTATCTTTTTGGTTTTATGTATTACACCTCTTGAGATGAAGCCTAGAATTCAATTAGCTTTTTATACAACCTTATCAAACTTAACTGAACCTTGCAGAACATCACTAACCATTCCTATCCAGTTTAGTCATCCTAAACTTCGAGTCTCCATTTTCTCATTCCTAACCAATCTTAAATCCAGTTTGGGATCTACCCAATAAATTCATATCCCTTAATCTTCTCTAGTAATCTCCTCTGTGGTGCCTTGTCAAAGGTTTCCGAAAATCCATTTTTAGTAAGTGGTAAAAATAAAAGTAAATTACTTGTACTGCATTTCTCTCATCTATCATGTCTGTTATCTCCTCAAATAACTCTACAAATTTTGTCAAGCATGGCGGTCCCTTTTGAAATCTGTGCTGCCAAATTCTAATGATTTTCTTGTTATCCAGCTACTGTGAAATTTTATTCTTAATCGAAGACTCCAAAATTTTCCCCACCATAAATGCTTAATTAAATGGCGTGCAATTATCAATACTATCTCTGTTCTCCATTTTCAAAATTGATGTTACGTTAGCCACTTCGCAGTCCCCCAGCATACCTAATAAGGCCATAAAGTATAATATCTAGGACCTTTGCAACTCCATCTCCTTCAGATTCCTAGGTTGTTTCCTGTTGAGCCCTGTCTTCTGTTAGCTTATCTAACTTACCTAACATATTCCTTTTACCCATTACAATATCATTCACCTTGCTCTCAAACATATTAGAATTCTTCTCCCCTATCCCAATACATTTCCATTTAATAAAGACCAATGCAAAGAATGTAATTGGATATTTCTGATATTTATGATCATCAACTACAAGTAGACACCTTCTTCTTTCAGGGATCATATCATGCTTTAACAATTTTTTTAGTGCTATATTTGTAAAAAATGTTCTACTGTTTTGATTTATTTTTAATTCCTGAACTCCCTCGTGACTCTCCTTACCCCACTATTAATGGTTCTTCTTACATTTTTTTTTCATTATTTGTGCCCCTATTTGTTTACCTGTTTGTAAACAATATATCTCAAAACTAACGGGTATATTTCAATGAAACTTGGTAAACAGCTAGGGTGTCACCCAAGAAAAAACAAATTAGTTTTTGATGAAGATGTGTATCCAGTTACTGGAACTTTTTTTAAAGAATCCATTAACATTGGGAAATAGAGTGAATTAACTTTTTTTAAGAATATTATTGGTTGCTTTATTTAGAATGTTGTTGATTGTTTTAGAATGTTGTGGATTGTCTCAGCTGCTGTGGTGGAATTTGTCACAGCTGTCAAAATGTGAGCAGAGTTTTCAGAGCATTTGGGTGTGGATTGGCCTGAAATTTCCTCAATGAGATGGAAGCCCTTTATAAAAAGATTTATCTTTACGGCTTTGTAGTTACGGAGCATCAGCCAGGCAGGAAATAGCCTTAAGAAGAGCTGTGTAATTGGAATAATGTTGAGTTAACACAGCGTGGTGGAGGTATGTGCTGTATTGAGCGCCTTGTTCATTTGTTAATCGAGTGACGGTCTTCAGAGGCCCTCATCTTAAATTTTAATTAATTTTTAACCATTTTATTTGCTAACGGCATTCTAAAATTATTAAAAAGTTTATTTTTAATGGAATGTGCTGTTTCGGATAATTTTGGTTTTTCCTTTTTTACCAATAACCTACAGTCCTGTGTGTCAATCTCACAGAATTACAGAACTGTTATGGCGCAGAAGGAGGCATTTGGTCCATTGTGTCTCCACCGGCTCTCCGATTGAACAACTCGCACAGTTCCATTCCCCGCCTTCTCCCTGTAACCCTGAACATTCTTCTTTTCAGGTAACAATCTAAATCCCTTTCGAGTACTTCACCACACTCTCAGGCAGTACATTCCAGACCCTGACTACTTGCTGCATGAAAAAGTTTTTCCTCATATTAGTTTTGCTTCTTTTACGAATTACTTCAAATCTGTGACATCTTGTTCTCGGCCCTTCCATGACTGGGAACAATATCTCCCTATTTGGGTTGCCATTACTGAATCCCCCACTTATCAACATCCTGGGGGTTACCATTGACCAGAAGCTGAACTGGACTAGCCATGTAAATACTGCGGCTACAAGAGCAGATCAGAGGCTAGGGATCGTGCGACGAGTAACCCACCTCCTGACTCCCCAAAGTCTGTTCACCATCTATAAGGCACAAGTCAGGACTCCCCGCTTGCCTGGATGAGTGTAGCTCCCACAACTCTCAAGAAGGTTGGCACCATCCAAGACAAAGCAGCCCGCTTGATTGGCAACCCATCCACAAACATTCACTCCATCCATCACTGATGCACAGTGGTAGCAGTGTGTTCCATCTACAAGGTGCACTGCAGGAATTCACCAAGGCTCCTTAGACAGCACCTTCCAAACCCACGATCACTCCCATCTAAAAGGACAAGGGCAGCAGGCAGATGGGAACACCGCGACCCGGAAGTTCCCCTACAAGTCACTCACCATCCTGACTTGGAAATATATCACCGTTCTTTCAATGTCGCTGGGTCAAAATCCTGGAACTCACTTCCTAACAGCACTGTGGGTGGCACTACACCACATGGACTGCAGCGGTTCAAGAAGGCAGCAAACCACCACCTTTCAAGGGCAACTAGGGATGGGCAATAAATGCTGGCTTAGCCAGCGACGCCCACATCCCATGAATGAATGAAAAAAAGCACTGTCCAGACCCCTCATGATTTTGAATAACTCTATCAGATGTCCTCTCAGCCTTCCTTTCTCCAAGGAAAGCAGTCCTAACTTCTCCAGCCTATCTTTATAACTGAAGTTCCTCATCCCTGGAACCATTCTGCACCCTTTCCAATGCCTTCATGTCTTCCCTAAAGTGGGGCACCCAGAACTGGAATCCATAGTGTAGCTGAGGCCAAACTAATAACTCTTACAAGTGCAACATAACCTCCTTGCTCTTATACTCTATGCCCCTATTAATGAAGCCTGGGAAACCATATGCTTTATTAACTGCTCTCTCTAATTTCTCCTTGCATTTTGGCTATCTCGCTCTTCATCTGTCTAAAATCCAGTCTTAATCCAATCTAAGGTGTTCTAGTTTTTACATTGACCTTTTAACTTCTTGTTGGATCATAAACATTATCATATTTTGATCCTTACTCCAAAGGTGCACATCCATATTTAGCTTATATACATCTGATTACTCATAATCAGATAGTGTAATGCTTTTGCCCATTGTGGGTCTTCTAACTACTTACACTATTAAATTTTTGATTTTTGAATAATTTAGATCAACCATACTAGGAAAATATTTTGGGCTGAAATTCATCGGTGAAAGCCTCCCAGCAAATGCTGAAGATCTGGTTGCTTTAGGCCTGCATTATATTGGTGAGTTTCCAACTTGTCTTACATGTGCAGGAAATTTTACTCATCCTGTACAGAGCAAATGTTATCAGGGAATGGAGTCAAGAGCAGAGACTCTCTACTCATCCCTGTATCATGAAAATATAATAATTTTCATAATATTATTATGATTTATTGCAAAGGTTGATTAATAGTGGGGTTTGGATTAGTTTCTCTGTGTTGAAGTGTTTGTGTGGGAGATTTAATTGAATTGGAGACGGCTAGTCTGGAGTTTGAGTTATCAAATGGGAGCTAGGTTTGAAATGCTAAATATGTAAACATGTTTGAAGTTTTAGAATGTGAGATGTGAGGAATATTTGGAGATGTGAGGAACATTTTTAGATAAATTAGGTTAGTTTGAATTTCAAAGAGATGGTAAGAAGTTACATCTAGCCATAAGAAGCTAAGCCAAACAGTATGTTTATTTTTCCCAAAGATTACTGATAAAATTAGTACTATGAAAGATTTATATTATGAGGAAAGTAAAGTTGCAAAGATATATTGGAACAATTGAATTTACATTAAAAATGGAGAAACATGTATAAAGGAGATGAGATTATGTAAGGGAAGAAGACATTCAAAGATCTAAGACAATTATGAAATGCCTCCAACTTCAGTGCATTAAGTTGCTGTCTACAGGAACCGGAGCCAAGAAAACTCATTTTGAATATCACTTTCCAGAGTACTGTGTGCTTTG
This sequence comes from Carcharodon carcharias, assembly GCF_017639515.1. Taxonomy (NCBI): domain Eukaryota; kingdom Metazoa; phylum Chordata; class Chondrichthyes; order Lamniformes; family Lamnidae; genus Carcharodon; species Carcharodon carcharias. Next base: position 98,686,241 of record NC_054475.1, read on the forward strand.
CCTTATATTATGTTTATATTTTAACTTATATTTTTGTTTTACCGTTGCCTTAATGGAGGTGTAAGTGGGAGCCAGATTAATCAGGGGAGTTAGGAGTTATTATAGTAGTAATTTTAGACCTATGCATGTGCTTAAACTATTTTCTTCTATTAATCAATGGTTAATTTAGTTTTGTAAAAAAACCTCTAAGGCCAACATTTTCCCCCCATTGGGGGTAAATTGCGGGAGCGGGCACCAGCGGGCAGGCCTCTGATCAGTGCCCCAGTCAGGGGTGCGTAGCCATTTTAAGTGGGCGTGCCAATTAAGGCCCTCCCAGTGTGACATGTGCCAGGAAGCGCTATGCGCTCCCTGTGCGGATGGTGGGGTGGGGGGTTCCCTCAGCCTGGAGTGTGCTCTTTTGCACATGCGCCTCAGGGATGTAAAATTTGAAATAAAGAGGTTTGAAAAATTTCCCTGCCATGTCCCCTATGTGACACTGTCACGTGAGATGGGACATGTCTATAACTTTTATTGAAACTTTTCGTTAAAATTTAAAGCCCTCATGAAACCTTATCCCACCCGTGGATGAGGTTTCATGTTTTTTCTGAGGCCCACCTGGGGCTCCCGGACTGCCCGCCAACTTTAAGGTTGGACGGGCAGGTCCATCAGTCATGTTAATTGGTTTTTCAACGGCCTTAATAGGTAGACTTATTGCTACTGAATTCAAGGCACACATCTCTAAATAAAATACAAATTGCAAAACAGTTGTGGCAGCTGTATCAAATTTCCCTCTACGATATGAGTAGTTCAGCATTTACTATCACTGTACCATAACACTCTACCAATACTAATTGCTGTAGCAACAGAACTATTCATAACTATATGGATATGTACAAACAAGGGTCCAATATTTCTAAAATCAGCAATGAATAATTATAAATGAAAATATTAGGTTTACCAACTTGTTTGTGCAATGTTAACTTTGATATTGAGAGTCTTTTAGGTTCTTATTGCTGCTTTGATGACGGTCTAAAATGTTTCGTGGGGCAAAACACTCCAATTCCATGATATGTTAGTTTAACTGAATTTTTTAGTCCAAAATGGAAAGAAGTCTCTGAACCATATATTTATACACCGTTGATTTAAATGTTCAGTAAGGTTAATTTAATTTGTACAAATTATAGAGGGCTGTTTTTACTTAGGCCGTGATTTTCTCTCCCTGTTGTGGGCGGGACCCACCACAGGCGAGGTGGCGCACCAGCCAGAAGCCCATTGACTTGCAGCTGGACTGGAAGATCCTGGCAGCGGGCAAGTGCAGAAAATCCCTCCCTTAATAGAATAAGCAAATATAAAAGCAGCAGAAAATGCTGGAGCTGCAGTTTAGTTAGCATCTGAAAGAGGCACAAGAAACTGGCCCAGATTTTGCAGTTGTAATGACAGTCAAATTGTTAACATTCACTATTACCTGTGAAACTGCTACCTGTGAAACTGTCTGTAACTTCTGATATTTGTAGATGCACAGCTTAATCTCGAAATCCAGAAGCTTCTGGCAGTGATTCCCTGCTCCTCCACAGGGTACAGTGCTATAGTCCTCACAGATAGAAATCTTCGAAATCACTTGATTTGACATGAACTTCCACTTCTTACACTATTATTCTCGTTATAAAACCCTTTGTTAAATGAGGTGTAACTGGGTTTTTAACAGCGTACTAAGTTCATAATTACTACTGAACAGCTTCATTGGGCCTGAACCATTAATTTTACATTCATGGAATGTCAAATTTATCTGTTACAATAAAAGATTCCATACATTTTAAAAATAATATTTTTTCTAATATTTATGATATTTCAACTTATATCTGGAATTCAATGTGTCTGTTCTAATCCTTATCTTGCTCTCTGAAAAAATATTAAAAAGTGAAGGATAACCAGTGATTTTACTTGCTGGTTTGGTGCCTTGGAAATTCTTCATTATGATTGGCTACTTAGACTGCTTGATGACAGCACTGTTGCTGGGTATCAGAGATCCTCTACACTTGGCCTTAGAATGCAATTAATATCAGGAAAGCTAAAGTCCTCACCACATAGACCACTAGATTTTTGTGGGCAGTTTTTTCTGAGGTATGCGGCGAGCACCGTCACCACCGCTGACTACAAAATCTAGGGCAATATGAAACCTTTCAGCAGAACTGAAAGAACTGGCAGTCAAACTAAGACTCTTTATATGACAGTCTACAATAAACAGGGAATGGGGAAGTAGCAAAAAGCAATCAAGAATTCAGATATGTTAATGTTTTCTTTCTGTCATCCTCCTTCCCTTCTTAATTTTGTTTAAGTTCTGCAAGAAAGAGTTTGTACTTATAAAGCAGCTACATATGCCAAAGTACTTGAAGGTTAACAAATTCTTTTTAACTGCAGCCACTGTTGTTTTCTAGGTAAATAAAATTGCACACAGTGTAAGGAACATAGCTTTTTATTTCTCTTGGACTGTTATAAAGAACATATCTTTTTATTTTCTTGGACTGTGGCTTTAAAATTAGACTGTGGCTTTAAAAAGAAACTACCGTGGCTGCAGTTGAAAAACGTGTTCACTGGAACAGGATGAGGAATATATAATGTTGCTATCCCCTGGAACAGATTGTGCCAGGCTGGACAAAATGGTACCGGAAAGTGGTCCTGAACTAAGGGGAACTGCCTAGTAACAACATTTTAATTGGATCCTGATCAGGTGACCATGTTTTGTGTGTTCGCAATGAGCAGAGAGATCCTAGCCTGCAAAGAGCACACACCGAAAACCTTTCTCTCCTGTATGTGTAAGATTCTAGTAAATCTACAAGGGTAGCTAGCTGATTTTTTCTTTACACCTCTGTAACCTGCTGTTTCTGAAAATAAACCCTGTCAATAGGAAATGAGGGAAATCACCAATTGAGACATTGAAAAACAAGTTTTCAACCAGTGAACTATAGGCTGAAAATGCTGGAAGACCATTTTGTGTCATTAACAATGAACTGCAAGGAATTTGAGAACACATCAATCAATATCAACCCATCTAATCCCATACTCCGGATTGGTGCTGCTGAACTGTTTTATCTCACCCTTAAAATCCATGTTTTGTGTGTCTTATGCATGTATGTGTTTGTGTATAGGGGTTTAAGAAGGGGTAGAGTTTAAGTTTTGAGCTAAAAGTGAGCTGGTCATATTTCTTTCTTTTGCCACTGGTTTGAGACAATTTGTTCAATAAACAGTTATTTACTTATTAAGTTTACAATCCTGGTGCTCGTATTGTTAATCTAAATTAAACAGTTAGGTAGAATTGGGGCAATTTGGTGGTCTGATCAAACTTTTCACATTTGTCATGGCTCGGGGAACAGTGGGGTTTGATATTACAGTGCACTATCTCGAGTAAAACAGCAAGGTTCCATAAACAACAATAAGATAAATGACCAGTTAATCTATTTTGATGGTTTCGCTTTAGTGATGTATGTTGGCTGGGAGACAAATATAACTCAGCACCCTGTCCAAAGAATCATCCAAAATGCCTGACAGGAGTTTTCTGACAGACATGAGTGGTATCTGCAACAACCAGTAGTGCTTTCTGTAAATATGGAAGATGGCAGACACGAGAAAGGAAGCTAACGCAAAATTTTCCAGTAGCAAGAATCTGCCCAAGAATGTATACTATAAAATGTCTCCTCAGAACTATAATTAATTATTTCTCCTGCTACCCATTCAAATAACACATTCAAACAACAATGCAGACCTTTGAATGTCTTCCATGCATAAGTATACAGCAGAATTGCACAAATAAGGGCTGCATGAATTCCATCAGAAGTTGTTGCCCCATTTAAATCTTCAGAATCTTCACACAGCATATTCTGTCCAAGCTGCATAATACATGTTAGTTTACTCATACACAGGGTTGGCTACAAGTTTGACAGATTACTAATGCTATATGTACTCCATTAAGTAGCATCTTATATAGGATGACATGGGATACATAGCAGAGAAACAGGCCATTCGATCCATGCCAGCATTCATGCTCCACTTAAGCCTTTTCCTGTCTTTCCTTATCTAAATCTACCATTGTAACCTTCTATACCCCTCCCTCATATGCTTATCTAACCTCCCCTTAAATGCATCTATACCATTTGGTTCAACCACTCACTGCGGTAGTGAGTCCCACATTCTCAGCACTCTTTAGGTAAAGTTTCTTCTGAATTCCCTATTGGATAAGACTACTTGTATGCTGCATGACAAGTTAGTACATAAAATGAGAATATAACTGAATTGGAGAAATATGCAGAAATGTCAAGCACTTGTTTCTTTTTAACAAGGCCACGCTGCACATCCTTGCCTAAAAATGCATCAGAAGGGTAGAAAGAAGATGAAGCTAGAAACCTCCCCAAGGGCTAGTTCCAATCTGTTCTTGTTATGTCTTGTTTCCTTCTCAGTTGCTGACACAGGCATCGATACAACTACAATAACATCTCTCACTTACAGTATATATTAATAAATGTCACTGGTTTGACAACAGCTCTAGGAGGCAGCACTGTTATTATCCATCTTGCTATGTTATTGTTATGACCTATCTTGGCCTCCACTGAAGGTCCCCAGCATCACAGTTGCCTGTTCAGCACAGTTCAGCTAATTCGATTCACTCCACATGACATCAAGGAATGGCTGAAGGCATTGGATATTGCAAAGGCTATGGGCCCTGACAATATTCCGGCAATAGTACTGAAGGCTTGTGTTCCAGAACTTACCATGCCCCAAGCTGTTTCAGTACAGCTACAACACTGGCTATGTAGAAAATTGCCCAGGTATCTCCTGTACACAAAAAGCAGGACAAATCCAACCTGGTCAATTACCGCCCCATCAGTCTACTCTCCGTCATCAGTTAAGTAATGGAAGGGGTCATCAACAGTGCTATAAAGTGGCACTTGCTTAGCAATAACCTGCTCACTGATGCCCAGTTTGGGTTCCACCAGGGCCACTCAGCTCCTGATCTCATTACAGCCTTGGTTCAAACATGGACAAAAGAGCTGAACTTCCGAGGTGAGATGAGAGTGACTGCTCTTGACATCAAGGCTACATTTGACCGAGTGTGGCATCAAGCAGCTCTAGCAAAACTGGAGTCAATGGAAATTAGGGGTAAAATTCACTGCTGTTTGGAGTCATACCAAGCACAAGGGAAGATGGTTGTGGTTGTTGGAGGTCAGTCATCTCAACTCCAGAACATCACTGCAGGAGTTCCTTAGGGTAGTGTCCTTGGCCCAACCATCTTCAGCTGCTTCATCAATGACCTTCCTTCCATCATAAGGTCAGAAGTGGGGATGTTTGCTGATGATTCCACAATGTTCAGCACCATTTGCGACTCCTCAGATACTGAAGCAGTAAATGTCCAAATGCTGCAAGACCTGGACAATATCCAGGCTTGGACTGATAAGTGGCAAGTAACATTTATGCCACACAAGTGTCAGGTAATGACCATCTAAAACAAGAGAGAAACCAACCATCACCACCTGACATTCAATGGAATTTCCATCATTAAACCTCCCAATATCAACATCCTGGGGGTTACCATGGACCAGAAACTGAACTGGGCTAGCCATATAAATACTGTGGTTACAAGAGCAGGTCAGAGGCTAGGAATAGTGTGATGATTAACTCACCAAAGCCTGTTCACCATCTACAAGGCACAAGTCAGGAGTGTGATAGAATGCTCCCCACTAACCTGGATGAGTGCAGCTCCCACAAGAAGCTTGACACTATTCAAGACAAAGCAGCTCACTTGATTGGCACCACATCCACAAACATTCACTCCCTCCACTACTGACGCACAGTAGCAGCAGTGTGTACCATCTACAAGATGCACAGCAGGAATTCACCAAGGCTCCTTTGACAGCACCTTTCAAACCCATGACCACTACCATTTAGAAAGACAAGGGCAGCAGATAGATGGGGAAACCAGCACCTAGAAGTTCCCCTCCAAGTCACTCACCATCCTGACTTGGAAATATATCGCCGATCCTTCACTGTCACTGGGTCAAAATCCTGGAACTCCCTCCCTAACAGCACTGTGGGGATACCCAAACCACATGGACTGCAGCAGTTCCAGAAGACAGCTCACCACCATCTTCTCATGGGCAACTAGAAATGGGCAATAAATGCTGACCCAGCCAGCAAAGCCCACATTCCATGAATGAATAAAAGAAATCAGGCCTGAAAGAACAACATTGCCAGGGCCCTAAGAAAACCATCAGCTCAGTCTCCTGTTTCATTCATTTTAGAAGCACCAAGATGCCTACACAGGCCCTGATGGATGCTGGGGGCAGAATTTTCCCAGATTTGCACTGTGTGGTAGCAGGTTGGTAAAGCAATGTTTTACCCGCCAGCCGTACCATCCCAAACCCGCCTCATTATTTATGCATTCCCGGGAAGCGCGCCCTTTCCATGGCCAGCGGGCTCTCATTCGCCTGCTGGCCATCACCATCATGGTGCCGGCATCATGCCAGACACTATGTTTAAAGACCAGCCACAAGCACAGTGCTGATCACTTCCAGCTCACCACTGCTGCACGGAAGACGTGGCCAGCAAAGGAAAAAGGATCACAGCGTCATGTTTCAACAACAGGTCTCTTGAGTGACTACTGCATGCCATGGAGGCCCACCCCTGCTCTGGCCACAAGATGGATTGCACCATGACCAATCCAGCTTGCAAGGTGGTGGCTGTGGTGGTCGGCGCCAATGCCCTTCAGGAGAGGACAACCACCCAGTGCTGCAAGAGGATAAATGATCTCCGTTTTGCCAGGGTGAGTCGCTCTTCTCATCACTCCCAATTCACACACTCACAAACCCATCACACATCCACAGGGCCCTCACTCACTGCCAGTTCAAGGGACATTACCATTCACTGTCTCACACACTGTCATTGTCCTCATTGTCATTGTCCATGGGACCACTCACCACACACACAGGTCAGGCATACTAATCATCAGGCCTTGCAGGCAAGTTGCTTACTCATTCTCCATCTCTATCCATGTAGGACAAGCTGGCACACAAGAGAGAGAGGTTGCAGACTGGTGGCAGAATGCCCGATATCAAGGTCCTTACTGACGTTGAAAACAGAGCCATCCAGCTGGCCAGTGATGCTCTGGACCGATCCTGTGCTGATGGTAAGGTCAGCGCTGCTGCACTAAGTGAGGATCCAGCAATGCAACATCCATTAGTGAACCACACTGTGAGTGAAGTGTCCTATTTCACAGGCCTCTGCCATGTACTAATTATCTACCCTTGTTTTCGCAGGCACATCTGCCAAACAACTGACAGAGTCCATGACCCACGGCTTCTAATCAAGCCCAGAAAAAGCATCTGGAGAGGAAACTGGAGTCACCCTCCCTGAAGCTCTGTCACAGTGCTCACCCACACCCTCCACCAGCTCAGAGATACATACCTCGGTGGGACATAGCTTTAGACTAGACCCGGGGTCACAATCTGGTGAGCACATCGCACTGTCTGATCCACAGCAGGCGGAAGCAGGGACTTCCCAGGTCCCCGGCACACGGAGGCCTGCTGGAGGCCAGAACATTGCTGAGTATGAGTCAGATGACAAGCCCCTGGATTTGGTCATGTCACAGTTGCTGATGCTGCAAAAGTAAGCTAGGGAACAACAGGAAGGGATGTCCGCTGCACTCTGCAGATTGCAAGGCATGATGGAGGAGTCCGTCCACCTTCAGACTGAGGTGATAGCATCAACATGCCAATGCACCAAGATCAACACTGGCAGGATGGTGGGGGCCATGGAGACCTTGGTCCAGGATGTCACTCCTGCACTACTGCGTGGGCTTAACTCCATCGCTGATGCCATAGTTGGTCTCCAACAGTGTGTACGCGAGAGGGGTGCCAGGCAGCTCAATCTCACTCCAGTACCCCTGCTCCTCAAGGAGTCAGCCTGGGACCCTCAGGCACCCATAGGGAGGAGGATCAGCAGGTGCACACTCTGGGCCCATCCACCCAGGTGACTCTGAGAGTGTCCGGCCCAACCGACTCCCCTCTTCCTGTGACCTCAACAGCTCCAGCTCCACAAGCTGAGGAAGGTGCCACTACCACACAGCAGGACCCCGAACGCAGGCCAGGGCCCACCAAGTCTTGGCCCTCCAGAGGACACCCGCCAAAGTCATCACAGACAGGGTGCTGCAGTCAGCAGGCTGCCTCCACCTCTGCTGTAGATGTCCAGGGAGTAACAAAACATAGCGGCAGGGTTAGGAATGTTAAGGAGAATTAGTTGCACCACCTGGGCATGGGTGTTTATCACTTGTACATACTGTTCATTATTGTCAATAAACTCCCAAGTATGTCTCCCTGCCTATGGCTCCTTGTTCTGATAAGCAGTGCTCTTGTCATTCAGATGTGAAGCCTTTCTGCACAAGATAAAGGCAGGTGTCTCAGTCCAGGGCCTCTTCCTTGTGCTCTGTGCAGCCTTCAGACCAAAGTGATGGTCCAGCCTCACACTCCCTGGACACCTTACTGATACCTGCACCTCAGTGGTGCTGGTCATTGCTGCCAGAATGTAGTAGGCAGGCGCCATAGAGTTCTCTCATTCTCTCGGGGTGCTCTCAGCACCTTTAAGGAGGATCTGGCCCGCACCTCTTCAGTATCCGTGACTACTTATGCTGTGCTCCAGCTCCTGAAGGGCTGAAGTGCTGAAGGCAGACAAAGCATCAGAACTTCTAAAGTTTCATGGCTGCATCTCTATAATATGACCCTGATTATGGAGCGCAAGCGAGCTGCCCTTGGCCAGACAGTAGTCAGACTTTCTTAGAGACCATGTGAAGATTTATGGAGTGTCCTCACTGCATATCATCATCATCTTCCTGCAATCAACTGACTATTAGGGCCTCCACTGCATCTCCATGACAGAAGCATTCTCACAGAGGGTATGTGCGCTGACATAAGCCAGATTGGAGTCAAACGTTCATAAATGCAATGTGAGGGTCTATGGGGACACCTCACTGCATGTTGTCATCATCCTCCACAAATCTAGCAGCTATGGGGGCTTCCTGAGCATGCCTGCCAGTGCGAGGGCCTCATCCCCATCATCGTCACCTTCAAGAATCTCCTCAGCCTCATCTCTGTCGGTGTCCTCCTCATTGGAGGAGACATGCAGCTCCTCCATCTTCTCCTCAGCCAGCTCGTCTCCCCGCTGCACAGCTAGGTTGTAAAGGGCACAGCAGATGATGACGATGTGTGACACCCTCTCCAGACTGTATTGCAGGGCTCCACCAGATTGGTCCAGGCACCGGAACCTCATCTTCAGTATCCTGATGGTTTGCTCCACCAAGTTGCAAGCTGCTTACCAGCTGCACATTTGGTGAGTGGAATCCCTTGCAGCTGATGTAGTTCACCATGTATACTGACGGAGACCTGAGCACCACATGGGTGTAGTCAGTCGCACCCTACAACTGTGGGAATCCTGAGATCCGGGAGAATCCAGTCGCTCTTGCACCCTGGCTATCTTGGTCCCAGGCAAAATGCACTAAGTTGTGTGTCATGGAAAGATGGCATCCGTGAACTCATGGATGCATTTGTGGGTGGCGGATTGTGAAATCTCAGAGGTCACCAGTGGAGCCCTGAAAGGAGCCACTGGCATAGAAATTGAGCACAGCAGTCACTTACACAGCCACTGGCAGTGGATGCCCTCCATGTCCCCTTGGCGTCAAGTCCTGCAGTAAGCGGCAGATGTGAGCCACCTGTTCCCTAGACATGCGCAATCGGTGACACTTGTTCTTTTTCATCTGCAGGAATGACAGGCGGCATCTATAGACCCTGGGTGTTGCTAGACACCAACCAGCCATGGCTCCTTGTCCCTCCTGGGCAACGTGTGCGGGAGCCCCTGCTGCGCCTTCTTCATGAGGTTGCTGCTCCTGCCTTTGCATGGCCAGGAGCCTTACTCGCTCTGTCCTCCGTCTTCCCCGCTCTCTGTAGGCCATCAGAAATATGGCTAGGTCACCAGGATCCATGATCCTGATGTGGTCCTCCTGCAGCCTGAAAGAGAGAGACGTGGTTAGAATGTGTGTACTTAGCACCTTTCCTGGCCCTGTGTGACTGCCCCTTAACACTTCCCGGAGAGTGCTAGCCACCCCTCAGATGGTCAGAGATGAGTGTGCTGCAGGATGCCCTGTCAGCCTGCGACATGGGAGAGACTGCTCCTAAACAGGACGCTGAGTTTGCAAGGGGCTGTCAGTGCCTCCAGCATTGACTGCTACGTGGCCAGCACTGGTGAGGAGATTGTACAATGTTGCAATCTGACTGCTCCGCAATCCAGTAAAGTGGTCATGAATTCGCAGTCTGTGCCGGGTGGCGGGGGGTTGTGGTGACAAGGCAGGGGTAAGGTGTGGAGTGCTTGCTGGCCCTTTGTGGCCTCCGCGTTGCTTGCTTGGGTGGGCAGTCCAGAAGCCTGACCCCAATCATATCACTGTCGCCTAAACTGTCTCAGTTGCAGAGGAATGGTAAGTTTATATGGGTGTCCCTACTGCATGGCCATTTCTCCCACTTGCCCTGTCCCCACCTCGATTTCTTGGGCGAGGGACCCAAACGCCAGGGCAGCAGTTGCCCCTCACTTCTCTGACAACAGTCGCCTCTGAGACTGGATAGCAGTTGCCTCCAGACACCTTCCCCTGACAACAGTCACCTCTGAGGCTTGACAGCAGTTGCCCCTAGACACCACCCGTCCACCCACCAAAACAGTTGCCTCCGTGGCAGGGTTGCACTTCACCCAGGCCCCCGACACCCCTGAAGCCTGCAAAGCAACAGGCGAGCTCTGCAGAATGATGCTGTTCACTCGCCTCAGTTCCCCCAAAGTGAAGGCCGTCAAGTGCACGTCATCTGTAGGCTGTTGTGAAACATGTCAACGTGCTTCCCGCTGGCGCAGATGGAAGATCCGACGGGTGTCCAAGAGCCTAGCAGGAGGGCCTCTAAATTATGCTAATGTGTTACAATCAGATCCCTGCCAACCGTTGGCGGGAGACGCAGCCTACCGTCGGCAGGCTGAGCGGACAATTGCGACCTGCCTTCCCACCATTGTGAAACCAACCACGCTATATTGTCCACACATGTCATCTATCACGCCCGCTACCAGTGGGCATGAAAAATTCTGCCCTGGAGGCGAGCTTCAAGATATTGTGTCAGGCAAGCCACAGTGCTAAGTTGAGGAAAAGCAAATGATGGTGCCAGAGGAAAACCAAGGATCTGCTATTTTGGTGGTCAGATAGAGATCATCAATGACCCTCTGCATCTTAGGATATCTAGCAGTATGGTCAAATCAGGCATGTGGATAATGTTACTGTTGCTTTTCAATGGGAAAGATGATGAAAATACAAGCTTGCTCAACAATAAGTCAGCCAGCTATTTAATATGCAGACTGATATTGCACATCTTCCCTATGGTGACCTGGAAGGAGGCAGAAACACTTGAGGGCAGACATCCTTGTTTGTGACTGACAGTCACTCCCTATGTTGGAAGTTTGTTGCAGAACTCCATGCAGTCGATGCAATTGCTTCCATGCTGAATCAATGACTGTGGAAGAAGTTCTCCTCTAACATTGTCAGGTAGGTTTGCCTGGAGATGTAGATGTTATAATGATAGGCACGGGCATTTTACCTTTGACACTATCCAAGTTCCCTCGAAAGGCTTCTTTGACCTCTTGAATGAAACCCTGAGAGGGTGCATTGAAAGTGATCAATGGAAAGGCTAATAAAAGAATGAACGGATTTCTTCCCAACAGTTGATCTTCCAAACTTGATATTAAGTGGATGAGGACGTGCGGCAGTTAAATCAAGAGCTATATCACTATGTCCTCATTGGCTAGTACTTTAGTACCAAATGACTAGTGAGTTCACAAAATAACAACTTTTTGGCATCTACTGCCTGAGTTTCCACTAATACTGTGGTACTGTGATTTATAAAGTGGAGAAAACCACAAATGAAATAGTTTATTTGTAATTTATCTAATATTTCATGTTGTTTGCTCTGTATTATAAAAAACTGAATACCTGAAATAGCAATATTTCTTATTGCAGGTTGAACTTGCATACCAAGAGTTAACAGTGTATATGTCATGATGTAGGGTGTGCTGCCAAAGCAGTGATTCTTCTTCAGTCCAGATTTAGCTGTGGATAGTCACTGGATCATACCAGTCAAACCTGTTTTGCAAGGGATACCACTTCAAATAAAATCAGCAAAGTTATTAGTACATTTTTGACCAATTCAGAACCACCCGTCCAGGCTATGTTTTTCTAGGGAGCTGATGATTTTATTGCCTATGTACCGCACTGACACGTTTATTTATGACACAAATCTGCCACTAACTTTACTAACAACCAATTTGCACTCCAAAAGGCTTGATTGTGTTGCCTTTGACGTATTACCATTTCAGTGGCCCTGCACTGGTGGTGATGAACTTGAAAGAGATATGACGACTACTAACCTGAGTGGTTGCAGCTCTCATGTTTGTTCCTCTAAATGGAGGGTTACCTCTGCTGCTTTTGGAAAGGGTTAAACAGGAGGCAGGATGTGGAGTGAGATCATAGCCTGAACTCTGAAATGTCCTTTGTTGGTGATGATGCAAACCTGGCAACTAAATACAGGAACAATGACATAGTGATAATGTTACTGGACTAACAATCCAGAGGCCTAGACTAATGCTCTAAAATTCAAATCCCAACATGGTAGCTAGGGGAACTTAAATTTAATGAATTAATACATCTGGAATAAAAAGCTAGTCTCAGTAATGGTGACCATTAAATACTGGATTGATTAAAAAGCCATCAGGTTTATTCATTCCTTTGGGTAAGGAAATCTGTTGTCCTTACCCAGTCTAGCCTACCTGTGACTTCAGACCCACAGCACTTTGGTTGACTCTTAACAGCCCTCTAGTATGGGCTAACAACTCACTCAGTTGTTTCAAACAGCTATGGAAAAGGCAAATAAGAATAAAACAGGATGGACCATCTGGCATCAACCTAGGTATTAGACACAACAAAAACCATTTACTGTCACTGGGTCAAAATCCGGGAACTCTCTCCGTAACAGCACGATGTCAGTATCTATGCAACAAGGACTGCAGCAGTTCAAGAAGGCTGTGCACCACCACCTTCTCAACAGCAATTAAAGATGGCAATAAATGCTGGCCTTGCCAGTGATGACCACATCCTTGAACAAAGAATAAAAAGTCATCTGGGCCCTCAGCTCTGGAATTCACTCCTGAAACCTCTGCCTCTCCAACTCTCTGTGCTCCTTTAAAATCACCCCTTAAAATTTACCTTCTGGTTGCCTACCCTAACAGTTCTTTCTTTGGATGGATGTTCATTTTTACCTAATTACACTCACATGAAAAGGCTTGAAACATTTCATTCAGTTAATAATACCATTAAGTGCAACTTGCATAACAAAATTTAGTAGCTTGAACACGGGTTGCCTGTTTTTTGTATATATATCTAGACAAACATGCAATGATGGAGGTTACATTAAGCATATCGCTATCGTGTGAAATGAATAGGATAAAATCTTCAGACACTTCCAGTACAATGATTTGAAGTATCACTTCCCCTTTAATAAGTGCATAGATGTTTTTTGTTAAAACAGTCAACAGATGAATAAAGCTGTTAGTGCCTTTTCCGTGTTTTCGTTCTTGTGGAGGAGCTGAAGAACCTGACGCTACACTGGCTCTTATGTTCAGGCGACTTTTGCAGTTACTTGTATTTTAAACAGATTTTGTGGCTATGGTAATAAACTGTTACTGGGGTTTCAAAGTACAGTGTTCACTCTGCGTCTGTTAGATTTATGAATGGGTTGACTTTTTTCGTTGTTTTATTTCGAGAAGAAACCCAAAGCCAGACTTACATTTTATAGCGCCCCCCACACCGCACCCCCCCCCCCCCCAACCCCCTCCGGAAAACATGTTCTTAACAAAAAAAACCCTAAAACTTTGTATTTCGCAATGGCCGGAATTGCTCAATGCGGAGGTGTGACATCGAAGCAAATCTCCACATCAGTCCCTGCGAAACCAGCTCGTGCTCCGCCCCCAAACCCCTCTGCCTGACCCCTCCCACTCCCCGGCGCGTGTGATTGACAACCAGGCCTGGGCCACTATTGGTGTCGCCGTGCTGTCAATCACAGGAACTGCGTTCAGGTATAGTTCAGGTGAGTGACAGATTGAGATCAGATCAGAGGCAGGCGAGCATCGTGCGGTGAGGCATTACTGTGGGCAAAGTTGGAATTCATTTAACTTGATTTCTTTTGTCTTCCATTCAATTATAATATATATACACACAAACACAGACCAAAAAAAAGTTAAGTCACGGGGGAAAGAAAGTGATGTCGAGTAGTGGGCTGGCAATCAGTGTGCCCAACACAGAAGAAAACGCTGTCTTTACTCAACTCAAACCAGTGAGCATGGCTGACGGAGCTTCAGAAGAGCAACCGGTGTTTGAAGACATCAAACCGGCCGTTAGGATGCTGGAGAATCAGCACGACTTGGCTCAGGTAAAAGGCCAGAGGAATCCGTCCTCCTGCTGTTTATTATTCTTAGTCGCCACAACAACAACAACAAAAAAAGCGGTCTTGCTTCGGGTCTGCTGTGTGGGGAGAACCGGCCGCGCCAAAACCAAAAGGTTTTCTCTTTTTTTAAAAAAAACATGGTTGGTGCGCTTTTCGTCAGCTGCTGAGTCAGGATGTTTCAGAAAGTTGAGATAATTAGCGATGGGGCCAAGGTGAGAATTTCAAGAAATAAAAGCGGGCCCCAGGTTGTGGAGGCTTTTTTTTTAATCTGCAGGACAAACTGGTTAAAATCAGAACAGGTCGGAAGGCGGCCTTCGTTAGCAGGGTCAGACGCTGCAACATTTGATACGGTGACAGTGCGTCCGGCTCCAAGTGTATTTGCAAAGTTAAACCAATTGCATTGACTTTAAAAATCGAAGGGTTGTGCTAAATGGTTTAGGATTCGTGCACTTTTGTTTTATTTCGTTTCCTTCTGTAACTCTGCCTGTTTACCTGAAACGAAAACCGTCTTCTTTCAAATCTAATGAAAATTTTGATCCCAGCAAATTTAGTCGGAGCTCTATTTTTACGTTGACTGAGATTTAATACTTAGTCCGTGAACTGTCAAAGATGGGAAATAATTGAAAGTAGGTCAGGGACATATTTATAAACAAATGATTTAAGGAGATTGTTTATTCTGGTTTGAATTATCCACAATCAATGCACTTTAATACCCTATTATTGTTTAAAGTTGAAATACATCAACCCCAAATAGCATACATACAAGTCCGTTAGATAACTCTCTGGAAGTCTTCCTTAAAATGGCAGGACATGGCCAAAGATGAACTGAGTTTTGTTCAATGGAAGAGAAACAAAACAAAGAATGGAGTTTTTGAGAAATATACCCCCACCGACACTTAAGTCCCTGATTCTGCGTCTAGACTCCTTATCTCTATGCTGCGGGCATTCAGGTGGGAAGCATTAATGACTTCAAAAGTTTGTACCAACACTTGAAGTCCATTGAGCATTTCATATAATTAGAATAGGATTGGGGAGGTTTGAGACTAAGAAAGAACCATTTTAATTTTAATTAAAATGTGATCTTTATCTTTCTCTCTCTCCCGCCTTGGTGCCTAGAATGATAAATAGATATTTGTTTCTGACAGGCAACATTTGAGATTTTGCAGACAAGTTGAGAAGCAAGTGCCAAATATTGAGCTGAATGTTGCCTGGAGAATAGTGCCAACTACTCCTGGGCATTGGTTTAAATTGTAAAAGGTACATTCTGTGATTTCTTTTATCTACTTGTAGTCCATTTAATTTTTTTTTAAAAATTCAAAAAGATTCTTGTTATTGTCAAATTCAAAATTAATAATTAAGATTTAATAGCCTTGTTTATGTTGCATATCCAGTTTTCATTGCTAGCTGCTGCCTTCAGAGATTTGGATCTATGAATCCTTGCTAAAATGTTAAATTCCTTTTTAAGTTTAAAATTGTAGGTATGCTGTGCACAGAGACAGGTACTCTGACTGAATGAATAAAATAATGAAGAGCTCTGTGAGCCACATTGCACAGTAGATGCAGAAGTCACAGGACCAGTGGTTGTATCATTTCAGAAACAAGTATTGGCTGTGATCAGATCCACGAACATGACTAGGAATCAGTCTTTCAATCTTTGATTTGGCCTTCTTTTATTGTATTTTTAATGATAGAATCGAGAATTAAAGTAATCCTAGACAAATGTTAAAACAGAAACAAAAATCATGTGTCTTTTATGATCACTGTTCCGCAAGAATAATTTAAGCATTTTTATTGCCTCCTGCTATAATTACTAAGGCTTATGATAAATGTTTTGTGTTATTGTATCATTGAGGTGCAAAGAATATTCAGGACTTCATTTTAATCTATATTGTGCTTATATAGAAATAGAAGGGAGGTACTCAATTAATAACGTCTTGGTCAAGATAAGAACTATGGACTGTAAACAGAAAAGGTCCTTTGTTTTGTGTATTTACATATTTAGCAAATAATTTGATAATTACTTTGCTGAAACAATATTGTTTTGAAAATTAACTGATTCCTTTAAAACAATATTAGGAGCATATCACTTTTTACATTAAATTTTGTGTATATTTTGTATACTTTTTTACCTTTGACTTCTGTGTATACATGCACCTGTAAGTATGTTTTATGTGTGATATATATACATACATTCTATACTTACACACTGGTGTAAATTAAAGATAAAAAACAGTCACCTTGAAGATACTCAAAGTAGCTAAAGTTGTTTAAATTGAGCTTTGCATTAAGTAGCAAGATAGCTTGGAGTGGGTGTGTGGCTTTTATCTTAGTTTCTGCCAAGGTGTAATACTCATCTGCTGTTAATGTGACTGTATTTTTAACAGGTAGGATAAATAACTTCTATAAATAAATAGTTAATTTAGTAAGATATTTAAGTATTTAACTTGCTGAAGCACCAAATGTATTAAACTCCAATGAATTGCACACAAACAATAAAAATAATTATATGTCACCAATAAAGGCATTTGCTTATTCACATTGACATATTCAAAGTGGACTAATGTCATTATGGTTTCAAATCAAAATGAATACCATAATCCGTTGCTAAAATCTGGTTAAGAACCTCGCCTTTTTACATTATGTAGAAAAACATTGTCAACAATAAATATATAAAATGAATATTTATATTCATTTGGGAAAAGAGTCCCAAGATGGAACATTAAATAAATATGGTTAGTTATGGATTTTAATGAGAGCACTTCAGAACTACAGTTGTTTTGTATTATCAACACATGATTGGGCAGTTAGTATATGCACTGACAGATTAACATGTCCTTAGGGGCTGAGGTATGGACTAATTTTTAAACTTTATCAAGAACATCTTTGGAATATATTTTGTTCATTATTGTAACCACTGGACCTCAGGCATCTGGGATGGGTGCGGTTATGTTCTTAATGAAAATCCTCTTCTTTAAATCTTTTAATTCACAGTTTGAAACATTGGAAACGCAAAATTAAAATTGTTGATCTCTTACAATATAAGTATTTTTAGTATCACTGTACCTCTTCTTTTTAGACTTGGATAAAAAGAAATGTGCTCTCAAATCCAAGCTGCATTAAGAAGTCACAACTATGCACTGTTTACATCTTTTTTGTCTCATTGTAGAGGGCAATGATAAACTGCAGTTTAGTAATCATAATTTTTTTAAAATAAAAATCTGAACAGTCAACTAATATGTATTTTGAATTTATTTTAATGTGAATATTTAGAATATTAATTTAACATACTAAATCATTTTTAAACTTTACTTAAGTTTAATTGAATATTTTCTTAATATGAGTGTATAAATATAATTTTCAACTTTCTGCATTATTTTGTACTTTTAAGTCCTAAATATATTTTAAGTGACTTATGAACTGTCAACATTGCAAGCCATTTGAGTTTTTTTATTTACCCAGTTGAAAATTGTTCATGGATTTTGAATATAAATAACTGTGCTTCCATCACGCAGCACCAACCTCCAGACTCGCTCTATAGACCACAATCATACTTCAGCCAAGTCTTTCTCTGTTAGACATATATTGGGCATTTTTTTCTGTTCTTGTTAATGTCCAGCAAATATTAACACAGCTACGATTTCAGGAGATAACATTTGACAATTGTTTAAAGCTAATTGCTAATCAGTAGCAACCAGACATTAAATATAGATGGCAAAACATTTTGGCTTCAATTTTTTTAAACCTATGTTAATATCCAACTAATATTACCTGCGCATAAAGATTGGGTTTAAAGAGAGAAAGGCCAATGTTTTGCCCAAGTTTACCTCTAAATTATTCATTTACAATAATGAGAATTTTCTGTAACTACCTGTCTTTCGTTAATTATTCTTGTATTTTCTGGCTTCATTCGTTGTCGCTGCTAATCATTTTTATCCTGAAACTAGCCTTAATCAAACAATTTAAGCATTCAGACGAGAGATCAAAATAATTGAAAATCAACACCAACCAGCAAAACTTTGTAATTAGCAAGAGTTTTCTGCCACTATGAATATGGCTAGTCAGTACAGAGCATCATCCATTAAAAAGAATAGTATCTGCTTCATTAGTATGGTTTGAGATAAAAAGATGATTTTGTGCACATACCTCAATTTTACTTCACTGAATTCACAGCTTAACTGCATTTACTTTTATCGCGTTCAAGTCCCACATAGGACATGAGCACAGAAAGCAAGGCTGACACTCCAGTGCAGCACTGAGGGAGTGCTGTATTGTTGAAATTGCTGTATTTTGGAGGTCCCATCTGTCTTCACAGGTGAATGTAAAAGATCTCTTGACACTTTTGATAAAGAGCAGGAGAGTTATACCCAATATCCTGGTCGACATTTATCCCTCAATCAATATCACAAAAATAGATTATCTGGTCATTACCACATTGCTGTTTTTGGGACCTTGCTGTGCAGAAATTAATTGTCACATTTCCTACATTGCAACAATGACTACACTTCAAAAGTACTTCATTAGCTGTAAAGCCCTTTCATATGTCAAAAGATGCTATATAAATACAAGTATTTTTTGTACGTTTAAGTATAATTGGCAATGTTGGCAGAGACTGGTCTGTATTTGGAGGTAACTAGTGTTCAAAGGAGGAGGCTAATTTAAATTGAATAAACTAGTATATATATATATATATATATATATATATATAACTGTTTTGCAGATGAACCCACTTTTATAACAGATCATAAATTTGCTGGGTTAAATCACAGTAGACAATGTAACTGATTCTGTTACATTGGCCAAAGTTTAACATGCTCAAAGTTACATGGTTATTGACCCAAGTGAAGCATTTTAAAGGCTCTGGTTAGCAAAAAAAACTATTTTATGCTAACATTCATTGTTTAATTGCCTAATTTGTTATAGCATTCCTATGTTGAAGTTAGCTGGAAGTCTCTTGGTGATTCTGTGTACAGTTATAACATTCCTATCTTTGAAACAAGCATTATCATTCTTATCAGTTTACCTGATTTAATTTCTAGAGGTTGCCTGGTTTATTTGAAATTCGACATATTCTAATAGTTACTACTGTTTCCTAGCAAAGTTTTAATTTAATAGTAATATTCATATTATTGTTAGTGACCAATTCTATCCCTAAATTGATTACCTGACTCTTATAGTTTGTTCATGAATTTCATCCCTTTAACTCCAGGTGATGGTGGCTTGTGCCAGATTCCCTCTTGTATCTTGCCCAGATTATACTAGACATTATACTAGGCATTAAGTATGCACAATGTATTGAACAATTGGAGCTAACAGAGCTGAGCCCTATTTTATCTTCACCCAATGTTCTCACACCTACTTTCCAGGTTTAGATTATGGTCGGGAGCAGGAAGTCTGATGTTCTTTTCCCTTTCATAAACTGAACAATTGGTTACTATGATCAATTAGAGCTCTCTTCACAAGTAAGATTAGATAACTCTGTACAATTGGTTCAGCACCAGTTACAGTTACAATTGGGAAAGTTCTAAAGCACCTTACATCCAAGTATTATAAGTCATTTATTCTGGAAAAACAATCAGTTTTTGGATTGACTTTGGAACTAACAGGATGGACTGTAGTCATTTCTTCCATTTGTGCATATATCCCTATGTTTGTAAGTGCCTTTTGAACCTTTTGGCATGCTATTGCCAGATTTTCAAGCACAATCATTTTCTTAAATGGACATTGCTTTTAAAGTTTCTAAAGTAATTGAAACTTCAAAGAATTTTAGAGCTGAAACCTGCTCTATCTTTACTGTAACATGTCATAAATTCAACACCAAGTCGTGAGTGCACAATGCAAGGAAATAGAACAAATGAAATAAAATGGCCACCATCTTTGCTATGCAGCTTCACAAAGGCATTTTGTAATTCCACCTACAATAAAGACTTATAGCAATAGCTCAAATGAGGCTTAATATGCATGTTCTGTGAACAACCTGTAACATCAACAACCAAACTCATGACACAAGAACCCATAATACTACCCCATTAATATTTTCTTTTAATCCTTATGAAGAAACTCAGTCAGATTTAGTATCCATGTTGTATATGGTGCAGCCATAACTGGCTGGAGGGAAATGTGTCTAGGTTACCCCTCCCTCGATCTGAAAGAAAGATTGTAATTCAAGATCTATTTATCGAAATCATGATTACATTTAGTTCTGAATTATTTGAACTCACTTTAAATCATTCTGATGTGTTGGATTTTACAGCCTCATGCTGGGCACGTTTTTGGTGGTGGGGAACATAAAATATGAGGGGTACCCAACCCACCATCTTCCTTCCCAGCCCCAAACTGTCCTCCATTATAGCTAGGTGGATGGGCGGCGAATTCAGCAGCCTGCCTGCCATATTTAAATAAAGAATTAAAAGCCAACTGATCAGGATATTACGCTGCCCACACTATAATATGGTTGGCATGAGCAGGCAGGCAGGAGTAAGCAGGCTGTTTTTTAAGACCAAGTTGAAAAAAGGCAGGAGGAAGGGAGGGCACCTCATTCGGAGGGTGCCCTGTGCACATTGGGGCATTGGACCTCCCCCCGCCCCGCCTCTTGTTTCTCACTGCCTGCCTTCCAAAGCCTGCCTGCCCCGACTCCCTCCTCTCCTCTTCCTTGGCTCTTGGATTCCTCCCCACTCTAAAATCCTGGGACTTACCTATCTTTGGCAGCCACCCCTCTTGTTCCTGCTCCTGTTTGCAGTCCCGGCATTGCCCACTACTAAACTCTGGGTTCTCAAAGATGCGACTTCCTCTCACCGAGGGGCGGAAGTCCCACTCTCACCTGGTTTAACCCATTGGCTGTGCTTTATGTCTAGCAGCCAACTTTCCTTCTGTGGGGTGTAGTGGAGGTGGGGTGCAGTGAGATTCTGTTAGGTATCAGGGTAAGCGTTCTTACTCAGTAATCTTTTAACAGAGATGAGAGTTGTAATATATATATTTACCTTTGTCTATGTTTCGTTTTTGCATGAGTTTCTCGAATTCTAGCAGTCTTAATTGCAAATAATTTATGTTGAGCTTACCCTTTGCGCAAGTGATTAGAAGTTATTAAAAAGAGGAAGTGATAAAATAAAGATGGACTGTGGATGGTCCATCTTGGGGTTGGAAAGAAAATGTCTTAAGATTTTCAGGCTGGATATGTCATGCAATCTTATAGATGCCTCTTAAAAAGTTATTGTCTTTTTTTCTTGTCCCTTCAACATTTTCCCTTCCTGTTACTGAGTAATCCTGTGGTATGGTGCCACTGGTACAAGTACATCTTTGGCATCTCACCCAAGTGGTCACTCTTCTGTTGGCAAGCTCCTTTACTGTGGGGGCCAGCACAACCAAACCTGATCTTTCCTCACCAGACATGCATTTTGTAGCATCCATAAGTTGTACTTCCCTAACCCAGGATCACTGAGGCCAGTTGTCGTGCCCCTGCTGCCATCTTGGCTGAGATCAGCTAACTCAGTACAAACTGGCCTGACCCTGCAGTTTTCCTGCCATGCACTGTTCAGTTCCTCTAAGGAGTATATTTTCTTAAAACAATTGTAAACTTGAACACCTTTTCCCTCCACTGATCAACTTCAGATAGTATGGAAAGTTAGAACAGCATAGCCTAATGTAGAATTATTACTTGTTAACATGTTAGAGAAGTGATGAATGAAGATGGTGAATCATTTGTAGCAGCACTACTCCTGAAATGTATAGTTATGATATTTTACCAGGATGAAAATCAGTTGAAAAGGCACAGCTGCACCTGGGACAGATACTAGAAAATAATCATTTGCCCAATTAAATTCTACCTGTTCCAGATGCCCGCTGAAATGATTAACAGGAAAACAATTTAACAAGAGGTTGAACTTTTGCAGTTTTAAGTCACAATAGAGACAGTATAAGTCCTTTATTATATTAAGTCAAATAACATTGGGCTGACATCATTGTGCCAAGAATCACTTAGTATTATATTTCTAATGGTGACCCTGCTTTGTCAGTTGGTTAAATGCAGGGGTTGGTGAGAAGCAGAAGAAAGCAGCTATTTTCTTCTCTGTTAAGGAATGGAAGCAGAATCAATATATGGGTAACCAAACTAAGGCCTATGAGACATGGGGAACCTGGACAAATACTCCTCCCCTCCCCTCTGGTTGCCACATGTCCAAGATTGGACTTAATGCTTTTTCTCATGGATTTTTTGAAAATTTCAGAAGTACATACCTTGCCTAATTTTTAGAGTATAATTATATTCTTCCACTGAGATTTATCATGATGTAGAGATGTTAATTAAGAAATTCAATTAATTGTCATTCTTATCAAAGCAAATGACAAAATTGAAGGAATGAACATAGCAAACCTCTCTAACCTCCACCTATTCCATGTCAAGTTTTGGATGAGGCAAAGAGTGAAAAACTCATACTTATCACATTAGAGATAAAGAACAGGTATGAGCTAACTGGGCCTCTCCAACTCTACCCGTCAGTCCACTAGCATGAGAATTTGATCTTACTAATGTTAGAAGTTCTTAATTCAGTATGCTGTAGACTCCCCTTTCATGACGAAAACTATATTGGCCTTCTTAAAACCAGATACTGTTTCTTTAATAAAATATGCAAAACAGAAACATAGTGGATTTATTTAATCCTAGAAATGTCTTATCCCATGTTGCTGTAATGAGCGCACTGGCCAATCCTTACAATGATAGCAAATTAAATAAAGATAATCTAGCCATGAGTTTACACTTAGAGTCACTGGAAACAGCAGTAACTATTTACTGCCTTAAAGAGATGAATTCTATACTAATTGGATCTAAGGACTAGAAATTGCTTGAAACTAATTGCCACTATCTACTGATCAAAAGCCACAATTTCAAAAGCTGATAGGAAAGTAAAGCCTAAGGAGAGTTTCATAATTGAATAGAAGGAAGACAGTGCTGTACTGAAGCAACCTGCACAACCTGTTGTATATGACAGTGCTTTATATCCCTCTATTTTCCATTCAGCTATTATATTGGAGAATTGTTGATGAACGTTGGTTCTGAATAATTTGCCAATTCTTTGCTAATACTTGCTTACATGTTTTAATAGAAAGAAAATGGTGATTCACTAATGTTGATGTTTGTCAAATTACTCTGTAGGGAGTATTATTTTGTACAGTATTAGTAATGACCATTTTAACATACCCTATAGATGTTGCTATACTACTATACTATTTATCCAATTGCTGGACACCATGTTGAAGTGCCAACCCTCCCCTCTTTGTCTAATTTTTTTTCCTTTGCTTCCCTGAGGAATACTTTATAAAAGTAAAGACTCCATTAAGTGTCAAATGAGTAATAGTGCAACTTTCAGGGAATTTAAAACTGCTTTGGACTTCAGAAGTTCTGGATTGTTACAATCTTTCATTTAATTTGCTTGATACAAAATATGCAAATGAAAGTAATGAAATAAAGTGTATTTATGCTAAGAACTGTTGTTCTGAAATAAGATGAGTTGACAGGTTTGTTCCTTACAATGCCTGCCTAAAAGAGTGAGCTGACGGCCATCTTTGCCCCAGGCTACTTCCAAAGGCACTGTTGAATCAGCCAACTGAAGATCTATGAGAACATCTTCTGATCCTTATTATCCTCTGATTCACCATCAGGGGAAACATCACACCTCCATCTGCTGCCTCTCTTCCTATGAAACGTTGATGAATTCATTGTATACACATTCAGAAGGGAGATACTTTTCCATATTATAAATTTAAACATCAACATATACTAAACCTGGTATGAAGTCTTAGTTTCCATGTTCTCTGGGATAATTTAGAAGTACACTTGTAGTGAAACATGACCAAAATAATTCAGAACTGTTGTATATTGGGCAAATTGCCTCTGTTCCTATATTTACACAAGGGGTGGCATTTTACATGCCCTTGGTGGTGGGCGGGGGACACATAAAATAGGGTGCCCGCCCATCCCACCACCTCCCCACCCACCCCCAAGCTCACCCATCCTGCCCACCATTTTTAAACAGATAATCAAGAGTCAATTGGGCTTGTTAACAAACGGAGTGCAGCTGACCTGAGTGAAAACTTGGAGTTTGGTGAGGGGGTGTTTTAAGCATTAATTTTGTTCTTAAATTTTGTCCTTACAATCTAATCTAGTCTATAGTTAGCAGTAAATGGAAAGTAGTGCGTAAGCAGGCTAAGTTCTTTCTTTCTTGTAGTTTAGATAGGGTAAACTCACTCTCAGTTGTAGGAGCTGTGTAGCTAATTAGCTAACTGGTTGAATATGGTTACTGTAGCCCCAGTTCGGTTTACTATAAATTCAGGGCTCTTTAGTGCAGCCAAGCTAACTGAGTGAAGACTTGGAATTGGGTGAGAGGGGAGTTTGGTGAAGGTGAGGGGAAAGGATGTGTTTGTTTCTTTTTCCATCTTTCTCACCCCATAGTAATTGTTTCTTGCTCTACCATGGGGAAAGCAACTAGCTGTTTGGTGAGTATCTGGTGAGTAGTTAAGTTCTATTCTATTCCTAAGGTTTAAAATAGTACATAAATTTGTGGTAAAGTTAATAAAATATAAAAGAAAGCAACAGAAATAAGTGATTAATTAAATAATTAGTTAAAACACATTAAGAATGGCAGGACAGGTGATGCATCAGGCTGCAGCTTATGGGAGCTCTTGGATAACGTTATGATCAGGGCAAATACATCTGCAATAAGTGGTTGCGGCTTGAGGAACTTGGGCTCAGAGTCATTGAACTGCAGGCTCAGCTGCAGACACTGTGATGCATCAGGGAGGGGGAAAGTTACCTGGATGCTTTATACCAGGAGACAGTCACACCATTTAGGATAGGGTCTTCTGATTTGGTCAGTGGCCAGTGACAGGAGGATGTGACTGCAAGCGAAGCAGATAAGGGGACCCAGAGGGTAGGAGTGTGAGCCTCTGCAATTGTCCAATAGGTTTGAGGTTCTCTCAGCTTGTTTGGAGACTGCAGGATGGATGAGAAAACGGACCATGGCACCATGGTACAAGAAGCCCATTGAAGTGGTGGGAGCAAAAAGTAATATAGTGGTAGTAGGGGACATAATAGTGAAGGGGATTGACACTGTTCCCTGCAGCAAAGATCAAAAGTCCAGGCAGCTTTGTCGCCTGTCCAGTGCCAGGGTTCGGGACATCTGCTCAGGGCTGGAGAGGAACTTGCAGTGGGAGGGTAAGCATCCAGAGGTCGTGGTCCATGTAGGTACCAATGACATAGGCAGGATAAGGAAGGAGGCTCTGCATTGTCAGTATGACAAGCAAGGCCCCAAATTAAGAAGCAGAACCTCAAAGGTAATATTTTCTAGATTATTACCTGAGCCGCATGCAAATTGGCATAGGACAAATAAAATTAGAGAAATTAATATGTGGCTGAACGACTGGTGTGGAAGAAGTGGGTTCTGGTTTGTGGGGCACTGGCACCAGCATTGGGGAAAGTGAGATCTTTACTATTGGGCTGGTCTGCACCTGAACCATGCTGGGGCTTGTGTCCTCGTGAGTCGCGTAACTAGGGAAGTAGAGAGGGTTTTAAACTGAATAGTGGGGGCAAGGGATCAAATTTGGAAAGATGTGGTAAACCAAAAAGCAGAGACAAGGTAAGAGAGAAAGGTATTAATATAGGAAATGATAAACAGACTGTGAGAGGAAGGGAAAAAGAGTACAATTCTAAGAGTAGATCAGCAGGTAAGGCGAGACCCCACAAAAATAATAAAAGGACAAAACTAAAGGCTCTGTATCTAAATGCACATATCATTCAAAACAATACAGATGAACTGATAGCGCAAATAGAAATAAATAAATACATTATGATGAAGGGTCATATGGACTCGAAACATCAACTGTATCCCTCTCTGCAAATGCTGTCAGACCTGCTGAGTTTTTCCAGGTATTTTTGTTTTTGTTATAAATAAGTACAATCTGATAGCCACTACAGAGACATGGCTACAGGATGACATAGATTGAGACCTGAATATTGAAGGGTCCATGACATTTAGGAAGGACAGGAAGTTATGAAAAGGTGACTCGGTTAATTAATGATGGATTAGCACATTAGAGAGGGATGACCTAAGTTCAGGAAACAAGGATATAGAAGCGGTTTGGGTTGAGATGAGGAATGATAAAGGCAAGAAGTCACTTGTGGGAGTGGTATATGGGACCCCTAATTGTAACTTTTCCATGGTAGGGCAGAGTATATAAAAAAAGATAATGGGAGCTTGCCAGAAAGATACAGCAATAATCATGGAGGGTTCTAACCTACTTATAGACTGGAAGAATCAGATGGGTAAGGTAGTGTAGATGAAGAGTTCAAAGAATGGTTTCGGGATAGTTTCTTAGAACAGCATGTTCTGGAGCCAACCAAAGAGCAGGCTATACTAGACCTTGTGCTGAGCAACGATATGGGATTAACTGATAACTTCATAGTGAAGGCACACCTAGGTACCAGCGATCATAATATGACTGAATTTTATATTCATTTTGAGGGAGAAAAGGTGCATCCAAAACTAGTATATTAATTTAAATAAAATCAATTATGAGGGCATGAAAGCAGAGATAGCTAAAGTGAACTGGCAAATGAGGTTAAGGGATAGGTCAATAGAGGTTCAGTGGCAGACATTTAAAGGGATATTTCAGAATACGCAGAATAGATACATTCCAATGAGAAAGAAAAATTCCAAGCGGAGGGCCCACCAACTGTGGCAAACCGAGTTAAAAACAGCATCAAACTTAAAGAAAAGGCATATAATTACGTAAAGGCAGGTTGCCAGTTAGAAGATTGAAAGAATATAAAGAACAGCAAAGAATGACAAAAAGGTTAATAAGAAGGAAAAAATTAGAGTATGAGAGAATGCTAGCTATTAATGTAAAGATGGGATAGTAAGAGTTTCTATAGATATTTAAATAAGAAAAGAGTTACCAAGTGAGCGTTGGTCCTGTAGAAAGTATGTCTGGGAAATTGATAATGGAAAGTAGGGAGATGGCGGATGAATTAAACAGATGTTTTGCTTTGGTCTTCACTGTAGAAGACACAAGTAACATCCTGGAAATGGAAGGGAGGGATGAATTTAAGCAGGTATTTTGCTTTGGTCTTCACTATAGAGGACACAAGTAATAACCCAGAAATAGATGTAACTCAGGAAACAGAAGGGAGGGAGGAACTCTGGAAAATTACAATCACCAGGGAAGTGGTATTGAACAAATTGTTGGGGATGCGGGCTGACAAATCTCCAGGTCCAGATGGACTTCACCCTAAGGTCTTGGAAGAAATGGTTAGTGAGATAGATGATGCATTGGTTTTAATTTTCCAAAATGCCCTAGATTCGAGGAAGATTCCATTAGATTGGAAAATAGCAAATGTAACTCCTTTATTCAAAAAAGGAGGGAGACAGAGAGCAGGAAACAACACAGTTAGCCTAACACCTGTCATAGTAATTAGGGAAGCTAATAGAATGTTATCATTCATTATGAATGGAATTGATTACAAAAGTAGGGAGGTTATGCTTCAGTTGTACAGGGCATTGGTGAGACCATACCTGGAGTATTGTGAACTGTATTGGTTTCCTTATTTAAAAAAAGATGTAAATGCATTGGAAGCAGTTCAAAGAAGGTTTACTAGACTATTACCAGGAAAGGGCGGGTTGTCTTATGAGGAAACGCTGGCCAGGTTAGGCTTGTATCCACTGGAACGTAAAAGAGTAAGGGGCAACTTAATTGAAGCCTGTAGGATTTGAGGGGTTGACAGGGTGGATGTGGAGAGGATGTTTTCTCTTATGGGAGACTCTAGAACTGGGGGTCACTGTTCTTTTAAGACAGAGATGAGGAGAATTTTTTTCTCTCATAGGGTTAGCGTCTTTGGAACTCTCTTCCTTAAAAGGCAGTGGAAGCAGGGTCTTTGAATGTTTTCAAGGCAGAGGTAGATAGATTCTTGATTAACAAGGGGGTGAAAGCATATCAGGAGTAGGCAGGAATGTGGGCTTGAGGTTACATTCAGATCAGTCATGATCTTATTGAATGGCGGAGCAGGCTCGAGGGGCCGAGTGGCCTACTCCTGCTCCTAATTCGAATGTTCATATGATGATACACTGTCATGCCATAAAACGGTGTGAGCTGTTGGGCGGGAGTGGGCAAGCAGATTTTTTTGTTTTTAATCCTCAAAGGGTGGCAAGGAGGGAGTGTTATTATCTTTGGGGGCTGCCCTTTGCGGATCCAGGGCAACCTCCCTAAGATTGAAACACCCCTTTCTTCCTACCCACCTCCTGCATTAAACACATCACCCCCACCCCCCTGCACCTCCCTCCCTAGCCTGCCTAAACCCTCTCTCCCTAAGACCCTGGATTTATCTGTCTCCAGGTTCCTTGGGCCGCCTTCTTCCTGGTTGCAATCCAGGTAGTGCCCACTAATGCACTCCTAGCTCCCAATGGTGGAACCTCCTCCCCAGTGAGGGGTGGAGGTCCCACACTGCCCCTCCCTCGCCTGCCCATAGCGTGTATGGCTGCGGGCAGGCTGTCTGGCATGGAGTGTGTTGGCTCCTCACCAACTTTGCTTTGTGGGGGTGGAGGGAGGGGGGGTGGGGTGGGGGGGTGGCGTGGTGAGCCGTCCTACCCAAGGTTTCACAATGAGATGTGGCTTTACTATGTCATTGTTCTTTTAGATACTGTAAAGATTAGTGTTTTTATGCTTCAGTGGAAACCTTTGAAATATGGGTCAGAATTTTGACCCTCATGTGGGGATGCGTATGGAGATGGGCAGGCATGAAAGTTTGGTTTGATGGCAGCATCCCACCCCAGGACCATTTTTCTGGCAGAAAAGTAATTCTGACAAATTACTGGCCAGTCAGCCTGTGGGTCACCAAAAGTGTTGGGAACTGGGCCAGCTGCCTGGATGCAACTTCCCGGTGGCAGACTGGGGCCAGCACTCCAGGTAAACTTTGTAACCCTCCCTACCTACCATGCTCCAGCTGCAAACTGCAGGCTACCTTTCCCTTCCATAATGGTGGCATAAGACACAAACAATGGAAGTAGCAGTAGATTATACAGCCCATAGACCCTGCTCCACTATTTAATGATCTTGGGCTGATCTTGGGCTTCATCTCCGCTTTCCTGTCCACTCCCCTTATCCTTTGACTCCCTGACAGTCCAAAAATCTGTCTATCTCACCCTTAAATATATTCAATGATGGAGCATCCACAACTCCACAGTAGAGAATTCCAAAGATTCTTAATCTTTTGAGTGAAGAAATTTCTCATCTCAGTCCTAAATGATCAACTCCTTATCATAAGACTGTGCCCTCATGTTCTGGATTCCTCAACCAGGTACAGAATCTTATATGTTTTAATAAGATCATCACTCATACTTCTAAACTCCACAGAATATAGGCCTAATTTACTCAGCCGCTCCTCATAGGATAACTTTCTCATCCCAGGAACCATCTAGCGAACCTTCGCTGTACTGCCTCCAGTGCAAGTATATCTTTAAATATGGAGAGCAAAACTGCACACACTACTCCAGGTGTGATCTCACCAAATCCCTGTAGGATTGTGCAAGATTTCCTTCACTCTGATTTCTTTGCAATAAAAGCCACATGCCATTTAATTTCCTAATTGCTTATTGTGCCTGCATGCTAACTTTCTGTGTTCCTTGTATGAGTACACTCAAGTCTCTCTGAACATCAACATTTACAAGTTTTATGCCATTTAAAAAACATTTTGCTTTTCTATTTTTATGTCCAAAGGGAATAACTTCACACTTCCCCACTTTATGCTCCATTTGCCAGCTTGTTGCCCACTCACTGTCCATACCTCTTTACAGACTGTGTCCTCCTCATAGCTTACATTTCCACCTAATTTTGTGTTGTCAGCAAACTTAGGTGCATTATTCTCTATCTCTGTGCCTAATTCAATAACATAAATTTTGAATAGTTGAGGCCCCAACCCTGATCCTTGCAGCACTCCACCGGTCATAACCTGTCAACTTGAAAAAGCCCCATTTATGCCTACTCTTTGCTTCCTGACCATTAACCAATTCTCTACCCATGCTAATATATTATCTCCAACTCCACTAGCCCTTATCTTGCAAATTAACCTTTTGTGTGACACCTTATTGAATGTCTTTTGGAAATCCAGGTATACTACATCTACCAGTTCCCCTTTATCTACCCTATTAGTTACATCTTCAAAAAAAACTCTAATAAATTTGTCAAATACTAATTCCCTTTCATAAAACCATGTTGACTGTCTGATTATACTATGATTTTCTAAATGCATTGTTAAGACTTCCTTAATAGTAGATTCCAACACTTTCTTAATGACTGATGTCAGGCTAACTGCCCTGTAGTTCCTTTTCTCTCTCCCCCCTTTCTTGAATAGCAGTGTTAAATTTGTAGCATGACAGTGGTGGCCATTTTTTTTTTAATTTAAAAGTTTTAAAAGATGCTGAGTGTCTCTCAAGATGGAGGTGCCCTCTCTCTCTTACCTAAAATGACAGGCTGCAGCTTCTTCCAAGCTGGATGGCCTCCCCACACGACCCTCATTGACCCCAAAGTCAGGATCCCCTACACCAGAACCCAAAATTCTACCCATGGACTCAGAATTGTCAGCCTTATTTGAATAGTTTTGGCATGCTCCCAGTGGGATTCCCACCTGCAGTGCGGAGACCACCCAGGAAGAGGGAGAAACATTACTGGTCCTGGCTTCAGGCATTGCAGACTTTGTTTTTGAATGTTCTCAGGGCAGTTAAAGAAATTATTACTTTTTTATTCATTCATGGGATGTGGGCGTAGCTGGCTAGGCCAGCAGTTATTGCCCATCTCTAATTGCCCTTGTTCAGAGGGTATTTAAGAGTCAGCCACTCTTCCTCATCCAGTTAGCACTGCAGGCACATTATAGTGGATCTGGAGTCCCATGTAGGCCAGACCAGGTAAGGACAGCAGATTTCAAAAATGCACATTTCCTGGGCAGAGGAATTGTAATCAATTACGCTACACTTACCACAGCAACATAATACAAAAAGAATGTACCAGCATTCCAACTCTCTGGTATTACTATGGTTTTAATGATAGGAGATATCTTAAATGGCAATTTTCCATTATTAGTATGCAATCTGACTAGAGCCACCTTCAATAGAGCAGGTATATTCAAAGTTCTACATCTGTTGACAAAAAATCGCAGTAGTGCCACTGTCCATGGAGATGGCAGAATGCCTACACTGGAGAACAAGCATAACTCCAGTGGATAATCTTCCCTAGGATGTCACCATATCTCGATTGGTAGTGCACCCTTAGGTTAAAATACTGTGGCTTCAGACTTCAGATCTTGCATGTAGAATCTAGGCATGCACTAAAGTCCTGTCTTGGTTAAGTGGTCATTAAATCTGTAATGAAAAATAGGTAGTCATGACCTTCTGGAAGAATGAGATCAAATGGATCTTCATCCAAACCTTGTGTGTTCTAGCAATAAATAGAATGCAATGTTCTATGAATACCTTTACATCAATATTCCTGCTATAATTTCTGCTGTGATTGAAATGGCTTGCATGATATCTACAATGAATAAAATAAAGAACAAGGGATGAGGGAAATTCAAAGGTCCATCTTTCTAAAAGTCATTACCAACATTCAAAAGATCAGTTCAATGGTAAGTCACTGAAGGCAAGATAGAATTTTCCTTTCACCATTTGAAAGGGAAGAAAGGTGGAGGTTGGTCTCCTCCAGTAACTCCTCTATATCACCTCATGGCTGTTAACATTGCAGTCTTTATGGGGCTCTTCCATCAGGTCCATTGTAGAGTTTGTTGGGAACATGTGTTGCGCATTATAAGAATACAAGGCAAAATAGGATATGTTATTACATAAACATTGTTAGATACTCATAATATCTCATTTACCAGTGAAATTAAATTAGCAAAGAGTTAGTGCACAAACACTTAGAATCATAGAGTGTTATTGTAAACATAGGTTTTGAGTCCTGCCTAGCTCAGCTCTCAATCTTCCAATTGAAGGCTGTAGAATCTTCCTGTGGGAAGAAAGGGGGACAGCTACAATGAGGCAAGAGTCATAACCAAACCATCTCTCTTGCCTCCTGAAAATCAAATACAGAGACAATTGGTGGAAACTTGAGGGTAATCACCCTCATATTTACCTCAAGGATTGATTCAGCTCGGAGGGTCAAAGTCGATGGACCATTTACAAAGGATGAAAATTAGACTGCAAGCATTAGATACAAAGCTGCAGAAGTGTTCTACTACCTATTACTAGTCAGGTCAATACCCCATCCGGCTTGGCCTCAGTGCTACCCTGGCCCAGAGAAAAGTTCAAAAAGCCATTTGACAGCTGAAAAACAATAAAGCTCTGAAGCAAATGGAATCCCAGCTGAAATTCTGAAACATGGTGGAGATACATTCCTGGCACAGCTGCACAACCTCAGACCCTAAAATTCCTTATCACTTTGAAAATGGTCATAAACCCTGACATTCAACAGGATTGACTGCCCCTGGAGTGGAGAAAATAGGAGATTTTATTGAGGTTTTTAAAATGATGAAAAATTTTGATTGAGTGAAGATGAAAAGATTATTGGAGATGGTTGTGTGGCAGTAATGTCACTGGACTAGTAAATCCAGAGGCCCAGGCTAACGTTCTGGGTCACAAGTTCAAATCCCACTATGAAGCTGGTGGAATTTAATTCCATTAATAAATCTGGGATTGGAAGCTAGTCTCAGTAATGATGACCATGAAACTATCATTGATTGTCAGGAAAAGCCATCTGGTTCACTAATGTCCTTTAGGGAAGGAAATCTGTCATCCTTACCTGGTCTGGCCTACATGTGACTCCAGATCCTCAGCAATGAGGTTGACTCTTAACTGCCTTCTGAAATGGCCCAGCAAGCCAGTCAGTTCAAGGGCAATTAGGGATGGGCAACAAATGCTGGGCTTGTCGTGATGTAGATGTGATGCCCACATTCCATGAAGGGACAAAGAAAGAAAAAGGTTGTGGGGAGGGGGGTGTGCAGGCGGTGGTTGTTGAAACACAAGCTATTGCGTCTTTTAAGGAAAAAGTAGATAATTATTTGAAGCAGAGTAAATACCAAGCTATGTGTAGGAGGAAGGAAATAGGTTTGTAGCTTTCATTTTGTCTTGCTGTAACTGAGAGCTAGCACAGGCACAATGGGCAAATTACCTCCTTCTATGCTATAAATATCTATGGTTCTGTAATTGGAATTGTCCAGGTTTCAAAGCAGGATGTTGAAAGCATTACATCGCCTTTGTGAGTCAGATCATTGACATGCATGGTGAGGGCCTCCAAACATTGAATGTTCTCCTTAATTATTAATCTGAGATATACAGAAAAGGAGGGAAAGGTGGGGGGCTGGGGAAGGAGAGAGACATGCGAAGTTAAAGGGAGAGAATCTCCTCACTGAATCCCAGTTGCATGCTTCTTAACCAGAGTATTGGTTATGAATTAGGAGCTGCCTGTTTCTTGCATATGCCCTGAGGAGGTCAATGATTGGATTGCAGGAGGAAAACTCCTCAGACAAAAGCTTATTGTGATGTTATGTAGAAAATAAAACTTGCATTTAAATATTCTTTAATATTTTGTTTGTCTAGGCCAACATATTTCTAGGAGAAGATACCATTAAATCATCAGGTTTACTGAAATCACATTTACTGCAATTGTTACAAACTACATCTTCTCCAAGTCAAGTAAGTTTACATTTTTCATTTTACATAAGTTTTAATTACATTCATTTAGAAAATGTTTACAATGCAAAAACTCGTGCTCAGCACACAGATGAAATGGTATACAAGTGGATAAGAGGGACCTGAATATGAAGTGTTATAAGTTTGAAGAGGGGATAGGACCAAGGCCAGTGTTAACTTGTGTCATCGTAAAAATACTGGTAGCTCAGGGGTAGCAAAAGAATACAACTTCTAACGTTTGGAAGATTCTAATAAAGAAAACATTCAGGAATTATAACTGATATAACCAGTTCTCAAATAACTAATGCAAGTTCTGATTGGATTTTTGCAGTTAATTTTTGTTAAAAAGCAAATAACCTGATAAGTACTTAAAAATGAGAAATGTATATGTCAATAGTGATAAAGGTTTGTTGATTGTGTGCATATCTCTGCAGTTCCTGTGCTATTTTCCATTACATACCAACAGGAACCAATTTCATGAACAGATGTCTGGTTGTTAAGCTATATCATTGTGTACTTAATGCTTTTTGTGATATGTTCTTAAGTACACTCAATGATCGTTGACTGCAGCAAAACACAATTGCCCATTCATTATCCTTTCCCTGGGAGGACAGCAATAGATAGTTTATGAATTCCTCATTTATTGCTTTCTTCATGAGTTGATTAAACGTAAGAGAAAAATGAATTATTTGATCAGATTTCTCCCTAAGCATCTCAGAAAATCTATTGGCATCAAATGGGCACTTCATTGTGACACACATTTAACAGCTTGAATCTTATGGGAGTTGTTGAGTTCAAAAAATGAGATATATTTTATGATGTTGTGTGCTATCTAATGGAGTCCTGCTGCAGTTGTGTGGAAGGGCAGATCTCATTCAGTGCTTCCAGATCAGGTTTTTGCTGTCCATTTTCCCATGTGCAGAATCTCTGTAGAGTGAATGAATCAACTCCAATACAATTTTTTAAAATAATACGGAAATAATGTTAAATATGTCTGAAACTCTTAGTCTGAGATCTAATTTGATTGATGCATGCATGCTATGTCTTGCCATTGTAGATTCTTGAAATATTGAGCAGTAAGAAAGCTGTCTAGAACTAAGAACAGATAACCGGAGCCACTTGTTTCACTATATTTTTGTTTCATCAAAGCTCCAATCTATGACCAATACAAAGTTATGATCTGATCAATATCACAGAGTGTAATGCTTTAATCTATAATGAAGAAGGCTATAATTTGGACTAGTATTCGAAAGATAATGATCTCACACATAATGCAAAGCATGATGATCCAGTCCATAACAGACATCTGTGATCTGGTCTACAGTGCTCCTATGTATAATACTCAGAGTATTTTCATCCAGTCTATAATGGAGAGTAGGTTCTAATCTAGAAATATAGAGACTGAGCAGAGCAAGCCTTTGGCCAGAATTTCACTCTTCCCCACCCGTGGGTTTTTAGGCGTGGGGTGCACAAAATTGAAGGAACGGGATTCCCTCTGGGTTCCCGCCCACCCCGACCATGCAGAGATTTTATGCTGGGGCAGACAAGGCCTCGGACTGGAAGCCCACCCTTGCCCCAATTGAAGCCCTTAAGCGGCCAATTATTGGCTACTTAAGGGCTGTTTCCCACCCAACCTCAATTTTTAGGCTTATCTAGCATGCAGGAAGCTTGATAAAGAAGGGGTCTAGCTCTCGGGCCGGAAGCAGGGGGGGCACCTACATCAGAAGCCCTCTCCCCACTCCTTAAGGTCCAAAGGCTACTGGACCGTCCTCCCACAACAACCTTTCCCTGAGACACCAATGGCCCCCTTTGTACATCCCCCGCTGTCCCCCCAGCCTTCCCTACCCTCTCCGCCCTGGGATCCCTTAAACTTACCTTGTCCTCTGGTCCCAGGACTTAGGCTGAGGCAAGTTGGTTCACTTCCTCTTCAGTCCACTGCAGCTCTTGTCACTGCAGGGACTGAAAAGTTAGCCGGCAGCTCTCTAAAGTGGAAATTCCTCCTAAGTGAGGGGAGGAAGTCCTGCCTGCAGTCACTTAACACTCATTTGAGCATGAAATGGCTGCAAGACACTTTGAGTGTATTCCCCACCGACTGTTTGGATGGCAGTAAGGGAGACCCTGCCATCCGAAAAATTCAGGCCTAATTCCTAATTCTCGAGTTAGAAGGTATAGGCTTCAGACATTCCTGGATCTGCTTGTGTAGTGTCCCCTGCATCATTATATGGGTTGTGGGAGTACATGAAGTCTCTTCCTGTATAGTACTAACCACCCTATCAGCTGATATAAAGGTGGTTTTGACCACAGAAGGAGCACTTATGTTGCAACCTGTCAGACTATTTATCAGTCTGCAAATCCTTCCACAACTTCATGAGAAGAATGTGAAGATGTAAAAACAATAACCTTGATGCACATAGATTTAGCACAAGGTAAGAAAACAATGTGAACCTAGGAATGAATTATAAGGCAACAATGACACAGAGGGCTATAGCATCTTGGACAATGGAGCTAATTTATGATTTATGAATATAATGTGAATCTTCTTTTGAGATGGTATTACTGCAAGATATTTATTTAAATATGGTGACTGACAAATTTATTTAAATAGAGTTGGTGGGAGAGGAAAATAAATGACTATGAGGGAGATTAGTGTGAAAATTTAATTTCATATATAAAGGCATCATGAAGAAAAAATGTTGTTACGTAGCAAGTGTTTAGGATCAGGAATGCACTGCCTGAGAGTGTGGTGGAGGCAAATTCAATCATGGCTTTCAACAAGGTAATGGTTCATTATCTGAAGAGAAAACATTTGCAGGGCTATGGGGAAAAGGCAGGAGAGTGGGACTCACTGAGTCGCTGTTGCAGAGCTCTTGCAACCATTCTATGATGATGACATGTTGAGACAGTCGGTAGTAGAAAAGAGCTTTTGAAACATATTTATTCGAACTAGTGGCTAAAAAAAAAATCAAGGCTTCAACCATTTCTAAAGACACGCCCAATACTATTCTGGCAAAACAATGTTTAACAGCTAGTTATTATCTATATGTGGAAACCTCTAAAAAGAAACAACTTGTATTTATTTAGCACCTTTCATGATCTCAAGATGCCCAAATGAAGAATTAAAGAGCAACCAGTGCTGACCATCCAACATCCCCTCCTGGCCCCTGCGTTAGCTGATATTTTCAATGGTTCTCTCCCTTCAGGTGTTGCCCCTTTCTCCTTTAAATCAACTGTCATCACCCCCCAAAATACCTACCCTTGACCCCACTGTCCTTGCAAGCTACAGCCCCAACTCCAACCACCCTTTCCTCTCCAAAGTCCTTGAACATATTGTTGCCTCCTAAATTCATGCCCATCTTTCCCAGAACAACATATTTGAAAGTAGCCATACAGTTGCCTCGGTGCTAATCTCTGGAATTCCCTCCCTAAACCTCTGTGCTTCCTTCCTACCTCTTGTTCCTCCTTTAAGGGGCTCCTTAAAACCTACCTCTCTGATCAAGCTTTTGGTCATCTGAACTAATGTGGTTCAGTGTTATATTTTGTTTTAAAATGGTTCTGTAAAATACCTTGGGGTGTTTTATTATGTTAAAGGTATTATATAAATATAAATTATTATTGTTGTAATGCAGGAAATATGACAGTTAAGAAGATGATCTGTTTTTATATTATTTGAGTGATAAATATTGGCCAGGGAGAACTCCCCAGCTCTTTTTTTGAAATAGTACCATGAAACCTTTTATATCCACCTGAGAGGGCAGAGGGACCTTGTTCTAACACTTCATACAAAATACAACATCCCCAACAGTACAGCACTCCGTCAGTATCTACACTAGTGTGTCAGCTTAGAGTTTCTGCTCAAGTCTCTGGAGTGGATCTTGAAACCACAACCTCCTGACTTCAGTGCTGTCATTGGGCAAGATCAGGTAGCAAATGATAGGTTGAATGATGCCAGTATAAGAATAGAACAATCAAAAAAAATTTCCAACAGGTTACTGCAAAAAGCACACTATGGAAATTGAAAATATTTGAAATACTATGCACTTCACATAATAATATTAAGCAGCAGAACTCAAATGAACAGCTTGAACCATGTGATAGAAATGAGAGTGCTGATGGTCTTTGTGCTTCTTGACTACTTTGACAATTTTATTGTGCAGCATAGGCTGAAGTGTGAATATGAACCACAATGGGAAGATTACTTAAGAGGGGACAATTATTTCTTCCCAGGAAAAGAAAGGAGAAAAGCTGAAGGAGTATTAATGAGTATTAAAAGATCTGGGCAGAGTTTGTTGGAAAATGTACAGCTTTCAATCGCTCTTATTCAGTAGAGTACGCTCATTATTTATAGAGGTATTCCTGGTATGGCAGAGTAGCTGTGGACTCCTGGTACGACCACCCGATGACCTTAAACTCCCTTCTATGTAGTTGTTAGTTAAGGCTGGAAAAACTGAATGAGATCCAAGAAATATTGCCATGAAATTGTTAATTACTCCCATCGTACAGAAGCTATTAGAAAAAATACAGGAAATCTTGTCTTGACAGTTATGGTTTTGAAATATGAAGTCACTCTGATTAGGAGAATATCTAATATATTCTTTTCTGGAACCACAATCTTGAATTAGTCAAGCAATACACAGATTACAGTCAGTAAACACCCCCACACAGACTTTGGCTGCTGCAGTTAAATGCGATCTGGGTAATATATAGATGGATACTATGCCATTTTTATGATGAAAATGCCCCTGAAACCAGTCTAATGTCAGGTTTCATGGTGTCATAAAGAATTATAGCAGCATACCTAAGCAATAGTACCTTTTGTACTACTTACCTGGACTGTCAGTGTCATTGAAAAGTCAAATATCTAAATTTAATGTAGAATGATCTAAAGGTGCTTAGATTGAGAAGTAATCAGGTAAAATGAAAAGTGCTGATATTCTTCAACATAAAGTGATAATCGCTCTGATGGTTAACTTTATGGCAATGTAGGAGCATGGGTCCTACTGTGACCTCGAGTGATAAGCTAACAGCGTATGTCCTTGAATGCCCTCTTAGTGAATTTCTGATGTCATGGCATTGAGCAGATATTATTGACAGAATAAAATGCAACTTTCACCCAACTGCTTGTTTCAAAGCAGCAGGCCTGGAAATAACTTGTCTTTTTGCTTTCAGTCATGGAAACTACATGCCACAGAGTTCTTTAAAGTGGGAAACGGGGGAAGCCTTTTTAAAAACCTAGAACAAGACTTTCAATAAATGAATAAATGCAGTGGAGAGACCACCTTAATAGTTGCCATTTGATTCATTAGGAAAATAACTTTTTTTATGGAGCTTATCACCAGTGCCTCCAAGTTGTGGTGTAACTCCCATGCAAATATCAGCTAATGCTTTCTGCAAGTAATAACCAGCCTCTCCTGTTAGGAAACTATGTTGCATTGCACTGCTTTAAACTGTCTTAAGAAGGTCTTTGTTTACAATAGGGACTAGGCATTGGTTAATCTATCAAAGGTGCAATTTGAGTGCACTATGACAAAAGGGAATAAGAGACTGGCTTTCTATTTTAGGACATCTTTAAAAATCATTGATGTTCATTAGCATTAATGTATGTTAAATAGTCAATTGAAAATCAAATACAAAAATATTTTAATATTTTGTTGTTATAGTATAATGAAACTCAAAGCCTTAGCAAAGTTGGCATCCTTTAATTATTTGACAATGTACCCAAAACAAATGCGTGTATTCATTTTCTTTAAAAAAAGGTAAGATCAGAAATGGACAAGTATCTCGCCCCACTGATTCCATCAGCTCCAACAGTTCTGGACCAGAAAAAATACAGAAGAGAGAGTGCATCAGTGGTAGATGAGTTTTTTGAGGAGCAGATAACATCACCATACAGTCTGAATATCAACCTGATCCTGCCTGATATCACCCACTTGAGAACAGGCCTTTACAGACCAACAAAGCAAGCTCTCCCACAAGTCAAGACAGAGCCGGTCACTAATTTCACCCAGTCCTGCACGTCCACCACGACGAATGCCCTGCCTGAATTCACCAGTGTGTTCAGTGTGCCACAGTCAGTTCCTGTGAATAATATCTTCATCAAGCAAGAAGCCTCTTCCCCTGAGCTACAACTGCCCGTCAGTTCGCATCAACCCCAACTGTATCAGATGCCAATCAATGCAGATGTTGTCAACATGCCTTTGAGCTCTACCCAGTCACTTGGCAACACTACAGTTATTCACAGTTGTAACAGTGTTACCATGTCAACAGGCATGGCTGGAGCAACCAGCCTAGCTACCCAGTCTGCAATTAAACACTTCCAGCCTGCTGTATCGACACCAAACAACTTTGTTGTGCCAGCTCAGTTTTATCAGCAGCAAACCTCATACCTGCCACCCTCACCACCAAACTCCCAACCTGGTAGCCCAGAAAACCAGCCTGACCTTATCAATACACTCTCGCCACCTCCATCATATGCTGCATCAGTAGCATCAAAGATAGTTCATCACCCACAGATGCATAGCCTTCAGACCAGCTTGCAACCCTGTCAGCCTGGCTTCCAGACAACAAAATACAGTCGACGTAACAACCCTGAGTTGGAGAAACGACGCATTCATCATTGTGATTTCCCAGGTATGAGAGCTTGGTGTATTAAAACTTTTTAATATATAATCTAGGTGATATAATCAAGGGTAATTACTATAATTTTAAATTCAATGTCATGTCTTTTTCATATTCTTTGGCTGCTGCCCCCTCCTCCTCCTCTATTAAAACATTAATTCATGCTGAGACGTGTTCTTCTGTACCTTTCTCCACTGGCCATTCTTCATATATAAACTTAAACGGCAAGCTTTGGAAATCTATTCCAACATAGAAGGCATCATAACTTAGCCTAAACCAATGCCAAACTGTACTTTCTAGCAGGGGATCATCTCAAAAGCAACTGGGGATGAGCAATAAATGCGGGCCTTGTCAATGATGCTCACATCACAAGAATGAATAATAATACTTAAAAAAAAATCAGAAAAGAGCAAGAATCAACTGTGATTTTTGCTTTATCAGCTTCCTGGGCAGGAGCAGTGAAGTCAATTGTACCAGCCGTGCTTCTATTCTAACTGAGATCAGGTAAATGTTGAGACTAGTGAATGTATCTGCAATCTTCTTGGTCTATGTAGCTCAGTTTTACATTATTGAGGGCTTTTTATCATGAACCAGATGTAATGTCAAGTCTTATGGAAATGGTTGCAATTCTACAGGTGATCAAGACATCAATCTGCTTGCCAGTACACATGCAGTTCTCTCTGCAGAAAAATTTGATGAACTTTTCAAGTAGTCAACTTACCTGCTCCTCCATTTTTATATACACAAGTTTTGGATAGTTAAATCATTAGGTCATTTGGTCTTAAAAATCCAAACTGACTCATTGCAATAATGTCATTTGTCTCCTGTGTGATGTTTTGAGTCTGAATTCAGAAAATAAAAAGCCAACTCTGCCATTTCATAATTACCTCACAATGTTTTGAGAATCAGTCTGGGATTGAATCTCCATATGGGGTTCACCTCTTCATCCGCTATGACTTTGGATGAAGAGCCACAGAAACTTTGGAAAAAGGGTGTAAACACCAGTTACGAACCTTCTGCAGTTATTCCATCAAAACTTGTGGCAGCCGAGTGGTAGATTCGCATCCTCTATGTTTGCGCTTTGCAACGGACACATATGCAGACAAGTCTGCAGGATTTGGATGAGGCGGCTAGATAACTTGTTCCAATATCTTGTAAATTATATTATGGAGAGAATTTTCCCCCTGTTGCGGAGGGGTTGTGCGGGGGCGGGCGTGGGAGGGCGTGGACCCGATCGGCGCCCCCAATTGGGTCCGTGCCGCCATTTTACATGAGCGGACCAATTAAGGCCCACCCAGCATGACGCATGCCTGGAAGCGCTGTGCACTCCCTGTGCGGGAGTGCACAGCGCTTCCAGGCATGCGTCACATGAGCTGGGACATGCCAATGAACTTTAATGAAAAAATGTATTTAATAAACCCTTCATGAAACCTCATACCGCCTGTGGATGAGGTTCCATGAAAAATACGAAGGCCCCCTGGGCTCTTTGCCTGCCCGCCAACCTTAAGGTTGGATGGACAGCTTTCTCAATAGCCTTAACTAGTTAATTAATGGCCTTAACAGGCCTTTGACAGTTCAGCGGGCTTGCAGGCCCGACGCCACCCCACGTCATTTTATGCCTCGGCAAGCGGGCCCCACCCCCATTCGCCAAGCCAAAAATTCTCCCCTATGTGTAGCAGCGAACCTCCTGTGACATTGGTCAGAGGTGGTCTTGTATCTGGAAAATGTTTGTGATGTTCAACTGTTAACCTGGCCTGTACCATTAATCTGGTAAATCCAGGTAATTGTAGCTATTTAAAAACTACTGAAATCAGTGAGCAATTGTAATTATTTATCAATTTAGTGCTGCATATCAATGACTGGCTTTATTTCTCGTTTTTCTGAAGAATGTTTAATACCTGCAACCAAGTCTGATGCCTGGTTTATGAAGTGTACATGAAGAAAGAGATTCTGACTAAAGAGAAAAATACTAGACCGAACGCTTGTACAGTTGTTTAATGATCTAATAATGATAGTTACTACTTCTAGTACTTAAAGTGATTGATTCTCAAAGTAGCTCAGCAGCTTCCTTCTGAGTGGAACTCCTTAGGTTGACAATTTAGTGTTCTGGCTGGGGAATTAGTAAGTTTAGCAGATTTTTTTTTTCAGCAAGGGGGTATAATTATAAATCTGAAATGACCAAAACCACATTTGAAACAGGATGTCATAGTAATGTATTTTTTTGCAGGCTGCACCAAAGTTTACACCAAGAGTTCTCACTTGAAAGCCCATCAAAGGACCCACACAGGTATGCTGATTTCCTTTACTATCATGTGTCAATGCCTGCATATA
The DNA here is from genome assembly GCF_017639515.1 of Carcharodon carcharias. Taxonomy (NCBI): domain Eukaryota; kingdom Metazoa; phylum Chordata; class Chondrichthyes; order Lamniformes; family Lamnidae; genus Carcharodon; species Carcharodon carcharias. Next base: position 98,729,436 of record NC_054475.1, read on the forward strand.
TTCGATTTTATGCCATCAAAGCAATTGTGCAGTTTAGATGTTACATCACATTGAGCCCTCGAGGTTCAAGAATATGACCATAGAATTTGATTGAAGTCTCAGCACTTTACAGGACTGGGTATTGTATTGCTTGCTACTTCTACAAAAGTAAACACCCATATTTTAACTATTTTATACTTTAGTATTCTGGCATTTCTTAACATTTGCATGTACAATAAGTAGAACTAGTGGATAATAGCAAGAAGAATATTTGTGCTTTGTTAAAAATGGAATTTATTAATGCTGAATTCATTGTCAGGTCAATGGTTTTTAAACATTATCCTTCTAGGTCTTCAACTCTCCTCGATTTCCTTGTCACAAAGAAGAAACTAGTGACAGCAGACAACCCTGAAAGCCTTATTTTTCTTTCTTTCTTCCAATTTCCCCCTATTTTACTATCTTACCAAAGTACACCTCCTCTAATGCCAACCACTGTCCAGGTCTCCTGTTTGATACAAAAAAGATGTGGTCTGCAATGGGGTTATAACAATTATATTGAACACACTCAGCAATGGAATCCCAAATAAACTTCCATCAGATTTATCATCATAAAACAAATGTTTACATAAAACTGTATAGGTTTCTAAAAATATTATTTGTTTTTATATTAGCTAGTGGAATTCTATTAAAGTTTATTCTTTCAAAATCTTGTGATATTTAAATAAAGTAAAACAAATCATATACTGGATGCTATTATGAAACTGGGAAGGGCATGACTTCGCTGACTAATTGAGATTCGTGCAAAGCACATAACAGAATTACAAATTACTACTGATGCGGGGAGATTGTTCCTAGAAATTCCATACTTTGCTGTTAGGGGAGTAAGCAATGTCTACAAAACTGAGACAACATTATATGATGTAAGCAGGATCATCATTGAGACAGAGGTATATGGTGCATACAGGACTGTCACTGAGACAGCAGTACAGTATATCAAGACCTGACATTTAGTACAGTCTACTTGAGCATCTCTATGACCCTGCAACATACAAGCATGCACAACTTATTCCTGTTGTGCAATTCAGGTAACTTCCCCGACTTGTTCAGTCATCTGAATATGATCCTCTCCAATACTTGCCAGGTTGCTGCATGGATTCGATTGCAATGATCCTCTGTGGTCACACTGAATGGAATCAGCAAATGGGACTTCTTCCCAGGACTCATCCCTCAATTCAGCTCCTCTCACTAAATAACTATGATAGCTGAAAGCTGCGGAATGAATGCACTTTGGCAACTTCCCATTTGTTGGATGTAGAAATTATAGGGCAGGATTTTCCATTCATGTGGCAGGCAGGCCCCGGAGCGGCTGCAAAACGGACCACCGATTGCGATCGGGCCCCAACCACGGTTTCACGCTAACTGGCCAATGAACATGAACTCAGCACTGGGGATGGGAGGAGCATGAGCACTAAAGCCTGTGCATGTGTGGGGGAGCACACACTGAAAGCTCCCTGAAGGCACAGAGTGGCCTCAGAGAGCTGAAGAATTTTACAATGAAAAATAAAATTTTAAAAATAAGGGAAACATGTCCCCACATGTGTCTCAGTCATATGAACAGGTACATATTAAAAATGACATTTAAAAAAATTTATTTCTTTTTAATTACATTTGGGAACCTCATCCTGCCTGTGGATGAGGTTTCCTAAGAAATGCAAAGGCCACCTGGCCTATTTGCCCACCGGCCAAACATAAGATTGGACAGGCAGTGAAAAATACAAATCAATTGCTTGTTTAATGGCCTTAATAGGCCCCTTGACAGCAGGTACGCTGCCAACTCTCACGAGCACCCACCAAGCGAAATATCGCATGAGTACGCGATAACGTCAGGACGCTAGTCCAACATCATCGCGTACTATTTTCCTCCCGATCGGGGTGGGCCATAAAGTTCTGCCCATAGCTTTGATAAATGTAGGACTGTGGCTTTAAGAATAATCTTGTGTTGTAAGATCACATGATCTGTGTAAACCAATGTGTTAACAGCGCGGGAGCTTCTAGAGAGAGTTCTTCTTTAGTTATGGAGTTTTGATGCACACATGTAGTTGCTGCTGCTGTCTTGTAAATTAAGTTAAATGTGTCCACCAAGAAAAGTTGTCTGGAAGATCAACTCTATAACAAACTAGCGATGAGGATAAATCAGATTCGGTGCTGTACCTCGGCCGGCAATTGTGACTATCTAAGTTAATTAAAAGAAAAGAATCATCCAAAATTCCACAGTTTGGTAGATCAATCTCTTTGAGCCAGCAACAGACGATTGATCTCAATGTATAGAATGTCTTGTGTTCTATTTTCAAACCAACTAAATCATGGGGCAGGAAAAGAGGAGAACAATTCTCCTGACTATTTGTGGGAGCAAGTCCTACAGTTTAATTCGAAGCTTGACAGCCCCCAGTGCCCCATATTCGAAGACTTTCAGTGAATTAGTAGACCTCGTTAAGGGACATTTTCAACCCAAGCCCTCAGTCACAATGCAGAGATTCAGGTTCAATTCACGGAATAGAGCCCTGGGGGAGACCATTCCTAACTACTTGGCAAAATTAAAACAACTAATGAAATATTGTGATTTTGGTGAAACTCTGAATGATATGCTCAGGGATCATTTGGTATGTGGCATGTAGGTGGATGCTATTCAACGAAGATTGCTGGCTGAAGTGGATCTTGATTTTAAGAAAGCATTAGAAATAGTGCTTGCAGTAGAAAGCACTTTAAGGGATTCACAAGCAATTCAAGGGGCACAAAATGGTGCTGTTCTCCTAATTGGACAGCTGAAAGTGGCGTGAAAAGCCGGGACTCTGCTGCAAAGCGGGAAACAGCTCCTACTAACCAAAAAATGAGAGGAAACAGCTTAGCAACAAAGTCAAAAACTAATTTTTATCGACGTGGAATTAATCATTCTTCTAGCGATTGGCAATTTAAAAAAGTAGAGTTTTATTTTTGTCACGGAAGTGGACATATATTAGAGACATTGCAAAGTGAGATTTAAACAAGCTCCCAGACAACAAATGAAGTCCAATGAAGTATATTGTGTAGAAGAGCCAGAAACAACCAATTCTGACATTTATTCATTATTCAACGTAAAAGTTAGGAAGACAGAGCCAATTATTGTCACAGTGCAAATGAATGGTAAACCCTTAAAAATGGAAGAAGACACAGGTGCTCCTATCACTGTCATAGGAGAACACACTTCCAGATATTTAAATAAAGGTGACCAACAATTAAATTTGGAACAAACATCTGCCAAGTTGAAAATGTGCACAGGCAAAGAAATCTAGGTAAAAGGTATCACCAGAGTAACAGGCAAGGTGCTTCAGAAAGAGACTGGAGAGTTCAAGGACTACAACAGGATGAAAAAGGAGTATGTAAGCATTCAGTAACATGAAGAAATGAAGACTGTCTTAAACAACAATATGGAAGAACAGCAGAAGAAACCCAAGGAGACTTTGCCGAATTACAGAATTCAAGATGAAGCAAGTGAGCATCGTAAAGAAAAGGAAAACCTGTTGAAAGACCTTCACACACTACAAGGATCCCTCAGGTCAAAGTTTGTGCCTCTGAAAAAGTATGAAGAGAAACAGGAAGAATTTATTACCTCCCTGAACAAACTGAAGAGCCAGTTGGCAGAGAAGACACAGCAATGTTCAAGTTTCCAACAGATACAAGAAGGATACAGAAGAGCTGAAGAATAAGATAAATGCAGCTAAAGAGGCTTTAAATGCAAAAGAGCTTTCCAAGATGTGAGTAAATAATGAAGTCATGATTAGTTCAACTACTGAACTAAGACAAGTTGAAATTGCATCTGAGAGAAGTCTGGCCAACAGTGAAGTCAAAAAAAAAGGCTGTGACTAAATTCTGTGGTTAAAAAGAAGACACATAGAAAGAGGATGCAGAGTTACTGTTAAGGCACTGACTTTAAAAAAAATCATACTGTGTTGGATTCAACATTGCTCAAAACTCTCCAGTAACATGCTACCACTGCTGAGAATACAATGGCACAACAACACATAGCCAGAATTATCATACACGAACATCAGTCAATCACATGTCAATCCATCGATACAAGTACCAGTTCGCACCATTTGTTTTCCAAGAAATTCTGATAATTCCTCTATCTTTTTACAAAGGCGCTGTCTTCAGACAAGACTAAGCCTAATGCTTCCCAATTTGGAGGTGAAGGTGGAGAAAAGTCAAGGGAACCAAAAAAAGTGACTCATGATTTGCATTGTCATGAGCGACAATTTACTGTTGGACAGCAATATGTGTAAAGAATTTCTGTGAAGGACCAAAATGGATACCAAGTAAAGTAAGATCAGTGACCGGACTATTGTCGTACCACGTGGAAGTGGAGGGCCAGATCATCATAAGCATGTGGATCATTTAAGAAGAAGGGAGATACCCCAACAAAATGATGCTCCATCTGTAACCATTACTAAACCAGTGGTTCCTGTTGAAGCTGCTCAACCAAGGACAGACATGCCCGATGTCTCTGTTGGAGTGGAAGACACTGAACTACATGTGCCTAATGAGGTACCTGATGTCAATGCGGTTCCAGAAAATGTTTCCTACAAAAGAATCGGAAGTCGTGGACCTACGACGTTCCACACAGATCAGGAACCCACCTGAAAGACTGAACTTGTAATTTCATGACTTGTGTAAATATTGTAATGTCATAAGACAAATATTCTTGTAAATACAAAATGTACAGAAAAGTAAAAGGGAGCGGAATTTAGTAATTATGGTTTTGATAAATGTAGGATTGTAGCTTTAAGAATAATCCTGTGTTGTAAGATCACATGATCTGTGTATACCAATGTGTTAGCAGCATGGGGAAACTCTACAGAGAGTTCTTCTGTGGTTATGGAATTTTGATGCACACATGTATTTGCTGCTGCTATCTTGTAAATAAAGTTAAATGTGTCCACTAAGAAAAGTTCTCTGGAAGATCAACTCTATAACACTGGGCATCACAGTCAATTTGCATAAACAGCAAGTAGAAGCTTTCCCATTGATGTATGTCATGGGTTCCAAGTTGTTGCCTTCAGGCCACCTCATCCTTGGGAAGCTAGTGAGTCTGCACAATTGAATGGCGCTGTCTCTGCTCTGCAGAGGCTATGCCATGATTGATGGTGTTAAGTATCCTTCAGATTAGGGCACCTGTCACCTAGCTAATGCAGGCCCTTACAGTTCTCTGGTTAATATTACAGTGATCCCCTGTGTCTGAGTGGAAGGAACTGGAACCATAAAAATTCAGGGCCATGGCAAACTCACCTGCACAGATAATGAATGCTGTGCCAGCAATTGACTGAAGTTTGAGGTCTTCTTCTAAAATTTCATACTGGTGCCCTATGGCTTTGGACAGTGTGTTCTACAGATACAGTTCCTCAAATGTTATGAGACTGCTTCAATATTCTCTGGATGTGGACGAATATCTGCTCTTTTCTGCCATGATGGCCCATTTTTGTACCTGGTTGGCTCTGCTGTTATTATTCCACTTCTGTTTTCATAGAATACAGAGGTATGTCCATTGGATAGCTCATACCTGCTGTTCAGTCATTTGAAATGTTTGGGGATTCAAAATATCTTGGATGTCGTGAGGCTCTCAGCATATATGTAAAGCAGCTCTCACTGAACAAAAGTTTTAAAAAATTGCAAGGAAACTTGCAAGCAAAATGCAGAAAGCCAACACAAATATTTGGGGTGTTTTTGTGCTCAAACTCCTGAGATACATCAAAGTCAGGTGAACAGGGCTGTTCTGGGGCTCTTTTATATCCAGACCTAAGTCAACATTAGCACTTTGGAGGCACTAGCTAAAGCACGTAACTTGAGTTATTGAATGGGAGTACAAATATTGAAATGAGAAATAGAGGGTTGCCTGCATAAGTGGAAGATGGAGCTGCATATGCTTCTCCCAATGGAGCCAGCCAGGTAGAGAATGCAGGATGTGGGCTCGCTACCCACACCCTTATCCTGTGCTGGCATAAATTGCCAACATTGGGAATGGGGGTGGGCATCCTAGAATTAGGTCCTGCCCGCCATTTTTAAATGGATCTGGAGTCACCCAACCTCTACGAAAATCTAGCCCATAATTTAACGCTAAAGACTATATTGATTCCCATAATTCAATATTTCACATATTTGCCAGAAATTGCTTACACTGCTATTTTAAGCTGTTTAATTTAATCTTGCATTAATTGTTTTCCGACAACCTTATGGCTTTATTTTTACAGTCCTTTAGCAATACGTTTTTAGATACCAATGCTATTGGCTCAATAGATTTTCTAAACAAATAGCATTAATATGGTGGTTCCAGAGCAGATTGAATGAGTTATTTAGCCATGTAATTCATACTTCTGAATATGTTCTATTGTTTCTTCTAATCTCTAAATAAGTCATCCACTGCATTCTTCCTCTTGCATCCTTACTGGGAAACTCAACAAAATGTCCCTTACTTTGACTCCCTTCCCAGGGTCTCAAGACTTTCAATTCCTTCTCTCATTCAGTCTTTTCTTCCTAATACATTCTCCAGTTTTTTTAAATGGTCAAGCCTAGCATTACCTGACCACTCCTTGACGTATCGAATTTATTTTACTCATTTCAACTTTACTGGTGTATGGGGCAATTAGCCTTGTCCCTTTACCTAGGTTTTATCAATTTTTCAAATGTTCAGAGCACACAAAATGACCTGCCAAGAAAATGGACGTTCTAAGATAAGCTTGCGTTAATGTTTTGCTTTCTATCAATATCCCAAGCAATATTACGACAACAGAAGGATATCCAATAACAGCAGAATAGAAAATGCTTTCCTATCTTTATTTAAAATTAGGTCAATAGTCTTTCAACAGTCATGGCAAGATGACATTCTTCTCATTGTTATATAAACCAAAAGTCATCCACAGCTATGCCAAAAGATTATCCACAAAGCACATTTGTAACTTCACCGTTTTGTATCGGAGTGTTTTCATTAGCATTAAAGCACAGCACCTAATTCTTTGACTGTATCAGCCCTCAGAGTCTCCACATGTCTTAGCTTGCTCTTTAGCATCAAGTACAATGCTAGATAAACAAAACCACCCACACATACACCAGTCAAATATTAACAAGCATGACTGACAAAGTAGATCCCAGAGCAAGTTATTTAAACTTAGTTTCATGGCCAATATATACAATCCAACATGCATACAATCAGGTTCCAAAATGAATACAGTATCCATTGTACTATATCGAAATCTGGTGGGAGTTACAAAAACAGTTGTGTTAGAAGAGGGATTAAGAGGAAGTAATTGCATAATGGGCACCGCTGTAGATTAGAAATTTCAATTGGTGAAACTCATGTACAAATGCTTAATATAGGTAAAACTTTTTAACATTTGCATAAGTGAAAGAAATGTAAATATTTACGTGGACTTCATCAGTTGGAACTTCTGTCCCTACAGTGGCATTTCTTGCTTTAATTGCAATACTGCATGCTGGATCAGTTGCAGACATTACCTGTGTTGCAGCACTGTAATCATATTCTATTTTGACTATGCTATGCTCTATTGCCTCCAATGCTATAGTGAGGTGAGTGAGTTTGCTGTAATGCAAGCACTTCAAGTGCATGATGATCATTCATGTAAACCAGCGTGTTATTGAAATGAAAATTGTCAAGTCTCTGTCTCTTTTCTGATTGTTAATCACATGTTGTACTGTCCACAAGATTAGTAGCGACCAACTTAGAAAGACAAAACAAGAAATAATTCATATTTTCCTGTCAGCTGCACCTTCAATCTTCAATCAAGAAGCATTAAAAAAGCGGGTACTATAAAACAACTTATCTACCAGATCAATGTCCTGAAGCCCTGGCATCTAATCCCACTTGCCACCATAATTCCTATTTTTCAACAGCTCTATGTATATACCTTAGGTCAAGTCTGCTTCTCCACCTCTGGCTATTTTTGTCTATTCATTTATTCATTCTTGGCATGTGGGTCACGCTGGCAAGACCAGCAATTGTTGCCCATTGCCAGTTGCCCTTTAGAGGATGTTGGTGAACTACCTTCTTGAACTGCTCCAGTCTGTGCGTTAAAGGTACTTCCACAGTACTGTTAGGTAGGGAACTCCAGAATTTTGACCCAGCAGCATTGAAAGAATGACAGTAGATGGTGTGTGACTTGGAGGGAAACTTAGAGGTGGTGGTGTTCTAGTATGCCTGCTGTCCTTATCCTTCTAGGTGGTAGAGATCGAAGGTTTTGGAAGTGCTATCAAAGAAGCCTTGGCAACCTGCTATAATACATCTTGTAGATGGTACGCACTGCGGACACAATGTGCCGATGGTGAGGGGACAATGCTATGAGGGTATCAATGGTATTTATTAATTCTGATACATTTTAACTATGTTTAATTGAAATTTTATAGCATTAGGCATATTATTGCAAGCTGTTATGAATTAAGAGAGCTATGCCATTGCCTGCAAATTGTAAAGCAAATCAGCCATCAGCAGTCACATAATAGTGTGAAAGAGACAGTTTCTCAATCCAATAGGTCATTCAGTTATCATCATTACAATTCAATGCTCCTACCCCGACTTTGGTTGCAGACTTATAAATAAAGAGGTACAGGCACCTCTCTATTCAACAAAGTACAAAGACTACAACCTCAAAGTGTTGTCTTCTCACTAACCCCCCCCCCCCCCCCCCCCCCCCCCACTTCAACTATGACAAAGATTAACAGTTGTTATTGGCAGTGTTTTGAGTTCAAACATTGGTGGGCTTTCTCATTGTATGTCTTTATTGAACTGATATAAAAGGGCAACTTACAGAGAGATTGTCTTATGGCAAAGCTCACATGACTATGGCAAGCCAAATAGGATATGTAGTACTGTTGCATTTCAAAACCCAAACACCCACCTTTTCATAATGAACAAAAGACCCAAACATCTCCCTTTTCCTAATGAACAAAAGACACGATAATGTGTAACTGTGAGTTACCCAAGTTACCCACTATATGCCCACTACTCTCTTGCATTAACAACTGTTTGCTCTGCTAGTCAGTCTCTGCTTCTGCATTGCATACATAGTCTTTAAATTGTGCAGGTCTCTTAATGGTCCACCTGCGCAGTATCATTGGCTGTTCATCTGGGTGACATTCCTTGTCCAGGGAGTGTCCTTCCTATGGCACTTGTTGCCGCGGTAATTTGTTGTTCCATTGCCATTGGTGGGTATACTTGGACCTCTGGCTTTGATGGTGGTTATGTACTCAACACAGCTGGTGAGATCCTTTCTCCCTGACTGGTCGATTGCTATGAAGAAACAGCTTCATTTGTTGTGTGCATATGCCTGTGGTTGCATCAGTATGTTTGGTCGTTCACTTCTATTCGCGTAGGCTCGAGGTGACAATGCACATGTCCCAAGTTTCCACGTGGGCTGACTCCTGTTGAGAGCGTTGAAGGTTTATACTCTGACTGTCTCTCCAATGCTCAGCTCTGGCAATGGTTTGGCAGTCGTGTCAAAATGAAATTTGGCTTTCTGCCATTTTACCTTGATTTTTTCATTTATGTATGTTAATACTTCTGGCTTCAGTAGCTTTTTTGTTATTGGAAGAGTAGTTTGGGTGTGAATTTACATTAGTCTTTATACTGGACTACTTTCTCCACTCGAGGATTGCATTATGTACATCTTTGCTAGATTTGCTTGATTTCTTGATGACTCTTTCGCCAATTTTTACTGTCGCCTCAGCCTTTCCATTCAATTGGGGATACTCGGAGATGAAATGTAGTGTTGAATTTCCCAATACTTTGTGAAACAGCTGAATTCTTCACTCATGAACTGAGGGCCAGTGTCTGGAATGCCATAACAACTGAAGTATGCTTTCAAGCATTCTACTATTTCTCCTGTCATCGTTGAAGTCAACTGGTCTAACTCCAAGTAGTCAGAATAGTCTACAGTGACAAGATAGTCAGTTCCTGCTATAGTGAAGAGGTCTACTCCCAACTTCATTCATGGTCTGTCTGGAATGTCATGCATCTTTAATGACTCTCTAGCTTGTTTAGCTTTGTCCTTATGACAAGCATCACATTTGCCAATGTGCTCTTCAATTTCATTGTCCCTGTTTGGCCAGTGGAGCACTTCTCTTGCCTTTATAAGACTCGATTTGATTCCATTATGGCTTGCTTGGATACGCTTCAGCATATCTCCTCTCATCTCCTTAGGGATGATGACTCTATTTCCTTTGTACAAGATGCCATCTTGGGCACAGGTGACAAGATGTTCTCAGGCCATCCTTTCATCACTACTTCTTGTAGCACTTGGAAAGTTGTATCTTGTTGGGTAGTTCTCTTGATTTGAGCAAGTCACTTGTCTGTCAGATTCAATGTCTCTGCTGGGCTGATGACTTCCAGATCTGTTGATTTGAGCTGTTGCTTCACATTGAATCTAGAAGATTTCACATTCTGTTGTAGCATCCTCAACTTTCTTCATGGGAAGTGCTACTCTCAACAGGATGTCTGCAACATACAGCTGTTTCCCTTGCTTGTATGCCACATCTAGATGATATCTCTGTAGATGAAGTAACATTCTTTGCAGATGCTTTGGAGTAGATAGTAATGGTTTGAAAAAAATGCTTTGAACCAGCTTGTGGTTCGACTCCACTGTTACTTTGCCTCTCCCAAGCAGGTATTGATGAAAATGCTCAAGAAAAATCAATAGCCTGGCACTCTTTCTCAATCTGAGCATAATGTCATTCCGTTCGCGTTAGTGCCCTGGATACAAATGTGACTGATTATCCATGCTGCATTACGATTGCGCTAAGACCGGTCCTGCTGGCGTCACACTGCACTGTGACTTCCTTATTTATTCCATAGTACTTCAGCACTGGAATTGTCACCACTAACTGTTTGATTTCAGTGAACGCTGCTTCTTGCTCTCTCCCCAACTGCATCTCTCCTTGGTGTGCGCTTGCATAATGGTTCACACTGCGATGACAAATTGGGCAAAAAGTTTGTTAAATAGTTTACGAATCCAACAAATCATTGCACTGCTTTCACATCTGTTGGTCACTGCATTGCTGCTACAGCTCTCACCTTGTCGGAACCCAAGTGAAGACCTTTTGCTGTCAGTACATGACCTATGTACTTGACTTCAGTCATCTCCAGTTGCAATTTTTTCTTGTTAAGCTTCAGGATGATCTGGCGAGCTGTCTCTAGCAGTCATACTAAATTCTGATCATGGTCAGTTATTGCTTCTTCTATTCTGTCTCCACATTCATAGATTAGTAGATCATGCACTATTGCTTCCACTCTGGAAAGATCACTGACTACCTCATGCTGTCAGCGTTTATCCTCTTCTGGAATGGTGGAAATGCCAAACTACATGCGCAACCACCTGTGTCTCCAGAATGGTGTCCAGAATGTAGTTAGAGAGCTGCTGCTTTCATCCAGCTTCACTTGCCAGTAACCATCCTTCGCACCTTGGCAAGTTACAGCAAAATTCCTTCAATGGCTGGCATGGGATAGTGAGATCGCTGCAGCGCTTTATTTAGATTCTTTGAGTCTAAGCATACTCACCGCTTTCCAGGTTGTTTCACTGCTACCATGCTGCTAATCCAGTATATAGGAGTTATCACTCTCTTGATTACTCCTTTCTTTTCCCAGCTCTTCCATGTTGTCTTTTACGCTTGCCTTGAGGGCAGCTGGAACTCTTTTCGGCAGATGCTGAATTTGTCTTAAACTCTCATCCACTTCTAGATGATATTCTTCTGGTAGACATCCCAACCATGTAAGCACAGCTTTGTACTCCTCTAGGATCTGTTCTGCAGTCAATAGTTTTGTGTGTGATGATACATTGTAAATCTCTGTTGGCACATTCAGAGTTACCAGTCCAAGCTTTAGATTTGCTTCAGGTGAGATGAGTGGCTGTTGCATCCCATCTATGATCTGAAACTCTAGATTTTCCTTCTTGCCATTGCATTGGGCTCTCAGGCTAATTTGTCCTCTCGGTATGAATATCATGTCATCATTTCACCTCAACCTCACTTTTGAGGACTTCATTTTCAGATCGCCATGTTGCGCCACTTCGCACAGGTCTGTGAAGGTCATGATGTTGCATGACACACCAGTGTCTATCTGACACTTCTTGTTTGCTTAATACTCTCCTGAGGTTTATGACTGTTACAGTGATGACCATTTATCACCTATAGACTTGACGGAACCAACCTGTTGTATGGTGTATAATGCTCCATCAGACTCTTCTGCTGATATCTCTCCAGTAGCCATCTGTATAGGCTTGTTTTTCTTTCTAGTCAAACACTTGTGTGCTTCTTGCAGTATAAACACTGCTTTCCCCATGCTGAGAAATCTTTCTTCCGCAGCATTTGCATCCTGTCCTTTGTCCATGATTGTTCTGCTCTTTCAGCCTGGTCTGTCCTGCCATACATTTGCTCTGCCTGACATTTTACAGCCTCCACATTTCTACACATGTCTATCACTTTTCTGAGCGTAAGTTTCTCCTCTTTCAGAGACTTTCTCTCACTGAGAGATCCTGTAGACCAAAGACAATTTGATCTTTAACCAGATCATCTTTTAGTTGCCCGAATTCACATGATTCTGCAAGCTGTGTTACTGCGGTCACATACTATTCAATGGGCTCATTTACACCTGGAGCTCTAGTATTGAATACATAGCATTCATAAGTAACGTTCACTCGGGATTCAAAATGTGTGTTCAAAGCATTCAAAATCTCTGTCGTCTTTTTCTCTTGTTCATCGGATAGATTTAGGGTGGAATACAGTTTCTGGCAGTCCATCCCTAGCAGTGCTAGAACTGTGGCTACTTTTATTGGTTCTGGCTTGTTAATTAGATCTGTTGCCACCTCAAAGTTTTGCCATTGCAAGTGGAAACATTGCCAGTTCTGCTAAATATTGTCTTTCATTTCTACCAGAGAAGGGAGAGGGGGAGTTTACAGTCATGTTAACTCACCCAGTATTTGACGTGCAGCCTTTGGTTTGAGTTTGCTTTTTCTTCTTTTTTTTAAGCAGCATTTAGCAGATTTGAACATTTCTGTGTGCCTTTCTGAGCTCTGGTTTCTCTGTAGTATTTTCAGGATTTAAAAACTCTATTTTATCTCCACTTGTGACACCATGTTTCAAGTTCAAATACAGCTGTGCTTTCTCATTGTTGGTCTCTATTGAACAGATGTAAAATGGCAGCTTACAGAGAGACTGCCTCATGGTAGAGCTCACATGATTACGGCACGCCAGATAGGACATGTAGTACTGTTGTATTTCAAAACCCAAACAGGCAGCACTGAGCAATGAATGCCACTATGGAAGGATCAACTGCTCGAGTGGGCTGCATATGCTTATTCTGCCTTATATGAAAAATTCTTCCCAAACATTGGGGAAGCTCCAAACTGAAAGCCCTTATGGTTATTTTTAAAAGCCTCTGCAATGCACAATCCGTTTTGTTTCGCTATGCTCTGCAGTGCTGTGAAATCTCTCCAAAATGCAAAATAGGATGAACCCTCAGGTCACTGGCAGCCTTGCCATTTGTTTCTTGACTTTAAGGACACAGAGTTCTGTAATATGAACAAGACTAAGGCATTTAAATAAGTGAAACCCACCCGATTAAATGCCCTCCCCGCATCCAAATATGCCACCAGAGAGAGCAGAAGACTCCGCCCAGTAACTCAGGATATTATTTTGTCAAACCATTGTACTATTTAAAATAACCTGGAGCTGATTTAAATGAATGGTCAGCGTCAGGTTACAGCTTCTGTGCTAAAGTAATGATTGAGTCCCTTTTACTTCTGATGCCAGTATCTGATACCATATATAACAAACTGGCAAGTCTCCTTGAGAGGTACCAGCAGGTTACATTAATTAAAACAGTACATTCTGCCTGAGAGTCTATCAGAGTTCACTTCTTCAGAATGCTGTTGAAATATGTTTGGGCAAACCTGCTAAACCAGATTTTTTTTTTTTTGCCTGGTTCATGCTATTTCAGGCAATGCTGTAATGTCAGTGAACTGTTGACACTAAGGAAACAGGAGCTGTTGTGCTTTGTGGAAACCTCCACTCACCTGGGAATAGGGGCCCTGATTACCTCACATTTTATTCTGTTCTTACTTGTCTCAGTGCACTACATTGTTCTTATTGTGCAGACATATTCAAAAAAGAATTCTTGCTTGGAGAATTGATCCCAAATAATTAGGCAAACCTAATGAACTAGTGGTGCATTGGGGTACAAACAGCCTTCACAATACTGTACCTCAGGTTACTTACTGATAATTCCTCATCAATCAATAGGAAGTGGGAAACCTGCAGAGAGTGGCAGCAAACTGGAAACACACCTCAACTGTGCATGTGTTAGTGGGGAGGGGATAGGAGTAGGGAAAACAAATCCCTCTTTGGAAACTTTAGATGTGCACAATTTTCATTGCTCACGCAGTATTCTGTTTGTTGTAAAACATAGTGAAAGGAGAGATTTTAATGGAGAGAAGTTTCTGCACGGTTAACCCTGAATAAAAATTCTAAGAACAGAAGTTACCGAAATTTTTGTTTATATCATTGGAATTAGGAAGCCATCTCTCATATAACTCAATCTACAGATGGATTAATATAAAACAAAAACAGAAAATATTAGAAACACAACAGGTCAGTCAGTATCATAAAATCTTAACAGCACAGAAAGAGTCCATTAAGCTCTTTGTGTTTTTGAAAGAGCTGTCATGCTTACTTCCACATTCCTGCTTTTTTGTTCATAACTCTAAGTTATTAATCTTCAAGTACCCGTCCAATTCCTTTTTTAAAATTATTTCTGGAATCAGCTTTTGTGGGAAGAAAAAAAATATCTTTCCCTGCTTCAGAACTGAAAAATTAGGAGGAGACAATCAGAAAAACTGGTGGGGTAATACATGCATAGAAAAAATAGAGACACACACCACACATGCAGATCTTGGTCACATAATGGATAAAAGCATCAAGATATTACAGAAACAAATGTTCGATGGGTGGAACATTCAACTTTTGTGTAGAGTAGGCAATATTGGATTGGCTGCAGTTTATAAACCCCACCTAATATTCCTTCTTATAGAAGTCAATGAAAATACACAAGCTCCATCAGCATCTGACTCACGATCAATTGTAGCCTAGGACTACAAACAAAACATATAGTACATAAACATATATAGTACATAAACTTAGAACAAAAAAAAGATACTTTAATCAGAATGTTTGAGGAAAAGTCTTCAATCAAATTGTCAACCTATTTTTTCTCTTTTTAATGTTCATAAAACTTATGATTTCAGTTTAAATTGACATGGGGTTATTTTGCTGAAAGGGTGAAAACAGGTACGAAGTGGGTGCAGTGTTAATAGGACACACCTGTTTGAAAGTCTGATGTTAGTCTACAATTTTGGGGCTAATTGATGATTACCGTGTTTTGAACGCACCTGGAGACACTAAAGCAGATTCTTGCCCATTCAGCATGTGAGCACTATTGAGTGCTTGTGTGTCAGCCAGTGTATTCTACACCTACCTCTAGTGAAGGAGCTTGGCCTAAATAGGCAAGTGGTACTGGGCTTGTAACCTCAAGATCAAGAGTTCCAATCTCACAATGGTAAACTATGAAACAATGTAACTTCATCTGAAACAGATGGAAACGGGTTTGTACTCGAAAGAGTTACCTCCACTGAAGGTGTGGAATATGCTGGCTGACACCCAACAAAATATTTCAGAATGGCTCAAGGAGAGAGGACACACATGTTCTCAGACATGGCAATGGAGATCCAAAGGGAGAAAGAATGTTCTGTACCTGCAAAAGCAGGTGGTGAAATGAGTCCACTTGCTCTCCTGTTCCTCTCTCCTGCAGCAGCTGGTGATGTTCTGCCCAACTTCTTCTCCCATTCTGCCACCAAACCAATGGTGCCCTAGCAAAATTACCATGATCAAGCATTCCCTTTCTTTGGTGACTCTTCTAAGGTTTCCGATAAGGGAAAGTGGCACAGTTTCTTCAGTTGAAGTGCCCAAAGAATTCCCAGGAAAAATGTTGAGAGTGTCGGTGAAGTCTTGACAAACTGACCTAGAAAGTCCCCTAATGTGTCAAAGGTCTTCTTCAAACTTCCAGCAGCAATTAAACAGTGAAAGTTAAACATAGCTTTAAGTATTACTTGAAACCCTCAGCAACAATTTGTTTACTGACAAAAATAAACTTGTTAACTCCTGTTCAGTGGTTGCTGTTAGGACAGTGTTAATTGAAGTGCTAGTCACCAAAATGGCATGCAGCCTCTTTAATGAGTGCTATCAGGCAAACTTAATTGTCAATCTAAGCTTTAATGATCCTCCAGGCAGCTGTTTCTAGAGTGCACTTCAATTCCTTTACCAAGGTGGTGTCTTGCACTAAAGGCAAACTAAACCAGCGTTGCAGCTCAAGACCCCTTCTTGGTCTCCTCAAAGGCTCTTTGGTGCCTAAAATATTTGGGGTAAACCACTGCTTACATATGTATACACATGAGGCAATTTTCAACTCCTGAGCCCCTGACAACCTTAAATTGCTGCTAGCATTCTCAAGGTCCCCACAGGATTGCCTGTACTCCTGTTTCCAGCTTCAAACTCCCAGATTCAGGGTCCATCTTCCTGTTCTCCTGACGTGATTATGGGGGATGGGAAGAAAGCGACAGGGGCTCCCAAAAAGGGCCCCAAAAAGTCACTGAAAAAGGCCCCAGCGAAGGGCGGCAAGCATCGGAGGAGGGTGAGGAAAGGAAGGAGAGTTACTCCATCTACATCTACAAAGTGATGAAGCAGGTTCACCCAGACACTGGCATCTCCTCCAAGGCCATGAGCATCATGAACTCGTTCGTCAACAACATTTTCGAGGGCATCGCAGGCGAGCCTTCTCATCTGGCCCATTACAACAAGCGCAGCACCATCAGCTCCGGGGAGATCCAGATTGCCGTGCGCCTGCTGCTGCCCGGGGAACTGGCCAAGCACGCCGTGTTGGAGGGCACAAAGGCGGTGACCAAGTACACTAGCTCCAAGTAAATCACTTGTATTTCACTGAAATAAAAAAAACACAACCAGCGAACTGCAGTGGGTCAATTGCTTGGTGCCCTCTCTACTTGCTTGCAGCGAGTTAATGAAGCTGGGCTTCAAAATGGCTCAGGCCTCATGTCCCTTGCTTATATTAGTGATTTAGTCTCAAGTATAGGGGACATGATAAAGAAGGTGGCAGGTGTTACAAAAATTGGCCATGTGGTTCACAGTGAGGAGACTACAGAAATACATGTATTGTCTGATCAGTTGGGCAGAAAGATGGAAAATAGAATTCAATCCAGAGAAGAATGAAGTAATACATTTTGGAGGTGCAACAGGGCAAAGGAATACACAACAAATGAGAGTAGTGTGGAGGAACGGGGGTCCTTGAAGTGTATGTCTACAGATCTTTAAAGTTAGCAAGAAAAATCAATATTTTTGTCCTTATTCTTTCATGAGATGTGGGAGTGACTGGCAAGACCAGCATTTGTTATCCAAACCTAATTGCCCTTGCACTGAGTGGCTTGCTCAGCCATTTCAAAGGCAGTTAAAAGTCAACCACATTGCTGTGGATCAGGAATCACATGTAGGCCAGACCAGGTAATGATGATGGATTTCCTTCCCTAAAGGGCATTAGTGAATCAGATGGGTTTTTATGACAATTGATGATAGCTGCCATGGTCACCATTACTGAGACTAGCTTTTCAATGCCAGATTTTTAAATTAATTTATCTAGTGTCCCTAGAGCATTAGCCTGGCCTGGATTACCCGCCTACTGATATGACCACTCCGCCACCATCTCCACACAATAAGGTGGTTAAAAAGGCATATGACATACTTTCCTTTATTAGCTAAGGCATAGAGCAAGGAGGTTATCCTAGAACGGAATAAAAAAACAAGTTAGAATACAGCTGGAGTACCACTCGTATTCTAGTCACCACAATATAGGAAAGATATGATTGCACTTGAGAAGGTACAAAGGAGATTTACAAGGTGTTGCCAGGAGTGGAAAATTTTAGCTATTTCTTTGAAAGAGGAGGCTGAGGAGCCATTTATCTGAGGTGTTTGAAATTATGAATAAATGGGGATGATCTATTTACCTTAGCAGAGGGGTCAAAAATTTGTGGGATATAGATTTAAAGTAAGTGGTAGAAGGAATAGAGGAGAGATGAGGAAGAATTTTTTTATCCAGAGAGTGGCAGAGACCTGGATCTCACTGGCTAAAAGGGTGTTGGAAGCAGAAACTCTCATCACAACACATTTGAAAAGTACTCGGATATCGACTTGAAGAGCCATCTCCTATAGGGCTAGCGACCTAGAGCAGGGAGATTGGTTTGGGTTAGGTAGCTCTTTGTCAACTGGAACAGATGTTGTGGGCCAAATAACCTCCTTCTGTGTCATAAATTTTCTATGATTTCTGTGATATGTTTGGGTGTAAATATATTTTATATATTAGATGCTTCTCATAGTATTACTGTCACACAAGTTGCCATATTCCCAGCAATGAATAACTACCGTTATATATTCTCTAATTACAAGACTTGTCACTGTGGTACTACAGAGACATGGGTGCAGTGTGCGGTGCTGGTTCGATGCATACGCAGACGCTAAAGAAAATATGTTACATCGCATTAGATTGAAAATATCACTTTAAGCCAAAACTTTTTGGCACTTTGAAAACTCTTTATGACCCATGTTATAGTCAGATATAACATTTATTGTAAACGTACTAGACGCTGTGAATTGTAACACAGAATATTACTTGGTCTCTGGAACTCAGCTTCCATAGACTTTTGGCTGTCATTATTATTGGCCCATAGCCAGAAAGTTTAAGTTGCAAACTTAACTTTTTAAGAGCTATATATGCACAAGCTTAAAAAGAATTCCCATTGCCTCTGTGCTCTGAATTCTGCTTCACAATGGCCAGAATTTTTTCCTCATCAGGCAGGCTCGGCAGGAACGGTCAGGAAGCCAACCACTGCCTGCGATCGGCTTCACTCCGTAATTTCACACGGGTGGGCCAATTAAGGCCCGCCCTGCATGGATCGTGAGTAGCAGCGCTGAGTGCTACCTGTATGGGCAGGGGAAGGAGATAGAGTGGGCCTGGCGCGCAGTTTGTGCATGCACGCGAAAGAGCGCTTCTATCTCCCTGAGTCACAGAGCTGCCTCAGGGAGATTGAAGCGCTTTTTTAAAAAATCAATGAAGACAGTAAAAATGGAAAAAATGTCCCCTCTGTCACTTGAGCTGGAACATGTTTTTAATTCAAACATGAAGTTTTCAGTTTATGCTTATTTGCTTTAGGAAACCTCATCCCGCTCGTGGATAAGGTTTCCTAAAAAATGTAAGGGCCGCTTGACCTTTTCGCCTGCCCACCAACTGTAAGGTTGGATGGACAGTGTAAATTTGATTTTAATGAGCTTGTTAAGGGCCTTAATAGGCCTTTCAATTATTGGCCATGCAGCCGACTCCGTTGTGCGCCTGCCGAACCAAATATTGCACAAATGCACACACCTGACGTCATTGCACATCATATTACTCTCGGGCATGTTGAGGGCGCACCCGCATGCCAACCGTAAAATTCTGCCCAGTATATCCAGGTTGAATTCAGAGCAAAAGAATAATATAGTCACATTTAATTAAATTACCAATCCACTTGTAATTTTTGTGTTAACACAAGTGAAAATAGAATTATGGCATTTGAAGGCACAAATATTAGTGTTGCTTTTAAATAGTGAATCTATTTACTGGCTATAGAATCAATAATTGTACAGGTAATAATCAAATTCCAAATATTTTCTTCTACTACTTTGCCTGGATGGAGCACAGCCAGTATTATCTAGTGGCAAGTTATAGTTAACATCTATGTGGGCCTATCAAAAAATATGAGAAGACCTAATTAACCCAACGAATTCCCAGATGAATGGAGGCTAGTAATGGCTTTGTAAGCACCTAATGAAGCTTTCATGAAACCTCCTGAAATCAGTGAACAGATCTTAATCACATTCATACAGCATGACTCCAGAGACTGTAGCTGGATCCCTTTTTTTCTTGCAATACTTTTCCCCTTAGACTTAGTTTAGCCCAAAAGAAACAACATAAGCAAGAATGCAGAGTCCAAACAGGTTCTTCTGAAATTACAAAATTGTTTAGCTTTACAGTGAACAGGTGCTACAATGCTTTCATAGTGTTATTTGCAGCAAAGTTTATCATTCTGTTCATTTTTGCTTCATAAGTACATGATTTGTGAGGTACATGATGAGGGCTGCCATCCAGCAGTTCCAATTTAATGGAATCTTGATTGATGGAAAGTTAGATTCCCAACTTCAACAAAAGATTCAAAATTAGATTACTGTAATTGGGCAACTTTTGGCATAGGGGGCCAGAGGGGAGGAATAGCAGGGGGGAAGCAAAATACTGGTAGGACCAGTTATACAACCCATTCAGAACTTGTATCTATTGCAAGACAATTACAAGGCTGAATTGACAAGAGCTTTGGATACATTCCCCCTACCTAATACTCAAATTAATTGAGAAATGACTGTAATGGTGTATGTTAATGGCATCAACATAAAAGGGAAATCAAAATGTAGGAAGTGTTTTGAGAAACAACTGCTTAATTTTTTTTAATATTGCTTTTGTTTTCTGCTGGTGAACTGATACAAGTTTCAGAAATTGCAAGGTATAAAAATTGAACTATCTAATTTCTATAGCTGTATGATAAACACATAAGAAAGAATCATAGGAACTCTGTTCCTTATGATATTTGGCATTTGCATGGTAAATAGTTCCAAAGCAGTAAACAGTGAATGCGATTGTATCAATGTAATTTCAGCATTAAACAGTTGCACCATCATTTGAACAATTTATATTGTTTTACACTTCTTATCTGCAAGATAATGGCCAGAATCTTCTGCCCTCTCCTGGGGCGAGTTTGGTGGTGTGAGGGGTTATTTAATCGTGCCAGAGTGTGCCGGGTGAGGACCCGGCCACCTTCCCACCATGCTGCCAATTCAGGCCTTTAAGTGGCCAATTAATGTCCCATCCCATGATATTAATCCATCAGTGGATGGGGGGGGGGGCTCACCGTCCAGGGAGCAGGACAAGAAAACCCTCTGATTTGCTGGCAATCCTCGGCAGGCAGGACCTGCTTCTGGGGTCCTTAATCCCTGGGAAAGGCTCGCCATTGGTCTGTCAGGTGCCTGAGTGGGACATAATGCGGTTGGCCTCCCAAAGAAGAGGTAATGCGGGGCTCACTCTGGGTCTCTATATGGCAGCCAAGACCCCCATCGCCTTCATAAGATTCCAGCTGATGTCTTAAAAAACACTTTTCCTTGAAAGTAGATGACAAGCAAAAGAGAAAACTAATTTGCAGGCACGGTAGGGCAAAGGTATAGGCCGGAATTTTCCGCTCCCGTTGGCATCAGGTATCATGGTGGGTGTGAGCAGACAATATGGCGGGAAGGCCAAAAATTAGTTTTATGCCGAAGTGAAACCAGTTTGCAATCATCCGCTCTGCTGCACGTTGGGAACCTAATTTCAATACTTTAGCATCTCATGATAAGCCCTGCTTGTCGGAATCATCCCTCTCCCCACACTGGATCATCCGGGCAATCATGCCGACATGTTTCACAACTGTACGTAAGTGAAGTGCACCTGGCGAGCTGCACTTTGCTCGCGTCTTCGAGGTTTGTTTGCCGACCTTGTTTTGGGCAGAACTTGTGGTCATCAGCGCCAGGCTTCGGTGACAGCACCACATCACTTTAGAGGGCCCACGGGCAGGTCCCTACTTACCAGACCAACTGGCTGCAGGATTAGGGCTTGCTTGGGGAAAGGGGAGACGTAGCCTCAGGCAAGGGGCTGCAGGCGAGGGCTGTACTGGGGAAGGGGCGTATCCCAGGGTGTGTGTGGGGCCACATGTTGATCTGCGCAAGTGGCCTCAAGATAGTGAAGGCAGAATGGAGAGTCTCCAGAGGGGATGAGGCCAGATGGCGATGTGAGGGTGTGTGTGAGAGAGTGAATGGTGATGTCCCTTGAGTTGGCAGTGAGTGAGATGCCAGTGAATGTGTGACGGACTTGTGAGTTTAGAGTGATGAGATGCTTGCCTTATCCTGGCAGCACAGATGAGGCCATTCGTCCTCTTCCTGCACTGGAAGGCCATCATCTTCTGTGCGACATTGGCACTGACCACCACTGCCTCCGCTTGCCGAGCCGGAGGGGTGAGATTGCTGAGCCTCTTGCAACCAAGGCAAGGATGGAGGACATCACAATGGGCCTCCAAAAGGCATTCCAGTGATGGGTCACTGAATCCTTGGCTTTCAGAGCCATATCAACACTGGAGCAACCCCGGGCTGCAAGTATTGAGAACTGTGTACGTGGCTGCAGTTTAGATATGGCACCCAGAGTGAGGAAATGGTGTGGTAACAACATGGAAGGCGATTCTGAGGCCACCCGCCAGTGAGATGGCGTATTTCTTGTGGCTGGATAATAATGAGGTGGAAAGCAGATGATTCAGCATAAAACACCGCCATTGCAGTCAGCTGGTAAAACGTCTTTTGTCACGTCCGCTAGCGCACCTAGTGAAAATCTGGGATGATTCCGCCGTAGTCAAAGAGAAGGGTTCTGAATGCAAAGGCAGTGGGACTTTAGTCAGGAGTATAATAGCTGAACAGGCAGTTATCATTGGTGAACAGACGGGATGCAGGACATTGGATATCCCGGCATTAAAGGAATGATGTACAACAACAACTTTAATTTAAATGGGGTTTTTAAAGTAGCAAGCAGGGATGCAAGGTTGGAGGGGATTACTAAAAAAGGTCAGTCTCCCGGGCTATGGTGAGCCTGTGGAGTGTGAAGAGGACAAGGGCAATAGGAACATGGGACTTCAAGTAAGCAACGATGCAGACTGTAAAGAGCTGTGACATGTGAAGTGTTGAGGCTTTTCAGGCAAGTATTAGAAATGTTAACATTTGAGGTGAAAAATTCATGGAGTAATGTTGAGACAGCAATGGTGAAAAGACGAGGGCAGAGATTTCAAGATTGCTGGAGGGAAATGGCTTTGGTAACTGAAATGATGTGGAGGAAACCAAGCTGCCTAATTTGGCTTATTATAACCAGGTTTTCAAGTCATTTACAACTGTAATTTAAAATTCCCAAATATTTAGCCTTTGACCTGCCATTCATCATTTCTGCAATTACTGAACAGCTTAATCACATCCTCACCCTTATGCATTTGTGCCCATTAAAATCATTACTTTTTCTCACTCTGGTCATTCTCCCTGGTTCAGCCCTCATCACCACTCCCAACAGTCCAAGGGATACAGACTTGAATGTCTAAGGAGGACAACTTAACCATTCAGTGCCAGGTCTGGCTGGACCACATTAAAGCACGATAGCAGATCCTGCTCTCCTCTGACAAAACTATTTACCATTCCAGGATTATCCAGGAATATAGCAATAACCCCAGCATTCTCTTCTCCACTACAAACCATCTTTTTACCTCCATGTCCCTTGTCTCCTTTACTATCACCCCAATAATAGGTTTGAGGAGTTGATGGACTCTTTGTCACTCCTTAAAACCTACTTCTTGACCAAGCTTTTAGTCATCTGCCCTGATATATACTAAGGTGGCTCAGTGTCATATTTTATTTGATAATACTCTTGTGAAGTGGCTTGGGATATTTTACAGTGGTAAAGGTGCTATATAAATGCAAGTTGTTTAGAATTTGGGCAGCGATTAGAAATGCAGATTAGAATTAGCACATGGGAAAAAAAGACTGTCAGCAGACATGTTTTACCTGCAATCTCTCACCACTATGCCAAGCTGATTTGTTAAAGTCCATGATATAGTGCACAGAGCATATTAAAGTAATATTAGCTGTGCACTATAACAAAATTTATAAAAGAAAAATAATATTCACATCTGAGTGAAGAAATATATTTCAAAGAACCAAAGCCATGATTAACTAATGTTTATAATTAATCCAATAGATATTAAAAATGAAACTCACCGAATTTTTTACAGCTGATAATAAAATATATTGCTGCCAGGAAGAGTCAGGTTGAAGGTTCAGTTCGGACCTGTGGTCTCTTATTCTGAATTTACACAGCGAGAATAGAGGCCATCCATAATTTTCATTGTTTGAACAAGAGCACTCAGTGTGTGAGAAAGATGGTTATTGCTTTATACAGCATTATATAAGCATTAAACTGATCAATTTTCACAATTTTTACAGCCCTCTTTTTGGATTCGGGACAGGAGTTGTAAACTTAAAAGTACTCTTTGTACTCATGACAAAGATGATAATTATGGATGGTCCCTAGCACAGTGGGGCTTTGTTCTATCTTTATATTAAGAGTATAGTGAGGTTGAACTGGTTAATCCAAAACAAGCCTGGATTAGTTTCATATTCATGGTTGAGTGTTTTTTTTTACATTTTACCGAGGCTACACCAGGCTCTGTCCTTTTGAAACCACTCTGTACATGGCATAGGTAAAACACCTGATAGAAGTGAGCAGCTGTGTTTTAATAACATAGACAAAACAATAGAATTCATGTGTTGTTCTAACAAAATATAATTAAACATTTTGTTGTGAGAATGTACTCCTTATCAAACTTTTCAAATGCTTTTAAATCAAAAATGTACTTTAAGATTCCAATTCAAAATGTATCCCACATATTCTAGTGTAAAGCCATCTTATAATCTATCTCAATATGGCAGAGCAATATATATCCTCCATGAGTGACTAAAAATAATCCTAAATATTTCATATTTTTAGACATTTTTAAAGTTTCTCATGTGCAGAAAATAGGTACGTGACTTACTACGTGGAAATACTATATAAAATGTTCCATTTCCCCCAACTCCCGGTGCAGCCAAAGCTCCTAACTGCTTCAAACAGGGCAGAAGAGCCAGGCAGACAATTGCAGACCCACTAATCTTACTTAAATTTCATGTAAATTAATGGAATTCTTTATCAGGAGTAAACCTAAAGATCATCTATAAAGCACTGACCTAGTTAACAGTACTCAAAATGGTTTCAGAAGGGGAAGTCCTGCCTAACCACCATCATCAACAAATTTGGTAAGGTGATAACTAAAGTGGACTATGGAAGGCCCTATAACATGGTATACCTAGACTTCCAGAAGGGTAAAGTTCCACATAAAAGGCTATTAAATAAATTCAAATCTGCAGGAATTCAGGGTAAACCCAAGGATGAATAAGAAACTGGCAGAAGGCTAGGAAACAACAAGTTAGATGAATTTTTCAAGAATTTTGGTGGGGGGGGGGTTGCGGCGGCAGGGTGGCTACCCAATGGGATATCTTGGGGTTGATTACTGGGATCATTACTGTTTTAGTTTACATTAATAACCTAGATTCAGAAACTAAAGATACAGTGATCAGATTGCCGATTCCAGTAAACTGGAAAGTGCAGAGGAAATGAAAGGAGGCAGTTCAGAAATTAGAGTACAAATCAGGCAAAACATGAAAGTGGGCAGATCAGTGAGGAATTAAATTTATTACAGATAAATGTAAAATATTATACATAGGAAGGGACAAAAAGATGACATGCATATTTCATGCAAGGTGTCGATATTGTTGAGGATTAAGTTGAAGGAAACCTAGAGTCCTAGTAAATTCAACACCAAATATGTCCAACCAATGCAGGGCAGCAATCAAAAAAGCCAATGGGATGTTGAACTACATAATCCAAAACAATAAGAGGTGGTAATGGTCACATTGTATAGTCCTCTGGCTACACTGCATTTCGATAATTGCATTCAGTTCTGGTCACCAGGAAATGAGAGGCATTCAAGCACTGGAGGCAGTGGAGCAAAGAGGCACAAGGCTGAGTGAACCCCTATGTCCATGAACTGTCTCTTAAGAAAAGATTGAATAAACATAGGAAGTATCTGAGTGATTTATCTTCAACGTATATAAGATTTTTAAAGGATTAAAAAAAGTTAACCCAGAACATTATTTTATATTAAGTGGTGGGAGCAGTACAAGGGTACACTGGTTCAAGCTAGTGAAGGATAATCTTAGGACTATGTCAGGAAATTCTTCTTCTCACAAATAGACATCAACACTTGGAATAAACTTCCAGAAAGAGCATTGGAGGCAAAAGCCTTGGAATTATTTAAGAAGCTACTAGAGGCCACAATGATGAGGGCCAGGCTGGTGTGGTTGGGGCTTGGGAGGCGTGCAGCAGCACATGTGTTTCTTTAGATGGATTAATTCAGTTGGGCTGAATGGATGGCACCATCTGCAACTGTGATCCTGTGAAGTTTGCAAGCACAATCGTGAATTTCAACTTCTCCGGATAGATCAGGAAACTTGTAAAATATTTTTACTTTATTCACTTTTACATTCTGTAGGTTGCCTCCAGGAGAGAAATGAGCCAATTCAGTAACAATGCTATAGCAACAAGAGAATTTCATTTCTAATTTAACACAGTGAAACCTAGCCTTCCAGTCCCTATAATTAAATAATCACATCTCCCAAACAGGGATTTTAGAGCCAGTGGTTCCCATTGAATTTAATAAGAGCTGTGCCTTCTACAAATGCAGCAAAGTCACTGGTTAGAAATGAAAAGGAGAGCTTATAATTTCTATAGGAAAGAGGGCCCCAACTGTTGGCAATCAGCCATGAATCCAGGCAACTCAGTTCTGTTTATATTTACATTTATCCCCTGGTTTGTCTTTTGTGAATTTTCTTGTGATTTTGGAAAAGGCTTTTTCTAGCACATTTATCCTTTTGATTAATAAGTTCTAAATCAAAGCAAGCCTGTTAATTACAACTCAAACTATGGCCTGGATTTTCGAAATGATGGAGAGCCTCTGCTGTTGCAAAAATAATGGAAGAGCCGGAAAATAGGAAGTCATGGCCCTGAACATGGCACCTAGGGGAGGCAATGACGTAGTGGTATTGTTGCTGGGCTAGTAATCCAGAAACCCAGGGGAACGCTTTGGGGAATCCTGCCATGGCAGATGGTGGAATTTGAATTTGAAATCTGGAATTAAAGTCTAATGATGATCATGAAGCCATTGTCGATTGTTGTAAAAACCATCTAGTTCACTAATGTCCTTTAGGGAAGGAAATCTGCTGTCCTTTCTGGCCCACAGCAATGTGGTTAATTTTTAAACGCCCTCTGAAATGGTCTAGCAAGCCAATCAGTTGAATCAAACCACTACAAAACCTCACAAAAGGAACAAAGCCAGACAGACCACCTGGCATCAACCTAACAATGGCAAACTCAGCCCTGTTGACTCTGAAAAGTCCTCTGTACTAACATCTGGAGGTTGGGGCAAAATTGAGAGAGCCATCTCACAGATCAGTCAAGCAACAGCCTGACATAGTCATCCTCACAAAATCATATCTTACAGATAATATCCCAAACACTACCATCATCATGCCTGCATATGTCCTGTCCCACGGACAGGATAGACCCAGCAGAGGTGGCGGCACAGTGGTAACGGTCGGGAGAGAGTTGCCCAGGGAGTCCTTAACATTAACTCCGGACTCCATGAAGTCTCGTGGCATCAGGTCAAACATAGGCAAGAAAACCTCCTGCTGATTACCACGTACCGCCCTCCCTCAGCTGATGAATAAGTGCTCCTCCATGTTGAACACTACTTGGAGGAAGCACTGAGCGTGGCAAAGGCAGAGAATGTGCTATGGGTGCAGGACTTCAACGTCCATCACCAAGAGTGGGTCAGTAGCACCACTACTAACCTAGCTGGCTGAGAACTAAAGGACATAGCTTCTAGAATGGGTCTGCAGCAGGTGGTGAGGGAACCAACAAGAGGGAAAAATATACTTGACCTCATCCTCGCCAACCTGCCTGCTGCAGATGCATCTGTCCTGACAGTATCAGTAAGAGTGACTACCACACAGTTGTTGTGGAGACGAAGTCCCACCTTCACAGTGAGGATACCGTCCTTCATGTTCTGTGGCACTACCAACATGCTAAATGGGGTAAATTTCGAACAGATCTATCAACTCAAGACTGGGCATCCATGAGGCACTGTGGGCCATCAGCAGCAGCAGAATTGTACTCAAACACAATCTATGGCTTGGCATATCCCCCACTCTACCATTACCATCAACCCTGGTTCAATAAAGAGCACAGGAGGGCATATCAGGAGCAGCATCAGGCATAACTAAAAATGAGGTGTTAGCCTGGTGAAGAGACAACACAGGACTGCTAGTGTGCCAAACAGCATAAGTAGCAAGTGATAGACAGAGCTAAGCAATTCCATAACCAATGGTTCAGATCTAAGCTCTACAGTCCTGCCACATCCAGTCGTAAATGTTGGTGCACAATTAAACAACTCACTGGATGAGAAGGCTCAACAAATATCTCCATCCTCAATGATGGGGGAGCCCAGCACATCAGTGCAAAAGATAAGGCTGAAGCATTTGCAACAATCTTCAGCCAGAAGTGCCACGCAGATGATCCATCTCGGCCTCCTCCGGAGGTCCCCAGCATCACAGATGCCAGTCTTCAGCCGATTCAATTCCCTCCATGTGATACCAAGAAATGACTGAAGGCACTGGGTAGTGCAAAGGCTGTGGGCCCTGACAATATTTCGGTAATAGTACTGAAGGCTTGTGCCCCAGAACTTGCCACACCCATAGCCATTTGCCAGTTTCAGTATAGGCAAAACACTGTCATCTACCCGACTCTGTGGAAAATTGCCCAGGTATGTCCTGTACACAAAAAGCAGGACAAATCCAACCAGGCTAATTACCACCCCATCAGTCTACTCTGGATCATCGGTAATGGAAGGGATCATCAACAGTGCCATCAAGCGGCGCTTGCTAAGCAATAACCTATTAACTTAGGCCCAGTTTGGGTTCCGCCAGAGTCAATCAGCTCCTAACCTCGTGACAGCCTTGGTTCAAACATCGACAAAAGAGCTGAACTCCCGAGGTGAGGTGAGAGTGACTGCCCTTGACATCAAGTTCGCATTTGACCTAACGTGGCATCAAGGAGCCCTAGCAAAACTGGAGTCAATGGGAATCAGGGGGAAAACTCTCCACTGGTTGGAGTCATACCTAGCACAAAGGAAGATGGCTGTGGTTGTTGGAGGTCAGTCATCTCAGCCCCAGGGTATCGCTGCAGGTTTCCTCAGGGTAGTGCCCTATGTCCAACAAACTTCAGCTGCTTCAATGACTTTCCCTTATAAAGTCAGAACCGGAGATGTTCATTGATGACTGCACAATGTTCAGTGCCATTCACGACTCCTCAGATACTGAAGCAGTCCATGTCCAACTGCAGCAAGACTTGGACAATATCCATGGTTGGACTGACAAGTGGCAAGTAACATTCGCGCCACACGAGTGCCAGGCAATGACCA
This sequence comes from Carcharodon carcharias, assembly GCF_017639515.1. Classification (NCBI taxonomy): domain Eukaryota; kingdom Metazoa; phylum Chordata; class Chondrichthyes; order Lamniformes; family Lamnidae; genus Carcharodon; species Carcharodon carcharias. The sequence goes on from NC_054475.1 coordinate 98,758,832, forward strand.
TTTCTAATAAGAAAGATGCTAACCATCACCCCTTGATGTTCAATGGCATTACCACTACTGAATCCCCCACTATCAACATCCTGGGGGTTACCATTGACCAAAAACTGAACTGGATTAGCCATATAAATACCGTGGCTACAAGAGCAGGTCAGGGGCTAGGAATCCTGTGACAAGTAACTCACCTCCTGACTCCCCAAACCTGTCCACCATCTAGAAGGCACAAGTCAGGAGTGTGATGGAATACTCCCCACTTGCCTGGATGAGTGCAGCTGCCACAACACTCAAGAAGCTCAACACCATCCAGCCTGCTTGATTGGCACCACATCCACAAACATTCACTCCCTCTACCACCAATGCACAGTAGTAGCAGTGTGTACTATCTGCAAGATGCATTGCAGGAATTAACCAAGGCTTCTTAGACAGCACCTTCCAAACCCATGATCACTGCCATCTAGAAGGACAAGTGCAGCAGAAAGATGGGAACACCATCACCTGGAAGTTCCCCTCCAAGTCACTCACCATCCTGACTTGGAAATATATCGCTGTTTCTTCACTGTCGCTGGGTCAAAATCCTGGCACTCCCTTCCTAACAGCACTGTGGGTGTACCTACACCACATGGGCTGCAGCAGTTCCAAGAAGGCAGCACACCACCACCTTCTCAAGGGCAACTGGTTAATAAATGCTGTCCCAGCCAGTGTAGCCCAGATCCTGTGAATAAATTTTTAAAAATCTAACCATTTTCTCGGGGCGGAAATGAGACCAGATCATGTTTCACAGAGGCAGTGCCCATATAAATCAGCTGCCCATATAAATCAGCAACTCATTACAAATTTTGTTGATCCAGGTTTGTGAAATACAATGAGGAGAGATTAAACCTGATAGGAGCAGGTCTGAACTTTGTGGATTCATTTAGAGACGTAGGGTACCCCTTTCGATATAGTCCCAGGACAACTTTTGGGGGAGGTCAGATGCCCTTGGGAGAGGTCAGGTGCCCCATGGGATTGCTAAAAACATGTATGAATGTGTGTAAAAAGCGCATAAACTGATTGACTGCCAAAATGAACTGCCAAAGGCAACTGTCAAGGAATTTAAAACTCCTGCCCTTTAAATCTTTGAAAAAAAAATGCCTGGAGTGTTTGAAAAAAAATCTTTGCTTGCTATGTAACTCTGCCTGTTGACATTAGAGCATGAGAACATAACTAGGAGCGGAAGTAGGCAATTCAGCCCATCGAGCCTTCCCCCTTCATTCAATACGGAGCCTGAGGACTCCTATTATTGGATTAGAGTTACCATTACTGAATTAGTGCTGCATGACAGTAGGATGCCTGCCCTTTCACGGTTTGATTTTCAGTACCAAGTGGTTATAAATTCTTTGAAGAGGGTATATGAATTCCAATATTCCAATGTTTTTATAAGGGATTATGCACTTGAATGAAACGTTTGTTCTTATAAGAGATTATGTAGTTGAGGGAATGTAAATATAGTAAATGGGTTTTAATAAATGAGTGCTTTTTTCCAATGAAGTCTGTAATAGACACTTAGAACATTATTATTTCCTCACAGCATCACTTCTGTGGTCTGCCCATGATGGATAGTGCATGAGTTGGCATGATATGTGTAAGGGAAAGGTGTGGTGGGTGAGGGGCATGGCTTGGCATGAGTTGGCACTATGTTGGTATAGAGATTATAAAGGTGGTGGGCAGAGGGGCATGAGGTAGCATGTAGGGTATGAGGGGCCATGGGGCATGGACAGAGAGGATAAGTTGACATGGAGAATATGAGGAGCCATAGGGGGTGGGAAGAGGCATATAGGCTAACATGGGGAACATGAGGGGCCATGAGGGATGGGTAGAAGAGAATTGTTGCAGTGCAGGAGGCCATTCAGCCCATTATGTCTGAACCGGCTTATCAAATGAGTAATTCACTTAGTGCCATTCTCCCACTTACTCCCCGTAACCCTGCACAATCTTCTTTTTCATGTAACAGTCTAATTCCCTTTTGAATGCTTTGATTGAATCTGCCTCCACCACACTCAGGCAGTGCATTCCAGACCTTAACCACTTGCTGTGTGAAAAAAAATTTCTCATATTGCTTTTGCTTCTTTTGCCAATTTCTTTAAATCTGTGCCCTGTCATTCTTGATCCTTTCACAAGTGGGAAGAGTTTCTCCCTATCTACTCTGTCCAGACCCCTCATGAGTTTGAATGCCAATATCAAGTCTCTCTCAGGTTTGTTTTCTGCAAAGAAAATCGACCCAACTTCTCCAATCAATCTTCCTAACTTAAGTTCCTCATCCCTAGAACCATTCTTGTGAATCTTTTCAGCACTCTCTCCAATGTCTTCACATCCTTCCTAAAGTGCAGTGTCCAGTACTGGCCTCTAAACACCAGCTGAGGCTACAAATTCAATATTACCTCCTTGCTCTTATATTCAATGACCCTATTAATAAAGCTTAGGATAATGCTTTACTAACTGCTCTCTCAACTTGACCTGCTACCTTCAATGACTTATGCACATGTACACCCAATTTCCTCTGCTCCTGTAGTCCCTTTGGAGATGCATCCTTTATTTTATATTGTGTCTCTATGTTTTTCCGACCAAAACAAATCACTTCACGTTTATTGAACTTCATCTGCCCCGTCTGCCAATTCACCAACTTGTCTATGACCCTTTGAAGTTCTACACTATCATTCTCACCGTTCACAATGCTTCCAACTTTTTAATCATCAAATTTTGAAATTTTACCCTGTAAACCAAGGTCTAAATCATGAATATATATCAGGAAAAACAAGGGTCCCAACACTGAACCCTGGGAAACTCCACGACAAACCTTATTCCAGCCAGAAAAACATTAATTGACCACTACTCCCTATTTCCTGTCACAACCAGTTTCAGATCCATGGGCAGAATCTTCAGCTCAGCGAGCGGGGGCGGGTCAGGGCCTGCTCGCCGAGGCTTCAAATGATGTGCGGTGATGTCGGTCGTGCATCCCGATATCACTGCATGTCATTTAGATTTTCATTTCGGCTGTACGCCCGCCAAACTATCAAAGGCCTGTTAAGGCCATTTAAATATCAATTATACCTTAAGGTTGGTGGGCAGGCAAAGGTGGCCTTCGCATTTTTCATGGAACCTCATCGAGGGATGAGGTTTCATGAACGTTTTTAAAGTGTTTTAAAAGCTTCTAATAAAGTTAATGGGCATGTCCCAGCTCTTGTGACAGTTTTACATGAGTGGACATGTCCTTAAAATTTTTGTTTATCTTTAATCAATGTTTCACAAGTGAAAGTAATCTCAGGGAGATTTCTGCGCTCTTTCGTGTGCATGCGCAAAAGAGCACACTCCTGACTCAGGGAATGCACACCCCCCCCCCCCCCCCCTTCCCTGCACAGGGAGTACACAGCGCTTCTGGGTGTGCGTCACAGTTAAGGCCTGCCCACGTAAAATGGCGGTATGGACCCTATTGGGAGCACCAATGTGGTCTGCGCACACCGACTCTGCACCATCCCCTCAATGGGGGAAAGTTCTGCCCCATGTTGCTACTGTCCCTTTTATTCCATGAGCTATAAATTTCCTTATAAGTCTGTTGTGCAGCACTGTATCAAATGTCTTTTGAAAGTATAGGTTGGCGTGGAGAGTATGAGGGGCCATCGGGGTGGATGGGGGGCATGGGTTGGCATGGATGGGGCATGGGGAATGTGTCTGGGGTATGAGGGTTCTTTTATGTTTTATTGTGCTTTTTATAATTAGTGCCAGAGCATCGAGGCAGGCCTTCCCCCCCAACCCACCTTCGCACCTGGCCACCTCCGCACTTAGTCCAGGGTCACCTGGCCCGACTCAGAGAGAACCTTGCCACACCGGAGCAAAATTCCCAACTTCCGGGCACTTCCTCCCAGGTCTGGTTTGTGGAGTCGGTAAATGTCCCAATCAGAGAATGAAAATTCAGGCCTATGTAAAATTTAATGAATGCAATTGATTTAAGCAATATATTAAGCTCTCAAGATTCTAATGGTACAGATCCATTGGGTCCATGAAGAGAAATTTTGAATACCCCTATTCATTGGATCCCATAAAAAGACCTTGGTGAAAAATTACCATTTAAATCTTTCAATTATGATCGTGCAAATCTTAATTTTTTTCATAATTTACAATTTAAATGACTACTGTAACTAGGAGCACCCAAATAATCTTTAAGTTTCTGGGCATTAGATCAAACTTGATTTTGGGAGGACTTTCACTGTAGAGCAAAGATTTAACATCAGAAGCACACATGATGTCACACCACACGACTGAGAAGTAAGAGAGATCTAGAAGAAGGAAAAGCTCGAACCTTGAGTAGAGATCCAAATGTGTAAATACTTGCTGTAAGTAAAGAGTAATGATTTTGTGAAACTACAGGCCCGAGCAGCATTCTTTGGGAGAATAGACAATCCCCACCAAAACCTCCGTCTAGACGCCGACCACATAATGAAACATTCACCAGCTCAGATATATATTTAAACCATATTTTAAATACATTTATATTTGACTGATATGACTGCTTAGCTATCTGCTAAGTAGGTGAAGCCTTTCAAGTACGACTCTAGCAAAGGCCTCTCCTATGATGCTAAAGCATAATCTTCATGTCCTCTCAAAGGCAGAGCTCCCAAGTTTGTTAGCATTCGTCAAACAGACAGCTTCGTTGGCTGCAGCTCATCTGTGGGATGGAAGAAGGATGCACACCCAAGGACTTTCTGTGTGGCAAGGAAGCCAGAGCCAGAGAACCAGTAGGATGCCCAAAGCCCTGCTTCAAGGATGCTTGCGAGCGTGACTTGAAGGCCCTAAACATTGATTATGACACCTGGGAGTCAAAAGCTGAGGATAGAAGAAAATGTGACACCTCCTGTGGTCTGGTGTGCACCAGCACAATGACCTGTGGCCACAGCAACTTAGAAAGAGTCACCAGCATCAAAAACAACAACACTTGGTGGCTTCATGTATGGCATTTGTGGCAGAACCTGTGACTCAAGGATTGGCCTCTTCAGCCATCAGAAAAAGTGCACCATATGAACTAGATTTGTTTCCTGCATGTCCATCATCTTTCATAGATGGAAGAATGCTGGCCATGACTGCTCAGCTCTTGTTCTCTGTTATATGATACCTTTTGACATGTGTAAGTGGCATGCATATAAATCAGATTGCAGGGACTTTCTGACCAATTTATGGAATAGTTAAGTGATTATTTGATAAAATAAAGGCAGCTTCACATAACTTACTGTACCTTGTAGTTCTCACATCAGTGCTAGTGCCATGAGGTAAATGAAGTCGCACAAATGCTTTTGAAGATGGCTCCCCCTACACAAAATGGTTGTTTTTGTAGGCAGCTTTGGAAGTCCCTGCACTACCAATGACAAAGGGAAATACTGCCTTTGGCAAAGCTAGATACCGTTTTCTCTTGACACACAGTGCAGAGCACTAAGCCCAGCCATACAAACTAGAGATGTAATATTCACAGCCATTGAGTAAGCTTTAAGAGGAAGAAAGTGAAAGTCATGCACTATGACTTTCAACCAATTGCACAGTTCACTTAACAAATACGGGGTGGATTCCACAGCACCAGCAGCCGAGGGCTTTTGGAAACCACCTGTTTTTAGTGTGGTTTCCTATTAGTAAACAGAGGATAAAATGCTATTCAGAGCTTCCACTTCATGAGAAGCTGTTGTAAAGATTGTGGGCTGCTTGATGTATGTTAAGTGATCAGACACATGCATTGCTGAAATCAAAATGTTAATCTTCACCTGTGCTTGAAAATTGAGAATTGCTTTGAAGTGCCCATATCTAGCACTTATATTAGTCTGAAAAGCTGTGCAAATTGATTGTGAGCCTGACAAACAGAGAAAAACAAGTTTATTTTTCCCCCATTCAGTTCCTACTTATCTAGTTCTGTTTGCTTTTCACTGATAACGTTTAAGTGTTGGGAAATGGTGACCCACACAAACCAGTGTACAGCACTTGTATCTTGTGAAAAGCTTATCTTTGCTAGCTTAATAGCTGCCTTAGTCATGCTTTGATAGCATATTGTTCAATTATTAAAGACTAATTTGATTTCAGCAACAATTTCTGTTTTACAGAAAAAATTCAAGTATAATTTGAAGGGTAGTTCATGTTAACTTCCATTGGACATCACTCATGGCAGATCTGTTGCTGGGAGTTGTTTCAATACCTACCAACATATGAATTAGTTTCTCTCTAATTACCTTTCTCTCTCAAAGGGTGTTGCTGGATGACAGTTCCATAGATTCAGTAGCCCTCGAATATATCATGGACAGTAATTTGGCAGCATGGTCAGTGAAGTGGTGATCTTATTGAAACATATAAGCTTCTGAGGGGGTTTGACACAGTAGTTGCTGACAGAATGTTTTCCTTCATGGGAGAATCTAAAGGTAGGGGGCACAGTTTCAAAATAAGGGGTCTTCCATTTAAGATGGAGATATGGAGGCATTTCTTCTCCCAGAGGGTTGTTAATCTTTGGAATTCTCTACCCCAGGGAGCAGCTGGAGGCTGGACCATTGAATATATTTAAGGCTGATCTTGATCTACAAGGGAGTTAAGGGCTATGGGGGGGTAGGCAGGAAAGTGAGGTTAAGGCCACAAATCAGATCAGCCATGATCTTATTGAATGTGGAGCAAGTTCAAGCGACCTGCTCCTTGCTCCTATTTCTTTTTTTATGAATATTGATAGTCTATCCAACAATTATGATATCATAGCTTCACATTTTCTTATTATCTGCACATGCATTTTCCAATAGGAAACCACTGGAAAACGGCAAATAACAAAAATAACCTATCTGGGAATGTACCACCAGCAAAACAGTGGAAATAAACCAACTCAGTATATACCAGGGATTAAACATTGCACCTTCCTATATATATATATATATATATATATAAACAAAAAACTGCAGATGCTGGAAATCCAAAACAAAAACAGAATTACCTGGAAAAACTCAGCAGGTCTGGCAGCATCGGCGCAGAAGAAAAGAATTGACATTTCAACAGAACTGTTGAAGGGTCTTGAGGACTCGAAACGTCAACTCTTTTCTTCTCTGCCGATGCTGCCAGACCTGCTGAGTTTTTCCAGGTAATTCTGTTTTTGTATTGCACCTTCCTGCTCTGTGTGATTAACAGCACATACTGAATAGGTTTCAGGGAAGCCCAGGATAGGCTACAGCAGTGACTTTGCAAACAATTGGCAGCACGTTTACATAAAGCATTGGCACATAATGCACTCTATCACAGAATTTGTATTCATGGGAGGAAGGAACAATTGGACTTACCCTTTACCTTGGATCACACTCACATGACAGATTAGTTAGAAATCAGTATTGCAAGCAACGTTCCCTCCGGTTGTGTAGCCGTGCAGCAACCTGCACACACAAGTCAACCCCTTTAAGTTACCACCTGTGCACAGCCATGCAAAAAATGAAATAAAAGACCCTTGCACTGCAAAACAAAATTGGAGGATACATTGATTACAAGAGGAACTAAATTATTAATTTTGGTATAAGAATATTTTGAAATTACACGTCTGATGGACAGTTATCATGTTACATCTCCTTGGCTATGCAGATGGATAGTAAAGATCACATGACATCATTCAGAGATAAGTAACATGTTCTTCTGGTTTCCTGTTGAAAACATTCTGCCCTTAACCAGCATTGCCAAAAACAGATCAATCCATAGCTGTTTATGGAATATTCTTTTGACTAAATATAGTAAGTGCACAAGTCATCTATTTAATGTGAAATACATTGAAAGTTTCAATCTGATTGGGTGTTACATCAATGCAAGCATTTGTTCCTTCATTTTTATTGTAAATTGATATTTGTCCAAGAGCTTTTTTGCTTAGTCTTATGTGAAACATTGTAAGATTTCATAAATATACAATATTTAAATTAAATAAGCCAAAATTTTGTGCATTATAAGTTCTATAAAAATTAATTGTACGTCACACATTCAAGCAGATGAACTAATAAACAACACAGCGGGCAATGAGCAGAGCAATAAATGATGTAACAGTATGAAAGTATTCCATTTGGTTAGTTCTGACAGTAACCTTGAGCTACTCACACACTTGCAAATCAAACTGATATTTAAAAGTATATACCATGATATATACCAGCCAGTTAAGAGTTCATATTAACAAAGTATGTTTAAAGGGCTCAGAGTTTTACTTCTTAGCCATATTGAATTTGACCAAATAAAATATTTGGTTTGAATCTTTAGCTTAGTGCTAACTTATTGAGAGAATTCTGCTCTGGGTTTTTTTGAAATACTGCATAACTATGAAGTAGAACCAGCCATGGAGCAAGGATTTTGTTTTGCTGGAGACCTACTTAAGAGATTCAAGGTTTAGGATTTCTTCAGGGAAGGTTTTTAATTACTTAGCTCCTTCTTGCAAGAGCCCAGAGCACAGGAAGGCACTGTTCTCATCTTTTTTAAAATTAGTGTTTTGAACAATTTTTTCCAGTTTTGGAATCCCTGCCAGAAGCCCCTCGAGATCCACACAGCCATCTGAAGCTGGAAAAGTAGACAAATAGATGGGAGACCGCTCCAATGTTACTAAATTGTGAGAATATCAGTTCCATTAACTGTTGTGGTGGCTTGCTAAGTGATAGGGTTGCCAACTCTGGTTGGATGAATCATGCTTGATATGTGACATTTAGTCATAAGGCATTTGGTCATGCGACAACTAATCATATGATATCTGATAACACACAGCTTTCCCACAGTTTGTAAAAGTTACGCGTTTACCTTATAATGATTGTGCCTCCAGTAATTTTGTCTTTACTTGCTGCAGTGTAGCACTAGCAGTTGTCATACGAGAAATTTAGAGAACTGGGAGGTCTCCCATGAGCAGACAAAGGATGTACACAGGCGCAAAATTCTACCTACTAAATTGCTAGCAACATTGTTTTGGAGTGGAGGGGGCACTCATCTACTATTGCTGGATACTTCCAGACATCCAAGCAAGAGTATAGAAAACCCTAATGTTACCTTGAGCTCTATCCAAAAGACAGTTATTTCTAGCATGGAAATAATTCTGATTCAATGCATGTGGTTTAGCTTCTCAAGCATCTGGTAGCACCCTGTAGCTTCTCAGTAAGTTGCTTACATTGAAATAAACTGAGCATTTTTTAAAGACATTACGTAAATAATTCTGCTGAGGAAGAGTGAGCCCCGGGGGAGCAAGGGGAACTTAATTTGTACAGAGTATTGATCAGGTCTCATCAATTTGGGCTTAAAGAATTAAGTTATGGACCAGGTTGCATAAATGTGACTTATATTTCCTTGAGCTTTGAAGTTTGAAGGGTGACCTAATTGATGTGTTTAAAATAAAGCAGGAATAAGTGTAAATGTTGTCAATATTAAAACAAACTGCTACAAGAATGCTACAGATGAAAATATGTTCTCAGCTTTGAGTGCAACACAGACCAGAGGATGTAATGGTAAATATCTCCATGGCTATAACTTCATTACATGTTGAACAAAACAAGATAGTGTGCTACAGTCTGTGTATATATAAACCCAGAGGATAGGGAGAGTTAGAAAGTCCTGGTGGGACTGTGGGTCAGAATAGCAGGGAAGAAAGCATGAAGGTGCAAACCACAGGCACAAAGCTTTACTCTTCTTCCAGATGATTAGGAGCAGTGCCCATGAGATTCATCTTCCATTCGAGGGTGCTGTGGGACAGTTGGGAAGGTTCATAACATTAGAAAAGATGCAGTGAGTTGTGGGGAGAAGCAATTTTAAAAGGAAACTGATTAAAATAGAAAGAAGTTGCAAACACTTACTTAAAAGATGAAGAGGTGTGGGCAAAGGATAGTGTGGAGCATAAGCACCAGCAAGGGCCAGTTGGATCAAATGGTCCATTTCTGTGCTGTGCATTTTATATAAAATAGCTACTGCTACCCTCCAAAGTGCAAACAGCTATTACTTTGGAATTTCCTTGTAATCTGCTCACCAGTGCAGCCAAACCTACAAATTGATGATAGCAGGCAGAACTCATACATGGGCTGTCAGAATTTGGCAAGAACATGAACATCATGGGGGCCTTTGAAGCAAAACTTGATCTAATCATTCCCATTTGCCTGCAGGGAGTCACTTATTAGCAATCTGCCAGGTGCATCCCAACCCTCCTCCTCCATCCCTTCTTATCCTGGGACACACTCGTGGTGAATCTGGAGCCTTGCTTGTGTTTGTGCTGCAATCTATTTATTCAATGAGCCATTGAAGTAGCTGAAAATATCATTTCACTTCAAGTCACTGTACTGCCGATTGTTACTACGCTCTTGTGTTTCACCCAAGAACTTGGACTCTGCCCGGCAGTTACTAATATCAAACAGGATGTTTATTTTTGTTTGAAACTTCATGGTATTTATTGAAAAATGATAATCATTTAATAAAGGAAATAATTGCATTTAATAAAAACAAATTAGCCAACAAAAAAGCAAATATTTGAGGTCCAAGTACCTCTGAATTTCCTTCCCTTGGCTTTATTATTCCTACTATCAGAAAACATGTGCTAATATTTGGACCACACCTTGGTGCAAAAAGCAATTCACCCTGGTATATTCCCCTATTTGCAAAGTATTTGTTGACTTGGGCAGAACCTATTCCAAAAGAACTCATTATCTGACCCTTACGTGTTGGTCTGCTAACCAGGAGACAGAGAGACCAGATAGATTTTCTTGCTATTGTTCTGTTGTCAGGAATTTCTACCTCTCAGTGCTTAGTAGGAAGCGCAAACAAAGTGATGAATGGGTAAAAATCTAATTATGTGAAGGGAGATCAATAGCCTTTGCAACCTGAAAATACAAGGGTTTATATATGTGATTTCTGAGAGAGAGCGTGATACATCAAAGTGGCAGTGCATGAGTTAATGAGAAAATGTCACTCATTTTAAAACTCAAAGAATGCTGATTAATATTACCATCCTTTTCTTTCTCGACTACCTTTTTTAATATTTTGTTTAAACAGTGCATAACAATGGATGGAATTTTCCGTGCCCGCTGGTGTCAGACATCATGGCGGACGTGAGTGGACAGTATGGCAGAAAGGCCAAAAATCGGTTTCACGATGTCATGAAACCAGTTTGCAATTGTCTGCTCCGCCCGTCAATGGTGGGCCACATTTCCCGCCGCTGCATGTTGGGAGCTTCATTGTAATACATCTGCATTTAATTATAATTCCAGCTTGCCGGAATCATCCTCCCCACACTGGATCATCCAGGCATGTCTGCTTGCTTGGGGAAGGGGTAGAAGTGGCATCAGGCAAGGGAAGAGGCTGTAGGGATAGGGCATTACTGCGGAAGAGGAGCACCCAAGTGTGGATGAGGACATATGTTGAACTGTGCATGTGTCCTTAAGAGGGTGAGGGCTGAGGAAGCAGTCTCCAGAGGAGATGAGTCCAGATGGAGATGTGAGGGTATGTGTGAGAGAGAGAGTGGTGATGTCCCTTGAGCTGGCAGTGTGAGATGCCAGTGAATGTGTGATGGCCTTGTGAGTGTGTGAGTTTAGAGTGATGAAATGGTTGCTTTACCCTGGCAGTACGGATGAGATCATTCATCCTCTTTCTGCACTGGATGGCGAACCTCTTCTGTGCAAAATTGTCGCTGACCATCACTGCCACTGTCTCCCAAGCCAGAGTAGACACTGATGGGCTTCCTGCGGCCAGAGCGGGGGTAGAGGACATTGCGACGGTCCAGCGATGTCCAGAAGGCATCCCAGGGATGCGTCACTGAATCAGGGGCTGAATTTTCTTGCCTTTCGGGGCCAAGTCTTCTGTGCAGCAGTGCTGGGCTGGAAGCACTGAGAGCTGTGCGCACGGCTACACATTAAATCTGGCACTTGGCATGAGGAAGCGGCGAGGTGACAGCATGGGGGGTGAATCAGAGGTTGCCCACCAGCAAAACAGTCACCAGGAATGCATGATTAAAGAGATGGGATTGGGACAATACGACGTGAATACCTCCCATTGCAGCCAGCGGATAAAACGTCCTTTTTCCGGCCCGCCTCTGCACTTGGTGCAAATCTGGGGCGATTCCACCCAATGGTATTCTCAGAAGTTTTGATTTGCAGGCCATGTCAAACTCATCCTCAAGCGTTGGTATTATTTGTGACTGAGGGTGTTGTGCAGGTTTGCATTGTCCAGCAGCTGGGGTGTACACATTGATGAGCCCAATAGCCTTTTCCCTCCCTTCTTTTCATATGTTAGTATAATGATATTTCAAATAATAATGAAGCTCCCCCATATTACCATTGATACAAACATTTGCTTTCCATAAAATGAATTAGCACATAAACATAAGTGCCTAACAGATTTGTGATTTGATATTAAAAAAAAGTCACAAACCAATAACAAGTAGCAATTCACTTCTCAAAAACTTACATTTCTGACAAATCACAAATCCAACCCTTTGCAGTTATTTCCACAGCATGTTGTTTACAACAACTATATTTTTTTTGCCCGATGAAACCATTGATTTCTTGTGGGTTTCAGTTGTCAAAACTTGGATAGCATGGTAGCGAAAGATAGAATACTGTAGCCCAGTCGCTATTCATTTATAAGCTTTTATTTATAGAGAGACATATTGGGCAGAAATTTCCCCCCGTCGGGAGGATTGTGCGGGGACGGGCAGGAATGGGTGCAAACCCGATCATCGCCCCCGATCAGGGCCGCGCCGCCATTTTACATGGGCGGGCCGATTAAGGCTCGCCTAGTGTGACGCTTGCCCAGAAGCGCTGTGCACTCCCTGTGGGCATGGGAGTGGCAAAAGAGCCTCACAGAGGTGCCTCAGGGAGATTTGTTTCAGTTTTAAACATCTAAATAAAGAAATTACAAACAGTTAAAACATGTCCCCTCATGTGACAGTGTCGCATGAGCTGGGGCATGTCAATTTTTAAAAAATTTTTATTGAATTTTTAAACACTTCATGAAACCTCATCCCGCCCGTGGATGAAGTTCCATGAAAAATGCGAAAGCCGCCTGAGCTCTTCACCTGCCCGCCAACCTTAAGGTTGGATAAGCAGCTCATTTAATTATTTCAATTTGTTTTTAACAGGCCCTAATAGGCCTTTGACAGTTAGGCGGGCACACAGCCTGCGCACCTGCCGAAGTGAAAATCTAAATGACGGGACGCCTGCCCGATGTCACCGCGCACCATTTTACATGTCAGCAAGCATGCCCCACCCCTGCTCGCGGACCCAAAAATTCTACTCATTATGTACCTCGAACAGAAAGCCCTCTTTTAACTTGCTTCAAAATATGAGTCCGCAATTGATAACCACTACCTGAATACAATTAACACCAAATTGATATACAATTAACAACAGTTCCACTGGCATGGAATATCCTCCAGTCCCTTTTACAGTGTACCCACTGTTGTACTTAAAAAACATTTTCCATAACAGGGCCACCACCTCTGTGTAATTATCAATCTCTACAAAATATGTTTTTATCTAATTAATAATAGAGGTAAATTGCTGGTGTATTCTATAAGCCATCAACCAGCAGGAAAGATATAGAGGAGCAAGTTTGCAAGAAAATTACAGAGGTATAATAACTATAAAGTAGTGATAATGGGAGAATTTAATTACCCTAGGATAGGCTAGGTTAGCAATAGTGTAAAAGACTGGGAGGAAAAGAGTTTCTGAAGTGTGTACAGGAGAATTTTCTTGATCAGTATGTTGCTGGACAAATAGGAAGAAGGCAATGCTGGATCTAGTTCTGAGGAATGAGATAGGTCAATTGGATTAGCTGTCAGTAAAGTAATATTTTGGGAACAGTGATGATAGTAAAATAAAATAAAGATTAGCCATGGAAAAGAAAAAGGAGAAATCAAGAGTGAAAATATTTAATTGCAAGGGGGTAAATTTCAGTGGAGTGAGAATGGATCTGTCCCAGGTAAATCTTATATAATCTTATAATACTATCATCATTGTTCCCAAAATATTTCTCTACTGACACCTGATCCACTTGACCCATCTCATTCCCAAGAACTAGATCCAGCAATGCCTCCTTCCTTGTTTGACCAGGCACATTGGAATAAAAGATTGGCAGACAAAATTATAACGTAACAAGTGCCTTTAAAGAGGAGATGGTTCAGGTATAGCCAAGGTACATACCCACAAGGAGGAAAGGGTACAGAAACTAAAGCCAGAGCACTCAAGATGATGAAAGAGGTAGAGAGTAAGATGAAGCAGAAAAAGGAGTGTATGACAGACATCATGTTGATAAGGGGGAAAAAAAATGAAAGGTAAATAGAGTATGAGAAGAGATTGGGAGGTAGCATATAAAGGAATACAAAAGTCTTCTATCGGCATATAAATAATAAAACTATGGTAATGGAGGGGTGGGGCTGAATAGGGACCAAAAAGGGGATTTATGCATGAAGGCAGAGGGCATGGCTGAGATACTAAATGAGTACTTTACATCCATCTATTCTAAGGAAGAAGATCTGTCAACGAGAGAAGAGAGAAGAGGTAATTGAGACACTGGATGGGCCAAAAAATGGATTAAGAGGAGATATTAGATAGGCTGGATGTACTTAAAGTTGATTAGTCCCAAGGATCAGATGGGATGCATCCGAGAATACGGAAGGAAGGGTGGAAATTGCAGAGGCACAGGCCATAATCTTTTAATTATCTTTCGATACAGGATGGTGTCAGGAGAATTACAAATGTTGCACCCTTCAAAAAGAATGTAAGGATAAACCCAGCAACTATAGGCCAGTTTAACCCTGGTGGTCAGAAAGTCTTTAGAAACAATTATCCAGGACAATTGAGGAAAGCTAGCATGAATTTTTAAAGGCAAATCAAGCTTAACTAACTTGATTGAGCTTCTTGATGAGGTAACAAAGAGGGTTGATGAGGTTAATATAGTTGAAATGGTACATATGGACTTCAAAATGTGCTTGATAAAGTGACATGTTATTACTTGCCAGCATAGTAATAGGGACAGTGACAGCTTGGATACACAGCTGGCTGAGTAATGCTGAACGGTTGTGTTTTGAACTGGTGAATTATATACAGTGGGGTAACTCAGAAGATGGTACTAGGGCCATACCTTTTCTTGATATGTCTTAATGACCTAGACTTGGGTATACAGAGCATAATTTCAAAATTTGCAGATGACATTGAAGTTAGAAGTGTAGTGAACTATGAGAAAGATAGGATATACTCCAAGAAGCCTTGGTGAGGCTGGTGGAATGTGTGGACACATGGAAGATGAAATTTAGTGTAGAGAAGTGTAAAGTGAAACATTTTGGCAGGAAGAATGAGGAGAGGTAATTTAAAATAAAGAGCACAATTATAAAGGCGTACAGGAGCAGAGAGACCTGGGGCTTTTGTGTACAAATCTTT
The DNA here is from genome assembly GCF_017639515.1 of Carcharodon carcharias. Classification (NCBI taxonomy): domain Eukaryota; kingdom Metazoa; phylum Chordata; class Chondrichthyes; order Lamniformes; family Lamnidae; genus Carcharodon; species Carcharodon carcharias. Next base: position 98,774,233 of record NC_054475.1, read on the forward strand.
GAAGGTAGCCAGACAGGTAAAGCAGGTGGTTAAAAAGGCATACAGCACCAGGGCATAGAGTACAAAAGCAAGAAAGTTATATGAACCTTTATAAAACATTGATTCAGCCTCAACTGGAAAAATGTGTCCACTTCTGGGCATCACACTTTAGGAAGTATGTGAATGAAGCCTTTAGAGAGGGTGCAGAGAAGATTTATGAGAATGGTTCCAGGGATCAGGAACTTCAGTTACATGGATAGATTGGTTAAGCTGGATTTGTTTTCCTTACAGAAGTTCAGATGAGATTTGATAAAGGTGCTTAAAATTATGAGGGCCAGAAAGAAACTGTTTCCACTCATGGAAGGGTTGAGAACCAGAGGACACCAATTTATGATGATTGGCAAAAGAACTAACAGTGACATGAGGAAAAACATTTTCACGTGGCAACTGGCTAGGATCTGGATTGCACTGGCTGAGAGTGTGGTAGAAACAGATTTAATCATGGCTTTCTAAAGAGAATTGGGTCATCAGCTAAACTGAGAAAATTTGCAGGGCTCTGGGAAAAGGGCGGAGGAACGGGACAAGCTGAGTTGCTCTTGCAGAAATTCGGCACAGACACAATGGGTGAAAGACTTCTCTCTGTGCTGTAACCGCTCTATGATTCTAAGGCTTTGTTGTAGTCATGGTGTCCTAGGAAGTTACTTAATTTCTCTTTAGTTGTAAGCATTAACACAAATAAGAAAGACATTCATTTGTACAGCGCCTTTCACAATCTGAATGTCTCAAACTGCTTTACAGACAATGAAGTACCTCTGATTTTCTAATCCCTGTTGTATTGTGGGAAACACAATATCCAATTCGCACACAACTAGATCCTACAAATAGCAATGCAATAATGACCAGAATTTGTTTTAATGGTGTTGATTGAGAGATATATATTAACCAGGACACCAGGGAAAATTCCTCTGCATTTCTTTGAAACTGTGCCATGAGATCTTTCACATTCCTCTGAGAGGATAAACATAGCCTCGGTTTAATGTCTAAATTGAAAGATGACACCTCCAATAGTGCAGCAGTGGAGTGTCAGCCTAGATTTTGTGTTGGGACTTGAACCTACAGCCTTCTGACACGGGCAAGAGTGCTACACAGCTGACACCTAGTGACACTTAGTGAGGTATGGTTCCATGGGCACCTACATAGGCTGAGATTTGAACTAACAACTTTCTAGTCTGTACGACAGTCTGCTTTTACCCAGTAGGTCACTGATGAATCCAATCTCTTTCTTTCTACTCCAATGATTTTCTGTTTCACCCCAAAGGACAGTCAGTGAACTAAATTACCCAGCTATCACTTAATTTGTTAACCCAGCTCTATCTCCTGTTCCAGTGTAGAATACAACTGTGTATACATTACAGTCTTATCAGTACATGGAATCTCAAAAGCCCTATTATTTTCATCCACATAATTATATGCACTTTGTTATAATTTTCCTGTCAGGAAGCATATCTGGCAACACTGAGCAAGCATTGTTGTATTATCAGAAATGTAAACTAGCTCTGGACATACAGTTTCATACACACTCATTCAATGTCAGTGGACTGGCATTAGGCCATGATACACTGGTGAAATTTGATTATGTTTAAACCTGCATGAATTATGCCTGTCAACTCAAGCAATGGGATAGTTAGACTGTATTTTGTACATAGGACAAACAAAACTTGAATGCAAATCCTTCCCCCAAGTTACATCCAAAGTATTTTTCAAGTAACCCCAGTGGCCTTGAAGAACTATATTTGTTCTTTGTGAAAACTAGATTACACTTTCGTGATTTTTGCTAAATTAGTTGATCTCAGCCCAGGCAGTATTAGAGGCTCAACAGTTGTTTGCAACATCCTTTAGTTGGGGAAAGGGAAAAAGTGGCTAGGAATGTCATGTCTGATCACTACATAATAACCCCTACCAGCAGGGCATACTCGTAGATGTTGGAGAAAAATAGGATCAGGCTAAGCTGTACATGTCAGAAAGGCTGCCAGCACTAGCTGGCGAGATTCAAATAGTACCTTGTCCTTTCCAGCCTTTAAGAGTTAATGTCAATGATTTGTTTCTCCTGTTGAAGAAGAATGATAATGAAATACTGGGCTGGATTTCGTTCCAGTGATGCGGGATCCTTCCAATGGTTGGAGAATTGGCAGGAACTCTTCACTTCCAAGGTGGAGGTCCAACACAATTTAGTGCACGCCAGGTACTTAACTGGCCAATGTCAGGCCTTCCAAGTGATTAAACCTGCAATGAGGTGGGAAATCCAGAGGACCGGCAGCTCTCCGTTGCTGGTAGTGCCACAGGGAGCAATAGCCGCTGCCAGTAATACACCAAGGCCCAGTCCAGGAGCAACACAGTTGAGTGAGAGCAGGTTGGGGGTCATGGATAGGGGTTCACTGGAGAGGGAGAAGCAGGGAGGTGGGAGGGAAGGAGAAGGTTGTGGCTTTTGCAATGCCAGGTCCCTAGATCAGGCATTGAATGTGTTATCCCACCCCACACAAGGTCTCTGGCAAACCCAATAGGGTTTTGCTGGGCAGCCTACCAGAGAGCCGTGCAAATCCCACTTAATCCCTGAGCCACCACTAAATTCCAGGGGGCTCAGGGATCATTGGCTTTAAGTGGCTCATTAATTTGTCTAACTGCCTTCCTATGGCTAGTGGGCTGGATTCCTGCACCAGGACCTTTCCGCCCCCAACTTAATTAGGGACAGTTTTCCCCAGCATCAGGAATCTAATGTGGGTACTCCCGCCCGATTCTCATGCACCCCCACATCCCCAACCCCCCTCCGTCATCATACTCACTCTGGAGAGCTCCAGTAGATCCAACCCCACTGATACACCTCCAGAGCAATATATTGCAGTCAATATTGTCACTGGAATAGGTTCATATTCTAACTTAGATTTAGAGCTACTGGCCATCAGTTATCATGCCATAACATGGCTTTCTGGCAGCAGTACTCACCGCACTTTTCTCCACGGCATTGTTTCCAGGCATGGAGAAGAGGAGTGAGAACACCATTGCAGGTTTTCCAGGGAGATCAGGGTGCATGAAACCAGATATTATGATCAGCTGCAGGACTGTTATATCCACATCTGTAGATAGAGGTTGCAAGATGATTAATATATGTGGAGGCCTGCTTCAGAAAGGAAGCTGGAACAGCAGATACAATGGCACCACTAAATAGATCACTACCTGATTTACCATAATGTTGAAAGCAATTCATATCAGTATGGTGCGCCATAGTACTGCATCAGAGAACACTGATATACCTTCATGACAAGGACTGAGGGAGGCTATGAGGCTGAAATTGATCTTCATCGATAATACAAAATGGTTGATGATGAATCAGCAATCCATTTTATAACCTATGCAAAACTCACGCAGGCAGTAAAACAGGATGCGAATTTGCTATTGCCCACATTGTGTTACCATTGATATCTTCTGTCAGCCCCATGTTTTCAGTCGGTCTGAGCCAGATGAGAGCTGGATATAAACTGTACCATCTACTTCAAGGGCACTGCAGCTCCTGTGTAACAAAAGAATGGCACATCCGTTGATAGTAATAGTGATCTGATCATTGACTCCACCCCCATGTGGCATGTTACAATGCTGATCTTTGAGGAGTGGTGTTAGCCATTTGGTTCTAAAGTGGACCAAATTATAAAATCTAGGCTTCTATTTTTTTTTAAATTTTAAAAGAGAAAACGAACTGTTTTTATTATATAAATATGGGGTCAATTTTAACTCCCTCTGCTCAATGGAAGTGACATGAAAAATTGCAGACATGTATTTACTGCCCCATGCCTTCCCTTTGCCATTTTCCTGAGGGCCTCTTCATCGGCTATTTAGGCAGCCATCTTTCAGACAGGAGCCTAATTTCTAACGTAGTAATCAGGGTCCTATGATACAATAGGGCCTTGAGACAATTTTGAAGTACCAGTGGGCCATGTACGTTTCACCCACTGGCATTAAGCAATGAGTAACTTAACCAGCGGTCATTAAAGGCAAGCCAAAAAAAAATTTTAAATGTGTGGAGCCAGGAAGAGCGTAAACAGTGCTCACAGTTCATCGTTAAATGTTAAAATATGTTGAAATTAGCCCCAGCCCTCAAAATAATTTGGGCCAATCAGCAGGGTCTGCAGGTAGATTTTCAGCTTTTGTCTACATTTAGATGACTAGAAATAGCTCTCATCCACTGTGTTAAGTGCAAATATCATGGAAATTTACTTAGTAATCTTTAAAATTCAGGTATTTGGTTCTCTTCTTCAGATTATGAGTATTTTAAAGTGCCCTTGGGCTGTAAAGGAGCCACTTTATTGACATCCATCTGTTTCAATTCCAGGTGAGAAACCATACAAATGTACATGGGATGCTTGTGATTGGCGTTTCGCCCGTTCCGATGAACTCACAAGACACTACAGAAAGCACACAGGAGCAAAACCCTTCAAGTGTGTTGCCTGCGGTCGCTGCTTTTCACGTTCAGATCATTTGGCTCTCCACATGAAGAGACACCAAAACTAAGCCAATACCTGTCACCCAGACAACAAGTGTGGCTGATTTCTAAAGTGTACAGATGAACAAAGTACTGCCATTATACACACATACACACACATACACACACACATGAGATAAATAGCTTCATATTTTTGAAAGGATATACTACTGGGAGAAACAGTTGGTTAACTGGAAACCAATTATGCAAAGTGTTTAATTCACAAAAAAAGATAGAATTTGTGTTATTTATTTTTTTATTTCTGGAGAAAGGCCTGCTATCCTATGCCTGAAAGATTGTTTTAGAAACCAGTATAATGTTAAGGAAACAAATTACTGATCAGCAATTAATTGATATTCATAATAATCTTGGAATTTAATTAGCTGACAGCCATGCTTAAATGGTTATATAGTTAAAGGACAAGACAGCACCTGTGCTACATTATAGCTTAGAAATGACTGAAAGCTGTATAAACAATTACCACATTCTGATCTTATTCCTCTCTATATTAATTAACAGAATATTAACTTGTTCATTTTAAATAAGTTATCACCTGGTGAGAGAGGAATATAACATAAACACGTTAAGGAGTTTAGTGAACCATTCTGCCCTACCTCTAAGATAAGCCTTAATTGATGAGAGCACAATTTGAAGAATCAGTACTACAGAATTGTAACCATATCTGTGGCCTACAATCTCATCACTAGAAGCACAGGATTGCTGAATTTACCCTTGTGGGTTAACGGACTTAGTACGTATGCATTGAACATTCTTACGGTAACATATTTCACAGTCATTTCTTAGTTCATGTTGGAAAAACAATGTTTTAAGGCTGCATGGGAAGATAGGTAGAATCAAATACCATTCACAAACTCTAAAGAAAAGCACTCCGTGTTAGGCTGTAGCACTAATAATACCTAACATGGTAAAACCTACAACAACTGCAACACAAACTGATTCAGGAATGCTTCTCGCTCCAAATGTGCATTCAGTCAAGGTATCTGAACAGCAGTATACATCATCCAGGCATTTTAGTACATCCTAAAGCCCTTATTTCCACAATTATTTTTTTAAGAAACAAAAGTAAATGTTCTCCTACAATGATCAACTGTTGTGAGTAATTATGCTAAAAATTGAGAAAAATGTCTTAATTTGCAATTTAACCCTTAATTAAAACAAACTGACTATTACCTCTATTTTGTGCCAAGAACTCTTGTTTAAAGTATACTGTTACTCATCTAATTATCTCGGTGTATATTAACTGCTAAATATTGATTGCATCGACGAGAGGCATTTGAATGTAGACAATTTGCCTTAAGTACTAGTTTCGGGTATTGAACATTGTGAGGAAGAATATTTTTAGAAAATGCTGGATATAATGCATGGTGGAAAACATGCTATAACTACTAACGGTCATTGGCTACTCAAACTATTGTGACTAGTGAACACAAGCCTCATGTATCCAGCTATTTACTGCTGGCTATTCTTAAGGTTACCTATTTTAAATAATTTTGATGGCCTGATTTGGTTTAAGATTGATTCAAGCATTGTTTTTTAATACATTTCTCCACTATTTTTATACCCTAATCCAGCTAGTTTCCATAAGCACTGCTGTCTGAATTTTTATCAAGAGACTGAACTGATCATCATCCTGGTTAAGAAATTTAGTAACCAACAAAGTTAAATGTATGTCCCTCATACAATCTCAGCATTACTTAAAACAGTGATAATAGATATTCTCACATATATTGCTGATATTCTTTTGAACATATATCCTCATATATCTCAGCACTTCATTTAGAGAAAGCTTTGCAAAATTTTAATAGAAGGAATCACAAATTGGTATTATCTGTACATGCAAACAATTTGAAAAGATACTGAATGGCAATAGGTCAGTAAATTGAAAAATGAACTAATGATGTGCTCTTATCACAGTGCATGAAGGGACACACCTATAATCATTTCAATTGTGTAAGGCTATAAGCGTACTTGCAGTCCTCAAAGTCTATCTGAAAGTGCAAAGAGTTAAACTGAGGCTTCCCAGGAACTAGGTTAATTAGATTCAATTTGGGGACACTTGGCAGCTATCATGCTGAAGCATTTAGGAACTTTGCCACACAAATTTCAGGGTTGGACTGACAGACCAGTTTTCACTCACTCCCCCACTCCCAATATTCCCCAATGCAGCCCATAATTTGGGGTAAAACCCTTTTACACTGAAAATTCACCCTGGCCTTTTACATGGGAACAGGAGTAGGCTATATTCACCTCATTTGACCTGTTCCACCATCCAGTTAGATCACGGCTGATCTAAAAGTATCTTAACTCCGTTTACCCACATTTGTTTCATATTACCTGTTAAATTCTCACATGGAGGCTGTGGATGTTTGAATTGGAAAAGGAAAAAGAGTAGTCCCAACCAACAATGACATTCACAAAACCTCTGGGGAGAATTTTACCAATTTGAATGAGTCACCACGGGGAGAGAGTGATTCAGTAAATAAGGCAAGTGAAGCAGTTAACAACATTGACAGCAATAATTGTTGGTTCGCGCGTTGGACCATCCTCACTGTCAATTAAGGAGGTAGCATGGATAAGAATGTCTAACACTGTGAAGGAGAATAAGGGAATAAAAATCCCCTAAACCACTTGAAAAATTGCAGAAGTTGAATTTTGGGACACTTAATTGAATAATATAATCAGCCAACTAAATCCATGTTAATTCAAATGTTACGCAGGAAGCATGCAGCACAATTAACTTTGGTGGAAGATTCAGTGTGGGGTTCTGTACTATTGGATGGAAAGTTTACACTAAACTTGTGGCTCATAATGTTTTTAATTATACGTTAGTTTTCTATCAAGCTCCCTAAGGAACATTGGTATGTAAATACAGGGATATCTAGTAATGTATATAATTTTTATAAGTTGTTAAAGTAATGTTTATATTCAGAACAAAGGGGAAGAAAATGGTGGTAGTTTTGCTTTGGTTTGTTTTAAATGTATCACTTATTTTTATAATGTAGCGTTTCACAAATTTGAAGAAAAAATCAAAAATATGAATGTTTTAAAACAAAAATCTTTCAATATACAATGATTTGGGATTTTGTTAAAAGCTGTACTGTATAATAAGAGAAAAGGAACAAAATAAAAAGCTGTTTATAGATTAAACTTACTCTGTTCATTTCCTTGGACTTCTAATTTATTTTGATGGTGTATTGATTAATAAAACTAAAAAAGTAAATGACATAGAACATAAGGACCACAAAATATGACTCCACAGCACTGGTAGCTTTGGCTCTACAGGGACCAGTTTAGGAGAAAAATGGCAACTGCATGCTCCTGACCATTTCTGGTGTAAACCTCACCAAATACCACATCATTGAAGGAGTTCAGTATGGGCATGCACTAAAACTATACAGTGTGGGCGGATCTTGATGTCAGTCAGTGTACTGCTGATTTGAATCACGACCTGCCATTTTTCACCCAGGAACACGGGAACAGGCTCAAGGTGCCAAATGGCCCTTCGAGCCTGCTCCACCATTCAATAAGATCATGGCTGATCCGATTGTGGTCTCGGCTCCACTTTCCTGTCTGTCCCCCATAAACTTTGACTCCCTTGTCAAACAAAAATCTGCTTAACTCTGCCTTGAATAAACTCAGAGACCCAGACTCCATTACCTTCTCAGGGAGACAATTCCACATACCAATGACCCTTTGGGAGAAAGAGTTTCTCCTCATCTCTCCTCATTAACAGGGAGACACTTATTTTTAAACTATGTCCCCCAGTTTTAGTCTTCCCAACAAGAGGAAACATTCTCTGGGTATCTACCCTATCAACTCCAATCATGATCTTCCATGTTTTAATAAGATCACCTCTCATTCTTCTAAACTCCAATGGGTATAGGCCCAACCTGTTCAACCTTCCTTCACAAGATAAGCCCTTCATCCCAGGAACGAGTCCAGTGAACCTTCTCTGAATTATTTCTAAAGCAATTATATATATTTTTTTAAATGAGAACAAAACTGTACCCAATATATTCCAGGTGTGTTCTCAACAAGGCCCTGTACAGCTTTAGTAAAACTTCCCTACTTTTTTCTTCCATTCCTCTTGCAATAAATGCCAACATTCCATTTGCCTTCCTAATCACTTGCAGTACCTGCATACTAACTTTATGTGATTCATGTACGGGGACGCTGAGATCCCTCTGTATTGCTGAGTTCTGCAATCTCTCTCTATTTAAATAGTACACTGCTTTTCTATTCTTCATGCCAAAGTAAACAAGTTCACACTTACCCACGTTATGCTCCTTGCCGCTCTAGTTAAGTATGCATAACTGAACTGGTGTTCAGCAGCATGAGGCCCCCATCCTGTGCCAGCACTAAGTTATCAACATCATCCAACTTGCAGGTTAGTAGTTTATTACTTTCTGCTGGGTCTTGTTGAGTTCATAGAAGTCCTGGGTGTATCGTGGATTTCAGAAAATATGGAGCAGAGGCAGCAAATAAGACAAGCTGCTTGCCAAGGAAGAAGGAGGAAGGTCCTCAGCATGTGGCCTTACTCATCTGTGGTCATCAGGGTGCACTTCTCCTACCTGCAACAAAGCCAGGAGCAGTATGTTAATCATCTATGATTCCCCAAGGAGATGGTCGGAGAGCTGTAACTTGCTCAGGCTCCTTGATGCCACTCACAGTCAAATGCTGCCTTGATGTCAAGGGCAGTCACTCTCACCTCACCTCTTGAATTCAGCTCTTCTGTCCATGTTGAGGTCTGGAGCTGACAGAACTCGGCAGAACCCAGACTGAGCATCAGTAAGCAGGTTACTGCTGTGTAAGTGCCTCCTGACAGCACTGCCAACTACAACTTCCACCACTTTGCTGATGATTGGAGAGTAGACAGTTGGGGTGAAATTGGACTGGGTTTGATTTTTCCTTCTGTTTGTGGGCAATTTTCCATGTTGTCTTGTCGATGTCAGTGTTTTAATTGCAGCAGAACAGTTTGGCTAAGGGTGCGACTAGTTTAGGGATGTAGCTAGTTCTCAAATAGAAGTCTTCAGTACTGTTGCTGGGATGTCGTCAGTACCTATAGCCTTGACTGGATCCAGTGCCTGCAGCTGTTTCTTGATATCATCTGGAGTGAATTGAATTGGCTAGCATCTGTGATGTCAGGGAACCTCAGGAATAGGCCGAGGTAGATCATCCACATCGGTACCGCTGGCTGAAGATGGTTACAAATACTTCAGTCTTGTCTTTTGCACTGACAAGCTGGGCTCCCCATCAGTGAGGCTGGGGATACTTGTGAAGCATCCTCCTTGGCTAGTTGTTTAATTGTCCACCGCCATGGAATGTGGTAGGACTGCAGAGTTCATTGATTGTGGGATTACTTTGCTCTATTACATGCTGCTTCCATTCTGGAGCATATATTAGTCCCATGTTCTAATTCACCAGCCTATTTTTTGGTATGCCTGGCGCTCCTCCTGCATGCTGTCCTACACTCCTCATTGAAACCAGAGTTGATCCAGGCTTGATGGTAGAATGGTTGCTGCACAGAAAGAGGCCACTCCACCTGTTGTGTCCATGCCGGCTCCCTGCAAGAGCAACTCACATAGCCCCATTCCCCTGTCTTTCCCCCAAATCCCTGCAATTATTTTCTCTTCAGGTAATTATCCAGCTCTCTTTTGAAAGCCATGTTTGAATCTGACTCCATCACACTGCCAGGCAGCACATTCCAGATCCTGACCACTTGCTACATTAAAAAGCTTTTCCTCATGTCACTGTTGATTCATTTGCCAATTACATTAAATCTGTGCCCTCTCATTCTCAATCCTTCCACCAATGGTAACATTTTCTCCCTATCTACTCATGATTTTAAATACCACTATTAAACCTCCTTTCAACCTTCTCGTCTCCAAAAAGAATAGTCCCAAGCTTCTCCAAGCCATCCACACAACTGAAGTTCCTCATCCCTGGAACCATCTTTGTGAAGGATTCCTGGTGCCAATAATCTGGGCCATTATAGGAAGTCTTGGGGCAAAACAAACAGAACCTGGCACAACGGCTTTTGAAATGGTTTCTGGGCAACACAAACTACAGAAAGGGCATTTAAAATAACCAATGTACTTACTTTTCAAAGAGTGTGGGACTTTTAAAGGCCTGACCAACAGCAGTTCTATGCTGTGTCTGGTTTCTCTGGGCACGCTACAGGCTCAGTGTTCAGCAAGCCAATGTGCCATAAAATGCATATCCCTTCAGTTCACAATTTACATCAAAGCTCTGATAAGCTCAGGAGCCATAGGAACCCGAACTGAGCCTCTGTAAACAGGTTATTGCTGAGTCGTGCTACCTGGTAGCATTAAATGATTATTTCTTCCATCACTTTGCTTGGTTAGGAAGCTGCTAGGGTAGTAATTTGCTAGTTCAGAATTTTCCTACTTTTTATGGATAGTCATACCTGAACAATTTTTCACCTGGTCAGGCAGGTGCTAGCTTATAGCTACACCAGCTTGATTATTTCTGGCATGTTGTTCTCAGTGTTACAGCCTGAGTGTTATCAGGGTCTGTAAGATTTACTGCATTCTGTTCACTAAGCAGTTGTTCATGCTTGGAGTTTCCTTGTGGCTTCTCCTGCTTCATTGCCATAAATTTAGCGGAAGCCCAAGATATCTAATTCTATATTATCCTAGATGACCCTCTCACCTTCAACTTCTCTCATTCAGGATCCTGCTTCCTTCCCGCCTCCTACTGACAGGTTTAAATGATTTTCTATTGCTAACTCAATATTTCTTGCACGTTTCTTTGCCCCTTGTTTTAAGTGTAACTGGTCTCTCCTGTACCCCTTTTTTATTCTGGAAGAATCCCTAATTATTTATGATGGTAGCACTGTTGTTCTCACTCAACTGCCAACTACTTGTTTATCTCAATTCTTTTGGTGAATAAACCTCTTCTTCCAAATACTAGAACAACTTTGATCACAAAAGAATTATGCCTCAAAAAGCAACTGAACTACAATAAAGGCTTCCTCAGGATCAACACAACACTTTTGAAGTAAGTTATTTGTCAAGTAAGCAAATGTAGCAGTCAATTTGTTCACAGCAAATTCCCAAAAAGCACAATGTATTAAAACAAAAAGGGTGGAATTTTCCATTCTGGAAACTAAGTCCGGTGGCAGGCGGGGAAACTCAGGGTGACTCCCGCTGGGCAGCAGGACAGGTTCTCACCCCAGGTCACCTGCTTTTCAGTTCATTATTTATGCATCAGCGAGGAGCTTGTCATATCTTGTGGCGAATGGAACTGATTTGTCTGCCCCGCCATTACCTCATGGGGTCAAAGGCCCTGGCGGCATATTTAAATGGCATCCATACACAAATTCAATCTCTGCAGGCCATCTGCATCATGTTTTAGCAAGACCTCCCTGAAGAGACTCCTCCAATATAGGCGGGTGGTCCTCTTTGTGAGAGATGGGAGCAGGAGGTCCACAAACATGACCACACCAGCCTGGGAGGAGGTAGCCAGGGAGGTCAGCACCCATAGTCACCAAAGAAGGACCACCCTGTAGTGCCAGAAAAAGATGAATGATCTGATCCACTTTGCCACGGTAAGTGAGCCTTCTCCTCACTCCAAATTTTCACTCTCATAAGGATATCAGGCGGTCTAAGCGTTACAGTCCACAGGCATGTCACAGACGAGCACCAAATGGGACAACAGCACTGATTATCTGACAGCCATTTTAACATCACATCTGATGTCCTATCCTGCACAAACAGCATCTTCAGCCCTTACTGGGTGGGAATCAACACACACAGCAGATATGCATGCTTCTGAACTGCTCTTTCGTGTGTGGTGCTGACAGTCAATCCATCTATCTTTGTGCAGGACAAGATTTCCCGCAACAATAAGGAGAGATCCCAGGCCGAAGGAGGGAACCTGGAATTGCGGAGACTCATCCCCTTCAAGGAGCAGGTGGCTGAGCTGTCTAGAGGGGAAAGGGATTGTTCCTACGTGGAAGAAGGATCAGCCTCTCCCCATCTAGCATACATCGGCCACATGAGGACAATAACTGTGATCTATACTGTGAGTGCCTGTGTAGTCAGCAATAAATTATCTATTTTCTCTATTCCCGCCATCAGCAAGAAAAGGCAGAGAGAGCTTCAGCCAGAGTTTCGGCCCCAGCCCCCAAAGTGCCTCAGATGAGGAAACTGAGGATCCATCTGAAGAAGACCCATCACTGTGTTCACCTGCACCCTCCAGCAACACAGATACACCCACCTCGGTGGTTCCTAGTTCTAGAGTAGCTCTGGGTCACTATATGGTGAGCACAACACAGACACATGTCCACAGCAGGCAGAGGCAATGGCAGCCGAGGTCCATGCTAAGTCCGAGTCCAATGATGAGCCTCTTCAAATGGCCCTCAGCGAAATGTTGCAGATGAAAAGACTGGCAGGGGAATGTCAGGCAGAGTTGTCAGAGGCTGTCAGCAGATTGGAATGAAGGATGGAGGAGTCCGCCCATGTTTTGTCTGATGTTGTGATTCTGGCCTGCAAGCGCATCGAAGTCTCCATGGGAGGGGTAGCAGCTGTCTTGGAGATTCAGATCCAGCAGCTTCTGCCAGATTTGCGCTCAGACCTGCACACCATCACTCTAGCCACGATTGTGTTCCAGCAGTGGCTAGGTGAGGGAGAAATGGAGCACCTCGACCTCTCTCCAGGTGCTCCTCCTCAAGGAGTCAGCGAGGAGCCCTCAGGCATCCACAGGAAGAAGGAGTGTCAGCCGCACACCGAGTGGGAATGGGGGTGGGGTGGGGGGTGCTATCTACCCAGGATACTCCAAGGGTGTTCTGCCTGTCCAAATCCCCTCTGCTTGTGACCCCCATCCACTCCAGCTGGTCAGGCCATGTAGGGTGAACCTGCCCCAGACCAAGAGGCTCTTAACAGACCAGGACTCTCCAGGCCTCGGGCCACCGGAGGATGCCTGCCAAAGTCATCTCAGACAAAGGGCACAGCCACAGGCAGCAAGCTGCCTCCACCTCTGCTGCAGTTGTTGGGGCTGCACCTAGTCATAGCGGCAGGGTTAAAAAAATTAACAATTTCTGAATGCACAATGCTGGCACGGGTGTTCCATCAATGTATATACTTTGCATATTTGTAAATATGTTGTGCTGCTTTCTGTCAAAGTCTCAGGTACTGAATGGCTCTTCCATGTGATGCAACATTCTGTGGTCATCCAAGGGTAACAGATGCCCCCCTCTTCAAGTATCTCCCATTGTGTCCGTTGGTTCTATGGGCAGAATTTTACCCTTAGCGTGCGGGCGTGCACTCGACATGCCTGTGTGTGAAATAAAGCGCGTTGACCTCCGACGATAGTCCCGACATCTATGCGCACTGTCGCGATATTTTGCTAGGCGGATGCGTGATGAAGACGGAGATGCGCCCACCGTTAATTAAGTGGCTAGTTAAGGCCCTTGTGAGACCAATTGACTCCGAGTTTACATAGCCCATGTGGTTTTCAAGCTGTTGCACGGGCAGGCAGGCAGCCCACAATTTTCAAAACCTCAGCCATAGGCAGGATAAGAGGGGTCAGTGGGCTTCACAAAGCAAATAATGAGTAGTTTTGGATATCACTTGCTGCTGCTTGCTTCTGTGAGCAGGATGGCTTCATTTCACTTCAGAGCTGCATTCAGAGGCTCTAGTTCAGGGACTCATTGCTGTCTTGCAGGCCCCCGGAGGATTCGCATCACGTAGGTCCTTCCAGGTATCAGACAGCCTTCCCTTACCCAGGGAATGGGGATTATGGTCTCCACTGGAGGCACCTCCTCTGAGGAGAAAGAGAGGGCCAGAGGGAGAAGAGGCCAGGTGTCCCTATTCAGCCTTCGGGGGAGCGACCTGCTGGATGAGAGGCGCAGGCACAAGGGGTGCGGGACCAACAACAAGTCCAAGGCATAAGGCGCCACAGAAGACACCACTATCCTGCTGCCAGGGTTCACAGGCGGCGAAGCAGCTACCTCAATATGTCTGAAGTGCAATGCCGAAGGAGGCTCTGCCTCTCAAGGGAGACTGTGCCCTCCATTTGTCAGAGGATCAGATTAGCGCTGACTATGTGGGTGAACACCACATGCCAGTGGCGCTGAGAGTCACGGTGGCCCTAAAAATCTATGCCTCTGGCTGTTTCCAGGGGTCAGTGGGTGATCTTTGTGGAGTCTCCCAATCAGCTGTCCACAGTTGAGTCAAGCTGATGACAGAAGCTCTGTTCAGGCTGGTATAGACTTTCATTCACTTCCATAAGGCAGAGCGAGACAGAATTCGCAGCGATTACTGGGTTCCCCCACATCCAGGGTGCTAACGACTGCACACATGTGGCCATCAAGGCCCCAGCGGGTCAGCCAGGTACCTTCGTCAACAGGAAGGGATTCCACTCCATGAATGTCTACATAATGTGTGACCATAGGATGCAGATTCTGCAAGTGTGTGCAAGGTACCCAGGCAGCTCTCATGACGCATATATCCAGGTGCCGGGGCTCTTCAGTGCTCTAACCCGGCTGGATGGATGGCTGCTGGGTGACAAAGGCTATCCTCTCAAAAGGTGGCTCATGACGCCTCTCTGCCGGCCAAGAACAGAGGCCAAGCAGTGATACAATAGGAGCCATGTACGGTGTTAGAGAGAACCATAGGTCTTCTCAAGATGCGCTTCCGATGCCTGGACCATTCAGGGGGCGCACTCCAATACTCCCCAGATCATGTGTCACTGATCATGGTTGCATGCTGCGTTCTCCACAATCTGGCGCTGGATTGGGGGAGACGAAGTGGGGGAAGATGTTGACACAGCTGCTCTGGCAACAGATGATGAGTCCAGTAGTGAGTCTGAGGATAAGCCGCTCAGGGGAACGCTGAGGGGAAGGGCGCTGACCTGGGCAACATTCAGGGAGGCAAGGACACCTGGGAAGCTTTGATCCAATGCTCCTTCAGCTAGCCTACCAAATAACAACCAGGTCTACAGGACCAGGACCAGTTCCTTAGTCAGGAACATAAACTTTATTGCAACGGCACATAGTGTGGGGAGTCACACGTCCATCATAACATCATGGCTTACCCCACACCTGCAGAACAAATGAAGCATCCAGAACACAGTTGCAAAAAAAAATCTCATTTTCTTCTGAGTGGCAAACATAGCAGAAATTAACATTCACCAGTGTTTTACATCACATCATTAAAAAAAACCAGAAAATGGGGAAAATAAATATCACCCTTGATCAGGCCACACTGTGTTTAAGGTGCTTTAAGTTTTCACTTGTGAGTGCTCCGTCTAGGTGCTCCCCCCTCTCTGGCACTGGCATTGGAGACAGACTGTTCACTCTGCTGTCCTGTTGGCCTTGCTGACCTTGGCGGGCATCATCTGGCCCGTGGAGCCTGTGCTGGCCCCATCTGGGAGGGAGTGGCCAGTGCCATGGCTGGCATCTCCCCAGTCACCACAGCCTCATTGGATGCCACGGTCGCTGGCAGAGGGGCAGAGGAGCTGGTGCCATCATCCTGAGCATTGAAAGGAGCCCACAGAGATGACAGGCAGCTCAAGCATCAAGGTAAGGTCACTTTGGACCTCCCTGTTCACCACTGATGGATGGGCACCTAGCTGGGATACTGGTTGCCCAATCCATCTCCCATACTGACACTGACCAGCTGAGGTCATTGCCAGTGTGAGGACTTGCAGGTCTGAGCGCAACCCCAGGAACCCCTGATTGAGCTCCTGGTGGAGTCTCTCCATGAGTCACCACTCTCTCCATGGAGGAGGCATTGCCCTCGGCCATGAGGGTAAACACAGTGCTTATGCTCCACGTGGACCTCTCCACAATGGACACCATGGCACACATTCCCTCATGTATCTCTGCCAGATCCTCCCGCACACCCTGCTGGTCCGTGCTCAGCATGCTAGTCCTCAAGGGTCATGGATGGGCCTTCTGGCTCCTCACAATGAGGGGCTGCTGGTAAGCCTAAAAGGGAGAAGAAGGACATGTCATTAGTTTAAGTCATTACACTGTCAGTGTACATGCTCAGCCCCGGATGAGACAGAGATCTGCATCATGGTGCCCTCACTTTTCCATTATCAATGGGCATTCCAGGTTCAAGACTCACATCAATATAGAGACAACACTGCAATGGTTGCAAAAAGCCACATTCTCACCTCAGTGCACTGCATTCTTACCTCCATCTGGCACCCCAACCTCAGCATGGCCGCGTGACCAAGGTGCATGGCGCCTCTCCAGCTCCAGGGCCTCCTGCTTGTATCTACTGAGGATGAGGAGGTGTTTGGGTCCCCCACCAGTCCACGACCTCTCTGTATTGTTTTGGAATGTTTTATCCTAGAAGGATAGAGGGGCATTGATTCATGTACCCGCTGCCTAAAACAGCATGAGAGGAGGGAGCAGATAAAACAGCGTGAGAGGAGAGAGCAGATAAAACAGCGCGAGAGGAGAGAGCAGATAAAACAGCGCGAGAGGAGAGAGCAGATAAAACAGCGGAAGAGGAAAGAGAAGATGAAACAGTACCAGAGGAGGGAGCAGATAAAACAGCACCAGAGGAAGGAACAGATAAAACGGCGCCAGAGGAAGGAGAAGATAAATCAGCACAAGAAGAGAGAGAAGATAAAACAGCGTCAGAGGAGAAAGCAGAACAAACAGCGCAAGAGGAGAGAGCAGATAAAACAGCACGAGAGGAGAGAGCAAATAAAACAGCATAAGAGGAGGGAGAAGATAAAACAGCATCAGAGGAGGGAGCAGATGAAACAGTGCGAGAGGAAGGAGAAGATAAAATAGCACCTGAGGGGGGAGCAGATAAAGCAGCACCAGAGGAGGGAACAGACAAAACAGTGCCAGAGGACGGAACAGATAAACGAACGCAAGAGGAGGGAGCAGATAAAACAGCGCAAGAGTGGCGGAGCAGATAAAATAGCGCGAGAGGAGGGAGCAGATAAAACAGCGTCAGAGGAGAGAGCAGATAAAACAGCATGAGAGCAGGGAGCAGATAAAACAGCACAACAGGAGAGAGCAGATAAAAGAGTGCAAGAGGAGGAAGAAGACAAAACAGCGTCAGAGGCGGGAGCAGATAAAACAGTGCGAGAGGAAGGAGAAGGTAAAACAGCGCCAGAGGAAGGAACAGACAAAACAGCACCAGAGGAGGGAGCAGATAAAACAACGCCAGAGGAGGGAACAGATAAAACAGCACCAGAGGAGGGAGCAGATAAAAGAGCACGAGAGGAGGGAGCAGATAAAACAGCGCAAGAGCAGCGGAGCAGGTAAAATAGTGCGAGATTAGAGAGCACATAAAACAGCGCCAGAGGAGAGAGCACATAAAACAGTGCAAGAGGGGGGAGAAGATAAAACAGCATGAGAGAAGGAGCAGATAAACAGCATGAGAGGAGGGAGCAGATAAAACAGCGTCAGAGGAGGGAGAAGATAAAACAGCATGAGAGGAGAGAGCAGATAAAACAGCGCAAGAGGGGGGAGAAGATAAAACAGCACGAGAGGAGAGAGCAGATAAAACAGCGCAAGAAGGGGGAGAAGATAAAACAGCATGAGATCAGGGAGCAGATAAACAGCATGAGAGGAGGGAGCAGATCAAACAGCATCACAGGAAGGAGAACATAAAACAGTGCAAGGGGAAAGAGCAGATAAAACAGCATCAGAGGAGGGAGAAGATGAAACAGCGCGAGGGGAGAGAGCAGATAAAACAGCGCAAGAGGAGAGAGCAGATAAAACAGCGCAAGAGGAGGGAGAAGATAAAGCAGCATGAGAGGAGAGAGAAGATAAGACAGCGTGAGGGGAGGGAGCAGATAAAATAGCGCAAGAGCGGTGGAACAGTTAAAATAGCTGGTGGTCCTTCAGAGTGGGACTGGGAGGCAGTGCGAAAGGAGTGATGGCCTTGGTAAGATTTAAAAGGAGCGGGAGCTAAGAGAGCAAAGATTTAAAAAGAGCAGGAGCTGAGAGAGCGGAGATTTTAAAAGCACGGGAGCTGAGAGTCAGAGCGGAGATTTTAAAAGAGCAAGAGCTGGAATTGGGGCTGAAAGCGGCATGAGGACATCACGATCCAGAAAGTGACGCTACGCAGCGGAGGCAGCTGATTGGTAAGTAGGGTCAGATGACCACTTTTACTCCTACTTTTTCTACTAATTAAACTGCTGCAGTCCATTAGCCTAAACAAAATAAGGTAAGGGCTTTCAACTGTAGTAGGAGTGTTTGGAGTGGAATAACACCCCTAACATAATTAGTATTCTTTAAAGGGAGTAACTAATGAGCTTAATTTAAGGGGAAATCGTGGCAGCAGAGCTCGCACCCATGATATGCTCCTCTTGCGCTATGTTGGAAGCCATGGACGCCTCCAGTGTCCCTGACGACCATGTATGCAGGAAGTGTGTCCAGCTGCAGCTATTGGCTAACCATATTTTGGAACTGGAGCTGCGGGTGGATTCACTGTGGAGCATCCCCGATACTGAGATTATCATGGATAGCATGTTCAGTGAGGTGATCACACAGCAGGTAAAGACTGAACAGGTTGAAAGGGTTTGGGTGACCATCAGGCAGAGTAGCGGAAAGGCAGGTAGTACAGGAGCCCCTTATGGCCATCCCCCTCTCTAACAGATATACCACTTTAGATACTGTTGGAGGAGACAACTTCTCAAGGGAAAGCAGCAACAGCCAAGTCCATGGCACCAACCGGGGTTCTGCTGCACAAGAGGGGAGGAAGAAAAGTAACGGGGCTATAGTGATAGAGGATTCAATAGTGAGGGGAACAGATAGGCATTTCTGCTGTAAAAGAGACTCCAGGATGGTATGTTGCCTCCCTGGTGCCAGGGTCAAGGATGTCTCAGGGAGGCTGCAGAGCATTCTGAACGGGGTGGGTGAATAGCCAGTGGTCGTGGTACATATTGGTACCAACTACATAGGTAAAAAAAGGGATGAGGTCCTACAAGCCGAATATAGGAAGTTAGGATATAAATTGAAAAGTAGGACCTCAAAGGTCGTAATCTCAGGATTGCTACCAGTGCCGCGTGTTAGCGAGAATAGAAATAATAGGATATATCAGATGAATACGTGGCTGAAGAAATGGTGTAGGAGGGAAGGATTCAGATTTCTGGGACATTAGGACCGATTCTGGGGAAGGTGGGAAATCAAAGTGCAAAATAAAGCTAAGATGACAAACAAGGTTAAAAAGACAAGTCTAAAGGCATTGTATCTTAATGTGTGGAGCATTTGCAATAAGGTAGATGAGTTAACAGTGCAAATATATATAAATGGTTATGACATAGTTGCAATTATGGAGACATGGCTGCACCCTGCAAGGTGCAAGGATGGGAACTGAACATCCAGGGGTATTCAATATTTAGCAACGACTGACAAATAGTGAAAGGAAGTGGGGTAGCATTGTTAGTAAAGGAGGAAATCAATGCAATAGTGAGGAAGGATATTGGCTTGGAAAATTATGCTGTGGAATCTGTTTGGGTGGAGATAAGAAACATTGGTGGGGATGTCTAAAGGCACCTTCAATCGGCCCAAAATTGCAGTGGTTGACTCCCCCCGCACACCCTCAGACCCCTCCCTGGACAATTTTTTTTTCCAAGCGTTGTTATTCAACTGTGTCATCCCTCAACTGCGTCATCCCTCAACTGCGTCATCCCTCAACTGTGTCATCCCTCAACTGTGTCATCCCTCAACTGTGTCATCCCTCAACTGCATCATTCCTCAACTGTGTCATTCCTCAACTGCATCATTCCAAGCTGTTGATCATCACGGTGGTGCTGCATTTTGTGTGGGCGACCAGATTTCAACCTCCCCCTTTACCCTCCAAGTCTCTCCTATCCTCCTCCATCCTCACCACATCCACATTCCACTTCCTCCGATCACTCTCCTGCCTCCACTGTCACCACGGAGCCAATCTTTGTATATGTTGACATTCCTATCCTCCCTTCTGAACCATTTAATGTAGATAGCTTCATGCCTTTATCGACATGACCTCTCCTCTTTTTGAGGTCACATGCACCATGACTTTCAGGGACCTCCCTCCATGAGACCATCCAATAAACCCCACCATGCTTTACCAACTCCTTGTTTACAGGATGCAGATGGCTACCCTGACCATGACTGTGCTATCTGCTGCCCAGTACAAATCCTCAAACCCCAAGGACCAACAACTGTATCTGACTGACCATACCCTGCACCACCCTGTAGCTGACCATCACTGTCCAGAGAGGCCTTCCTGCTATCAGGACTGGGACGAAGAATGCGTGTCATGCAGAGTCCACTAGCATGGCCCACACAGGCCCAAGTCTTCTGATTCTGCCCCCAGCAGCATGGCCTCAGTCCCAGGATTGTCTCACACTAATACCCTCTGTTGCTTTGACAACTCCGCCTGCAGACCTCCAGTCATGCATTTGTGTTTCACTCTTCCCTCCCGTGTTCCACTCACTCCCCCCAAGTCATGTCTCTGTCTTTCCCCCTTTCCCTGCCATACTCCAATCTCTCCCCCCAAGTCATGCCTCTGTCTTGCCCCCCTCTTTCCCTACCATGCTCCACTCACTCCTCCCATGTCATGTCTCTGTCTTTCCCCCTTTCCCTCTCATGCTCCAATCTCTCCCCACCCCCGTCTTGCCTCTGTCTTCCCCTTCTCTTCCCCTATCGTGCTCCACTCACTCCCCCTACTTCATGTCTCTGTCTTGCCCTCCCCACAGGTATTGCCTCCCGCGCAGCTTCATGTAAACACCGAGATCTCGCAGCAGTACTGTGAAAGGTCAGTGAAAGAAGTGTTTACGTACTTTGAAGTCGCTACTGAAGGGAAAGTCATCAGGTGCACCACTTTTATACGATCATGAAACAAACCTCACTGGCGCGACATTTAAATTTGGAGGGAGAACGTGATTCCGGTGAGTTGGACTTTTAATGAGCATTCATCAGATGCAAAGGGATGAAGCAAATGTGGTTCCTGACATGGATCTGTGGGAAAGACACCTCGCCTTTAACCCACCATGAAATTTGGAAGAACAAAATTCCAAGTTATTTTCCTGCCAGCGGAAAACTGACTTTTGCCATCATCACTCTAAATTTTATGCTCCCTCCCACCACGAGTCCCACTGCAGGCGGGAGTGTAAAATTCCACCCAAAGAGCTGCATGTCACCTTCCACAATCACAGGATATCCCAAAGCACATTACAGCCAATGAAGTACTTTCTGAACCGTTGATACTGTTGTAATGTAGGTGAAGGATGTGCATCACTGCATTTCTGAGAGAGAAACTTATCAGAATGTACCAAAACCATGGGACTAAATCTAGTGGAGGTGATGGGGGTCTCAACCGCCGGCTGCATAGCCAGTAAGTGTCCTGCGTTGCCTCTTTTCAGGAAGGGCATCCACATCATGTGCCAATCAGGCACTTCACAAGCTAGCCATGGGCCTTCTCGCAGGATCAAGAACCCAGGGGCTGAAAGTCCCTCCCACCGAGAGCTGCTGGTCAATCAAAGGCCAGCAGCTCTATTGAACAGTAGCGTCACCGGGGAGACGGTGGCTGCTGTTAATACTATACTCACCTGAGGCCTAGGATCGTCGCTGGATCCCAGGGCAGAGGTTAGTGATGGTGGGAGGGGTGTCACAGGGTGCAGGTTGCAGGGAGGGTGGGCAAGAGGTTTGACAGCAAGGGCAGGGAGACCTCTCAGTGGGCCCACCTTTCCAATGCCAAGTTCCTCAATCAGTCATTGAGTGCCTTTGAATGATGGTTCCCCCCAGGGAGCCCAAAAACAGCCTGACATGTCATGCTTCCCGCCAAGGGGGAGGGCACATGATTCTGTACATGGAGTGAATAGCATCTTGGTAATCCTGTGTGAGGGCCCCAAGTTACTGAAAGCAGCCCGCAGCAGATGATAGAGTGGTCACTGCCTATCCACATTAATTATATACTGAGTTAGTCTTTAATTGTATTTAGGTGTTGGGCATTAATTGGGGTTTCACTTATGGTCATACATGTCAGAGCAGACTGAAATTGTGGCTGTAGGGTTAGGAGGTGCAAGTTTGTAATGTATATTTCTGTAAATGAAAGCTTGTAAAGTGCGCAAAGATTAGGTGACAGTTCTATCCTTCAGTGCATGGCTTGCTGAAGTACAACAATCTGCTGAAACAGTGGTGCCAGAGATAGCTTCCTTTGACTGCACTAATTTTGACTGGTATCAAAACAACATCCAACACCAATGCAAGAACACTCTCTGGACACAGTGCAAATGAGGTCTCACCAATTTCACCACCCTCCCACAAAATGTGAACTCTGTGTCCAATGTCACCACTGGTAAAGTAATGGCGTCTGCTTCTTCTATTTATTCCATGCACTCCGCCAATGACTGGAGTATGTCAGGTGGCTGGTTGCTATGTGTTTGAAATAGCCTAGAGATTGAGCTGGCCTTTGACATTGTGTATTTGGTTACATCCCTGAATCTAGAAGACAACTCAACAGTGAGGTTATAGTTTTCAAAATGCGGGATAGAAACCTACATCCCCTCGGCATTGCAGTTGTAAGTTACAACTAATTGTAAAGCATCAAACTGAAAGCCAAAGAGGTTATTAAATTACTATTATTGAAAACAAGTTATTGTAATTTTGAACCTTCAGGGTTAATTCCACATCTGGAGATAAGTTGGTCAGCAGCTATATATTTACAAAAACTACCAACACAAAAGCAAGTTATTAATAAATGGAAATGGAAATGTTATCCAGAAGAAAATTATGTTTTATCAAGTTACAGACAATTAATATAATGACAATAAATTTGATACTCATGTTGTGAACAAAAGTCTCTTAGATTAACCTTTAGCTGGATAAGGTTGATTCTTATTTAGGTGTAGTAGTTAATTTTTCTCCACATAACACAGGTAAGATAAGTACTACACCTGGAAAAGCAGAAGGATATTTTACCCACTAAGAGTCTTTTTGCCTGGAACCCAAATAGCTAGCATTACAGCATCAAATAAAACTATTCCCACTCAGCATCATTGGAAGGCATCACATTTTATGACTCAACGATTAAGTTGCAAGAAATTATTTCTACATTCAGATCAGCAATTTCAGCCAAGGCATAATCTCAATTTTTTCTGATATAATTGACAAACCACGGCAAGTTTAATCAAAGGTCATTTCGTTTAAATTATACAGAGTTACCATATGAAACACTGCCAATCAACCACTTTGATTTTGCAAATGGGCCTACTTTAGAGTCTCCACCTTTATAGAAAATGGTCACTATAGCTCAGGTCAGGAGAAAAGTCAGAGGCTGTAGGTTCAAGCATCACTGCTTGATGGACTTACCATCATTGGTTACAGCACAGAAGAATTCCGTTGTGTTATGCATTCCCTTAGTGTCTGACTTCCCTGTACTTTTGCCTGACCTGCTGCACTATGTAGTGCTGCCCTAATGGCTGCAGCATGGCTTGTGAAAGACTGCTGACTTTCAGTGGGGGAGACTGCAGATGGCCTTGGAGGATGAGCTCAAACAGCTTTGGGCCTAGAAGGCCCAGCTGTGAACTGCAACATCTCAGCATGAGTGATAACATTCTGGGCTAGCAGACTAAAAAACATCAAGCTCCCTGGCAAAGTGGCAAGGCTGAAGGATAAATTCTGTCTTGCTGAGAGAGGACAGCAGATTGGTGCTCCATCGAACCACTGCCACTCCCCGAGCACAGCATCACAGGAATCCTAGTAAACTGTTGGAGCTGGACTGTTGTGACACCCTGTAAGCATATTTGCATGTTGCAATCCACAGCCATGATGCCAGCAGTCTGAGCTTGCATGATTTCAGTCTAAGCTTCCACAGCATCATTCAGATGTTGGGGACTGCTGCTTGTGCTGAAATGAGGGCTGAGATATCAGCCATCAGACCTGTATCATAGTTGGTCTATAAGTATGGGAATGGAGTTGTCCACTATTTTCATGCTAGATAGGATGGGCTCCAAGATCTGCTGGGCCCCTTAATGCTCCTTCACATTGGCCACAGGCTTCCTGGTAAGCCTCCCAAAGGACCAACATTTTGTGTGCATACTATCAGTGTTCCTTTGTAGCTATCTCATTGAAGTGTCCATCTGAATCCTCTGCAGCAGAACTATTTACAACCTCACCTTCCGGTGAGTGCTATTCTTGCCCCTTGTCCTGGTTTCAGCCACTCGTGGTCAATGTCTCACCTCATGCAGATTCCACCTCTTACCTCTATGATAAGCGTCCTGGCAATCTCTGAGCTGCTGTGTGAGTGTGGGAAAACAAGTGACATGCTGTATCTTCATCATTACTCTCTTGGTCTTCCTCCACTGCTTGACCAAGTTGGATTCTTTGGGTATCTGAAAGAAAAAGT
This sequence comes from Carcharodon carcharias, assembly GCF_017639515.1. Classification (NCBI taxonomy): domain Eukaryota; kingdom Metazoa; phylum Chordata; class Chondrichthyes; order Lamniformes; family Lamnidae; genus Carcharodon; species Carcharodon carcharias. The sequence goes on from NC_054475.1 coordinate 98,799,097, forward strand.
GATAAAGTTAATATTGTGACAGAGAGAGGGGAAAAGTAAGTGCTGCATTTTCACAGCATCTGCAGCTTATAAATTAGATTGTGATGAGGGGACTGTGGGGTGTGAGATGGAGGACTAGGCATGAGAACACTTCAATAGTTTCAGCCCTGCCACTGGGCATGGCTGCAACAATGGCTAATGCCATTTCCTTAATTAGGGTTAGGACACACAGGGTTGCCTGCTTGGTTAGCTCTTGCTGCCTCTAGTTTTGTGCCACCCTGTCCTGAAAAAAGAGGGGATTGTGCCAGTGAATGTTGTACAGTCTGTTTGGCTGATGTGGGTAGTGTTGGGTTTGTAGTGATTTGATCAGTGTCTGAGGCTAGTGGTGCGGTTGGTGGGATATGACATTTGAAGACACATTCACTGGCCTTTATCCTTTGTGTGAGGTCATTGAACTTCTTGCAGCACTGCATCTGGGTTCTTGAGGCATTAATCTCCCTGGCTATCTGTTCCAACTGCTTTTTGAACGTTGTCATGCTTGCATCATATGTCTGTGATTGTATGAAGATGATTGGCATTTTTACCTTTTATAAAAGCAGCATGGGATATGGACAACGTACCTTGACCCAAGATGGGGTCCAGGGGTTCAGGTGAATTTTTGTGATTTCTGGACAGACAGGGGCTAACTCATGTCTCTAGTAAGTCATTAAAATATAAATGTGTGGAGTACGCTCCTTGCAGAGGCATTCAGGATGCAAGATCACTTGTGGAATTTACAACTCCTGTTACCTGGCTGTTTACAGGAACTCAAATATAATGGTCACTCCAGACAGGTGTCTACAAACTAGAAACCTAGCAAAGAGAGTTTGAGGAAACCACTTTATCACAAGTAGGGGAGATGGTAGCCTAGTGATAATATTACTGGACCAATAATCCAGAGGCCCACACAAATGCCCTGGGGACATGGGTTCTAGTCCCACCAAAGCAACTGGTGGAATGTGAATTCAATTAATAAAATAATCTGGAATATAAAGATAGTCCTGATAATGGTGACCATGAAACTATCATCATATGTCATAAAAATTCATCTAGTTCATTAATGCCCTTTAGGGAAGGAAACCCGCCATCCTTACACAGTTTTGACTACATGTGACTCTACACCCAGAGCAATATGGTTGACTCTTAACTGTCCTCTGAAATATTCAGTTCAAGGGCTATTAGGGATGGGCAACAAATGCCAGTGACTCTCACATTCCATGAAAGAATTTTTAAAAGGTATGAATGGCCGCCATTTATTCTCCATTGTTTGGCAATTGTTTGTGAGATCGAATAATTTGTGTGGATAATGGAAGTATTGGTTCTATGGTCACATGATCAAAACATACTTGAGATAACATCTAATTGTTCCAAGGTCAGGCCAGGTCAAGGCAGTCTGGGACCACACAGCATAGAGGACACCACCTCAGGCAAGAACAACAAAACCCTGCCTAAACAGACTGTCAACTCAGGCAGTGAAGAGAGGGGCTAATTTGTTTTCACCTACAATAGTTTATTTTTTCTCTACAGGAGCTCAATTTCGTATGAAAATCCAGAAACCTCCAACATCCATTTATTTTCAAAGAACCAGGAGAGAGAAATCCTTCACCCCTGCAATGTTTTCATCTTAAAGGACTGATTAAGAACACATCATTTGTTTCTTGGTTTTCTGTTAATGTTAAAAATGTTAAAAATAAGCTAAGTGCATGCGTCATCTCTAGAACTCATCTTTTCTTGTGTCTCTATGTGTGTTTGTGGGAGTGAGTGTTTCACTGCATTTATATTTCCAATATGTGAAAATAAACATTTATTTTTCTTTTGACTTAAGCTTACCAGACAGCCTGTTTGTGTCTGTCCTTTAAAGTCACAACATTCAAAAGGTTTAAAAACACTCCTGTAAAAATTATCTTGTTGCAAACAACTGAAATATGAGCAAAAAGGGGAAAAGTTATCTTACCAATTTTCCCTGCTGGTTACAATGTGTGTCTGGTGGGCTTCCTGTGGATGTAGGACATATTCCTACTTTCTACCCCCTTTATCATGCCTCCAGTACAGTGTCAAAAACACTTGGAACCTGCTAACTCCTAAATTCTGTCATTCTTCACTGTCTTCCAGGTCAGATTCACTTTCTGCATGACTACCAGCACCTGCTCCAGCCACAGTGCACCTTTCCTTTAAGAGATGCAGGTTACCTTCAAGCAGTGTTGGCTATCTTTAACTGGTGCTAGCAAGTTCTAGTTTGGACCCCCTACCAATGCATGTAGCCAATGAAGAACATAGTTAACACTAGCTACATGTCGCAATCATTTAGTTGAACAGGCAGCAAAAAAATTGGCTTAGTGTCTGCATTACATTGAATAGGCATGAGTTAAAGTACAAGCTTTGTGATATCCATGTCCACTTTCGAGGGCTACCCAATTTAGCCCATAATACATCTGAGTTGTCTCACAAAATAGCACAGAGGCAACACCTCCTAAAATTATAAAGCTCAAAAATCAATTGCAATATCAATTTCACTTCAACACTGTTGGTTCAGCACATTAAATAAAAAAAATATAAATATAGTCAGGTTCATTTTTAACTACTAATCAGTAAATTATCTTCTTTTAAACTTGCTGTGACTATAGGATAGGTGTCACAGATCATCAATAATATAAAATGCCCAGGGATTCTACACCTTCACAGAGTTGTCATCAGCAAAAAGATGTTCGCATAATTGAACAAAACTATTGCAAAAGCTTAACAAATACTGCAAAGCAAATAGTTGTAAATACTCAGAAGTGTCTCCAAAACTTTCATCATCTAGAACTTGTCTTCTGAACTCCTTGAGGCTGCGTGATGACAGCATCTAATTCTTTCTTAGATTGCAAATGCTGCATTCCCAAGCATTCATTGTTCTTCATGTATAAAATTACAGTTGCATATGAGAAATTGTCTGCTGATTTCTCTGGGACTCTGTGGTAAAGAACATAAAAAAGCCAATTAGGTATTCATTTGGTGAAAGTAACCCCGGAAACCCATCCACCAAATAATTATATTCAAATACATCCATTTCCAAGTCAGTCCAAGGTCTCAGCCAGGTCTTTAATCAATTCAAGATTTCTTGCATTAAAAAGTGGCAGAAAATATTGTTAACAAGAAATAAGAGTACATAATCTTTTCTCACCTATAGAGATGGCATTTGAGTTCAGTGTTCAGCACAAATGAAATTGATTAGGTAGGGTTTTGAGATGGATGGCCAGAGCATTCCCTGTTTCAAAAAGAAGCCACAAATGATAATGCAAATTGGAAAGCTACGGTATATATTGGACCACAATTGGAATTGCTCCCCACATTTCTACCAGACATTGAATTGGCTAACCGGTGGTCCTAAAAGAATGCTTCTCTTGGGCCCACATAAAGTATCCCATCTACTGATGGCCCATCTGAGGTTGCCCTAGGATTGTATTTGCATAATTCTTTCTTCCACACCCTCCCACTCCCATTCTATTAAATCATGATAGAAGTTTGTGCTCTGCACTCACATTTTAACCATTTCTTTTCATTTGTCATATGCCATGTGAATTCAATTGTAACAAAATAAATGACTCAATTGCAGAATGTGATTCCAAATGCTGATACAAATCCAGAAATTCAGTGTAATAAAAGGGAATTCAATGTATTCGTTCAACTTGAAACAGTGGCCTTGGACATAAACCTTTACCCAGGGCCGTGTTTAAGTTGAACATTTTTTTGGAGTTGTTAGTTGTTTTCTGTGTTTCATAGATTGACAAGTATCTATCACTTAGCCCTTCCATGAGTTCTCAAGTTCCAGCAGTTAAAGAGTTAGGAGGTTGGAATTCTGTCAGAGCTACAGGCAGGCTCTTTATCAAAAGGCTGTTTTAAATAGGTTCTTATCCATTGTAATCCCACATCAAAGTCCATGGACAAAGTTGAGATCGATAAATAAAGTGCGGAGGCCCATGGGCAAGTGAAATGTATATCACTTTAGCCTATCACAACTCTGCAGGTTGACTTTGTGGCATGGCTTCATTGTACAGTTGCTATTTACTTCCATTAGTCCAAGTTGACGGTGATCATCAGCTTAACCATTGCTAAAGCTGAATGGGTTCCCTCATTCCCTTGGTAACAAGCCATCTAATTGCAATGTCATTGCCATTTATCACAGGGCCACAATAGCTCTCAGTAAACTGGTAATCAAATATAGCTGCAATGGCTTGCGGAGAATACTGAGAAAATTGTACGTTCAGACCCACAAACAGTCAGTCACTAAACTGCCATTCTACAAACCTGCTCATACTTCTCAGGTAACAGCAATGTTACAGGTTTGCAGTGTGTGCATTACAATAGACTTTGAACAAAAGGTCATGGTGCTCCCAAGTCATAATCGAAACATTCTCTAAACATGCAAATATGCAAACAAGTTGCTTCCTTTTAGAATATATTTCTAATTTTTTTTAAAAAGCACAATGTATTAAGGAGCAAGAATCCATTCTGAAGCCCACCCACACCTCCCCTCTCCTGATCTCTTTAACATGGAGAATAACCTGTTTACGCTCACATCCTAAGGTTACAAATGAAAAATAACTATTTGGGCGAGATAGGAGAGAGCTGCTGTCACCCAAATGACTACAGATTTCAACATGAACCACTGGAATTCAATTTGTGAGCTAAGGTCTGGTGTAACTACTTAGGTCGTGAAAATTTTGAATTATGAGAATACACATCACAAGTAATGTAACTAAATAACACACTTATAAACAACTGAGCTTCCCATTTACATGGGCAAATTTCCCCCGGTCACACTCTAATTAGTGCCCAGTAGGTATTGTACTTGCTCTGGCTATACACCACCATCCCATGAAAACTTCCAGCTTCCAGTTTCATTATGCTCTTGGGGAGACCTATGGGATATTTGTTTTGTGAGTGGAATATCGATCAGTGAACTTGGCAACAGTGACAAGGCCTTCTCATGACTGACACAAGTAGTAGTGGGTCACATCAATCCCTAGGTTCAGAGACACCTAGCAGCTGGGGTTAAAAAAAATCCACTTTTTAAGAAATAGTTTTAATTTCATTTATACCTAATCCAGAGAGTTTACTTCTACTGATGCAGAATAAGAATACAGCAGATGCAAGGATTGGTTTATTGTGGAGTATGGTGTTGGACATTGCCTATTGGGGTTCTGCATAACAACCCAAGTTTGGTTCCAGTGTTACTGCTTTCTGCTTTCTCTGCCACCTTGTTTTTAGGCCTTTTTTGGATGGTGAAATCGACAAGGATGAAGCTCAGATCCTGACAGTATTGCTCATGCTGTGCTACAACATCCCTCCTTATTTGTCTAGGTGTCTGAAGAATTGCTTCACAGTCTTGTAAATTCATACATCACAGAACAAAGAATCTTTACAGTGCAGAAGGAGGCCATTTGGCTATCGAGTCTGCACTGACTCTCTGAAAGAACATTCTACCTAGTCCTAGTCCCCTGTCCTACCCCCGTAACCCTGGACATTCTCTCTTTTCAGATAGCCATCCAATTCCCTTTTGAATACCTCAATCGAACCTGCCTCCACCGCCTTTCAGGAAGGATATATCTCATTGTATCTGCACACACTTTCTGCTTTTGAACACAAATGATATCAAATGATAGCTAAATGATTGCTTTTGAGCAGAACTGATATCAAATGAGCTCAAAGGAACACTGATGAATGCAAATTATGTCAAATAATGTCAAAACTTTCTAGTAGGGAGGAGAACCCAGGTAGGGAAAAGTTCATGGATGGCTTTCCCTCCCCACGACTAATTTAGGTCAATGATGTCAGTTGATCGCTACTTGCAATGTCAAATGATAGCTAAATGATTGCTTTTGAGTGCAAATGATATCAAATTATAGTTTTAGTGTTACTAGCTAGTGCTACAGAGGATAGCTTCTAATCTCCAAGAATCAGCTCTCAAATCTAGTTTTCTCCTTCAAATAATTCAAACCGTTTGGGAAGGGAGCATTGACTTTCCTGATTGGTACTGCTGGTCACAGACCACATGCCTATCAATGGATTGAAAACCTAGCATTCAGGAACACCATGACATTAGGCAGAATTATATGTCATCCACCAAGGCGAATTTAATGGTTGTTGGGGCATTTAATAGGGTGGGCTGGTAGTGGGTGCAGATCACATTGCCTTCCCACCTCTTCCCCAATTAAGTCAGGGGTGGGAGGCAGGAGCAGGAGAATATCATGGACAGGCTTCCCCCCCCCCCCACCCCCCGCCAACCCCCCCACCACCAGTTTAGGTCAATTATGTCAGTTGATCACTACTTGCAATGTCAAATGATAGCTAAATAATTGCTTTTCAGCACAAATGATATCAGATGATAGCTAAATGATTACTTTTGAATGCAAATGATAGCTAAATGATTGGCTTTGAGAATAAATGATATCAAATTATAACTAAATGATTGCTTTTGAATGCAACTGATAGCAAATAAGCGCAAATAGATGCTGTTGAATGCAAATTACGTCAAATGATGTCAAATTTTCTGATAGGGAGGAAAACACAGATAGTGGAATGTTTAAGATAAAAACAATTTCTAGAAACATTCATTCTAATTCATTTGCAGGCAACAGCTTTAGAGTTGCAAGTGCCCTGAAATATTTACTGCAAACCCAGTTCATTGATGTAAAATTGATGGTTACTTCACCAAATATTTGCTAATCATAGACTATTTACTGTAACTAAATTTGAACCAGGTACTTGCACTGCTAGTTAGTTATATTCTTTAGCAAACTGTCATTCAGTAAAGCTTTTTCGGCCAACCCTTGTGCAATGCAACTTTTCCTCTACTAACACTTGCAACAAACAAGAATGCATTATAAAAAGTATTCTACATTGTACCAGGCACATGACACAGAAAACACATTGTGTGCCCATGCTAGTCCGAGGTCACAGTAACCAGTAAAACAAACGTGGCATATTAAATATATAGAAGCTGCAAAGAATAGTGGGGCCCAGTCGAGTGGGATTGGAAGAAGTTCCGCAATACTGATAAATCTGATTTCTAGAGCATGAGAATGGTCCATTTTCAGCAACGACATCATATTGCTGAAAGAAAATGTTAAGCACTGTTGAAAGCCTTAAATATTTGAATAATATACAAGCTAAAAATCTTCTAAGATGATACATCCCATCGTATAAATTAGTTTTTGTTCTATAACCTGATGTTTCACCAATGCCAGTTTGCATATTGAACACATTATAACTTTTGAAGGATAACATAACACCATAAAATAAAACAGTAGTGATAAACTAAATAAAACCCAAGAGATGTTCATGGATTTTAAACATGCTGTCTCAAGCTGGCAATTTCTATTTACTATTTTACTTGTATATTTGTTTCACCACAATGCATATTTTTTAATGCATTATTGTAACACTGTCTGCCTTGTAACATAGGGAATTGCAGTTTTAATAATTTCAGCAAAGAATTAACATTTCAACCAACATAGGACTAAACATGCTATTATTTGGGCTAAGCACTCCTTAACTGAGGAGAATGGACAAAATCATCTATGTTATTGTTCCTTATGATTTCGTACCTCATGGAAAATCCATGTGAAATGTGTAATATAAAGAGTTAACATTAAATATCTAAATATATAGTCTACATCATCAGTGCCATAAGATCACATGACAACATGGAGCGAGAGAGCTCTATGTAGAGCCTCATGCTGAGTCTGTATTGTACAGAATTAGTATAATGTTCAATAAAAAAGATAGTGTTTACTAACAGCCTTGCCTCCAGAACTATCTGTGAACAACCACATCCAAGACCCACAACAATGATAACAGAAAATGCAAGTTGGATAAGTAAAGGAATAAACTCATGTGTGATGCTTCCTGCAGTTGAGCAGCCTCCTGATGCTTCCCCATTTTGGATTCACATACAAAGAATGGTCATTTTGACAATGTACCAGAGACTGGTCAGCATCTGAGGGATTGTACACTTAGGAAGACAAGAAGAGAAAATTAGATGAGAAACAAAAAAGTCACACTATTATGTGCTGGAGATTGAGTTTTCATATAAAATCTCTGGTCTGTTTTTACATCACAGTAACAAGGGCCTACTCCAAACCACCATACATGGTCTTCAAGATCAGAGAGGTGTAACCAGGCTGAAGGCCTTCCTTAAGATTATGAGTGTGGGATCACCAAAGGAATTGTTTGCATTGAAACAAAGACCAGGATTTTCCAGTCATCAGGCGGGCTCGGTGGAAGTGGGCGGCAGCAGTCGGGGAGTCAACACCACACTGCAATTTCACGCGAGCATGCCAATTATGGCCTGCCCTGCGTGGATCACAAGCAGTAATGCTGAGCACTACCTGTACAGTGGGGGAAGGAGACAAAATTAAATATCTAAATATATAGTGATCACTATTTGCATGCGCACAAAAGAGCACTTCAAATTTCCTGAGGCACAGAGCTGCCTCAGGGAGATTGAAACGTTTTTTTAAAGAATAGATAAGGGCATTAAAAATTTAATGAAACATGTCCCTTCATGTGACTGTGCCACATGAGATGAGACATGTTTTTATTTTCAAAATAATGGTTTTATTTAATCAGTATTAGCTTTAGGAAACCTCACCCCGCTTGTGGATGAGGTTTCCTAAGAAACGTAAAGGCCGCTTGGCCTTTTCGCCTGCCCACCAACCGTAAGGTTGGACAGGCAGTGTAAAATTCAACTCAATTACCTTATTAATGGCCTTAATAGGCCTTTCAATTATCGGTCGGCACACAGCCACCGAACAAAATATTGCAAGACAGTGCAATGACATCAGGATGCACATCCGACATCATCACACGTCATATTACATTCCAGCTTGTCGGGCACCGCCCGCACACCGAATGTAAAATTCTGCCCACGTTCATACCAGCAAACAAGCACTACTCATTTGCATTCCTTATCAATCCAAAAAGTAGCAATACCGAAGACTTGTGCAATCCCACTTCAGCCTCTAGAGTTGTCCAAATGGAAAACTGGCTCTTGCTTCTTTGCATCTGTCTAGTTGCTTCTGTTAAATTCATTACTCTCAATTCGAGGTGAAAAATCCAGTACAACTGCATTTTTAAACTGTTGCTGTGCCTTAAGGGGTCACTGACATTGTTTGCAAATTGAAATTGTATTGCAGGATTTTAATTCAATGCATTTCTACAAATGACTGAGACCAGTGCTAAAGCCTAGGAGGGTTTGCTCTTTTAGAGAGACGGAACATCTCAGGTTGTTTTGAGAGAATGCAACAATAAATGGTTGCCAGCCTTGTATCTGATGGGCATTCTCCTCAGAAAATCTGCTGTCTGAGCTTCATGTGAAGAGGAGCAGAGCAGGAGAATGCAGGAAGCCATGAGGCCAGCTCATCAGCATAGATGTGCAAAAGATTTTACACTTGAGGAAATTTGCCAAGTTAACTTTAGACTGGACTAACCATGTGTTGAACACTAAGACCCAACTGGTTGAGGTCATGGCATGCTTTGCTGCCATGCCATAGCAGATAGTCCACTCTAACATTACCTTGGCAAATTTCCTCATGTGTAAAATCTATTGCACATCTATGCTGATGACCTGGCCTCATGGCCTCATGCGTTCTCCTGCTCTAAATCTTTCTGCCAGTAGCCACTTCCATGCCTATTGCCTCAGGTTTTCAAAAGTTAATTCATAGCAGTGATAGATTCTCCCATGTATATCGCCTCATCAATCTCTTGACAGTTACAGTAATCACAGGCCTATAACAAAAAGTGAACAGTTGGCTGACGATGTCCCTAACTTGGTGCACCTTGTGAGTTTTTTTAATTCTTTCATGGGATGTTGGCGCGCTGGCTAGGCCTACGTTTATATTGCCCATCACGAATTGCCCGTGAGAAGATGGTGGTGAGCTGCCTTCTTGAACCACTGCAGTCCATGTGGCGTAGGTATACCCACAGTGCTGTTAGGGAGGGAGTTCCAAGATTTTGACCCAGCGACATTAGGAACAGCAATATATTTCCAAGTAAGGACGGTGAGTGCCTTGTCAGGGAACATACAGGTGGTGGTGTTCCCATGCATCTGCTAGCCTTGTGGTAGAGGTCACAGGTTCGGAAGGTGCTGTTAAAGGAACCTCGGTAAGTTGTTGCAGTGCACCTTGTAGATGATACACACTGCTGCCACTGAGCGTTGTTGATGGAGGGAGTGGACGTTGAAGGTGTTGGATGGTGCACCAATCAAGTGGGCTGCTTTGTCCTGGATGCTGTCGAGCTTCTTGAGTGTTGTTGGAGTTGCACTCATCCACGCAAGTGGAGGGTATTCCATCACACTCCTGACTTGTGTCTTGTAGATGGTGGACAGGCTTTGGGGAGTCAGAGGTGAGTTACCCGTCGCAGGATTCCTAGACTCTAACCTGGTCTTGTAGCCACAGTATTCATATGGCTCGTCCAGTTCAGTTTCTGATCAATGGTAACCCCCAGGATATTGATAGTGGGGGATTCAGCGTTAATAATACGATTGAACATCCAAGGGGAGATGTTTGGATTCTCTATTATTTGAGATGGTCATTGTCTGGCACTTGTGTGATGTGAATGTTACTTGCCACTTATCACCCCAAGCTGAATGTTATCCGGATCTAGCTGCAAGTGGGTATGGACTGCTTCAGTATCTGAGGAGTCACGAATGGTGAATATTGTGCAATCATCAGCGAACATCCCCACTTCTGACCTTATGATGGAAGGATGGGATGAAGTAGCTGAAGATAGTTGGGCCTAGGATACTACCCTGTGAAACTCCTGCAGTGATATTCTGGGACTGAGACGATTGATCTCCAACAACCACAACCATTTTCCTTTGTGCTACGTATGACTCCAACCAGTGGAGAGGTATCCCCCCTTAATTTCCATTGAGTCCAGTTTTGCGAGGGATCCTTGATGCCACACTCATTCAAATGCAGGCTTGATGTCAAGGGTTGAGGTTCTCTCAGCTTGTTTGGATGAGAGAAGAGGCAGCAGGATGGATGAGAAAACAGACCATGGTACTGTAATACAAGAAGCCCATCGAAGTGGGGGGAGCAAAAAGTAATATAGTGGTATTAGGGGACAGTATAGTGAGGGGGATTGACACTATTCTCTGTAGCAAAGAGCAAAAGTCCAGGCAGCTTTGTTGCCTGCCCGGTGTTAGGGTTCAGGACATCTGCTCAGAGCTGAAGAGGAACTTGCAGTGGGAGGGTGAGCATCCAGTGGTCATGGTCCATGTAGGTACCAATGACATAGGCAGGATAAGGAAGGAGGCCCTGCATTGTCAGTATGACAAGCCAGGCCCCAAATTAAGAAGCAGAACGTCAAAGGTAATAATTTCTAGATTATTACCTGAGCCGCGAGCAAATTGGCATAGGACAAATAAAATTAGGGGCACGAATACATGGCTGATGACACAAAGATTGGCCAGGTGGTTAACAGTGATGTTGAGTGTCTTGGGCTACAGGAAGATATAGATGGGATGGTCAAATGGGCAGATAAGTAGCAGATGGAATTTAACCCTGAAAAGTGTGAAGTGATATATTTTGGAAGGAGTAATTTGACAAGGAAGTATTCAATGAATGACATGACACTAGGAAGTTCTGAGGAACAAAGGGACCTTGACGTGTGTGTCCATAGATCTCTGAAGGTGGAGGGGCATGTTAGTGGGGTGGTGAAAAAGGCATATGGGACACTTGCCTTTATCAGTCGAGGCATAGATTACAAAAGTAGGGAGGTCATGTTGGAGTTGTATAGAACCTTGGTGAGGCCACAGCTGGAGTACAATGTGCAGTTCTGGTCGCCACATTATAGGAAGGATGTGATTGCACTGGAGGGGGTGCAGAGGAGAATCACCAGGATGTTGCCTGGGATGAAATTTAAGTTATGAAGAGAGGTTGGATAGACTTGGGTTGTTTTCGTTGGAGCAGAGAAGACTGAGGGGTGACCTGATCGAGGTGTATAAGATTATGAGGGGCATGGACAGGGTGGAGAGGGAGCAGCTGTTCCCCTTAGTTAAAGGGTCAGTCACAAGGGCACATAAGTTCAAGGTGAAGGGCAGGAGATTTAGGGGGGATGTGAGGAAAAACTTTTTTACCCAGAGGGTGGTGACGGTCATGGTGGTGGAGGCGGGTTGCCTCATATCCTTTAAAAAGTACTTGGATGAGCACTTGGCATGTCATAACATTCAAGACTCTGGGCCAAGTACTGGTAAACGGGGTTAGGTAGGTAAGTCAGGTGTTTCTCACGTGTCGGTGCAGACTTGATGGGCCGAAGGACCTCTTCTGCACTGTCTGACTCTGTGATTCTGTGACATACCTGGGCAATTTTCCACATTGCCAGGTAGATGCCAGTATTGTAGCTGTACTGGAACAACTTAGCTAAGGGCCCAGCTAGTTCTGAAGCACAAGTCTTCAGTACTATTGTCGAGAATATTGTCAGGGCCCATAGCTTTTGCAGTATCCAGTACCTTCAACTGTTTCTTGATGTCATGTGTAGTCAGTCAATTTGGCTGAAGACTGGCACCTGTGATGCTGGGGGCCTCAGGGGAGGCAAGACTTGGCACTTCTGGCTCAAGGTTATAACAAATGCTTTAGCCTTGCCTTTTGCACTGATGTGCTGGGCTCCTCCATCATTGAGGATGGGGATATTTGTGGAACCTCCTCCTCCAGTTAGTTGTCCACCATCATTCACAACTGGATGTGGCAGGTCTACAGAGCTTAGATCTGATTCGTTGGTTGTGGAATCGCTTAGTTCTATCACTTGCTGCTTTCATTATTTGGCATGCAAGTAGTCCTGTGTTGTAGCTTCACCAGGTTTACACCCAATTTCTTGATATGCCTGGTGCTGCTCCTGACATGCCCCCCTACACTCTTCATTAAACTAGGGTTAATTCCCCTGGCTTGGTGGTAACGATAGAGTGGGGATATACCGGGCCGTGAGGTTACAGATTGCGGTTGAGTGCAATTCTGCTGCTGCTAATGGTCCACAGCACCTCATGGATGCCTAGTTTTGAGTTGCTGGATCTGATCGAAATCTATTCCAGTTAGCATAGTGTTAGTGCCACATAACAAAATGGAAGGTATCCTCAATGTGAAGACAGGGCTTCATCTCCACAAGGACTGTGAGGTGGTCACTCCTACCAAAATTGTCATGGACAAATGCATCTGCAACAGGTAGATTGGTGAGGATGAGGTCAAGTATGTTTTTCCCTCTTGCTGGTTCCCTCACCACCTGCCACAGAACCAGTCTAGCAGCTATCTCCTTTAGGACTCAGCCAACCCGATCAGTTGTGGTGCTACTGAGCCACTCTTGATGATAGATATTGAAGTCCCCCACCCCAAAGTGTATTCTGTGCCCTTTCCACCCTCAGTACTTCCTCCAAGTGGTATTTAACATGGAGGAGCACTGATTCATCAGCTGAGAGGGGGCAGTAGATGGTAATCAGCAGGATGTTTCCTTGCCCATGTTTTACCTGATGCCATCTGACTTCATAGGGCCCAGAGTTGATGTTGACAGCTCCCAGGGCAACTTCCTCCTGACTGTATACCAATGTGCCACCAACTCTTGTGGGTCTAATCCTGCTGGTGGGACAGGACATACCCAGAAATGGTGATGGTGGTGTCTGGGACAATGTCTGTAAGGTATGATTCCCTGAGTATGACTATTTCAGGCTTTTGCTTGACTATCCTGTGGGACAGCTCTCCCAATTTTGGCACTAGCCCCAAACGTTAGTAAGGAGGACTTTGAAGAGCCGGCAGGGCTGAGTTTGGTGTTGTCATTTCCAGTGCCTAAGAAAGTACCAGATGGCCCGTTCGGTTTCATTCCTTTTAGATTTCGTAGCAGTTTGATACAACTGAGAGGTTTGCTGGGCTATTTCAGAGGTCATTTAAGAGTCAACCATATTGTTATGGGTTTGGAGTCACAGGTAGGCCAGACCAGGCAAGGACGGCAGATTTCCCTCCCTAAAGGACATTTGTGAACCAGATGGGTTTTTAAGACAATTGACAACGGTTCCGTGGTCGCTACTACCAAGACTAGCTTTTTGAGCCTGTAAATGATTGGTCTGGATTTGATGGAGCCAAATGGAATGTTGTTTAAACTGCATTACCTTTTACATCTTCTTTAGATCCTTAAATGAAGCCTATATGCTCCAGTACAGAAAGTCTTCTAAGCACCCAGTGCCACCAGGTCAGAACCTACTGAACTGTGTGCACTATCGGGCAATGACTTTCCCTTGAATTTCTGCCCACATCACTCATTTCCATGTGTGAACATCTCCTTTCAGGGAGGATAAAAATCAGGGGCAGGCCCAATCTTATGTTTCTGTCGAAGCAAGGAAATTTTGGTGGTGCTAACATGCGTGATTTTTCAATCCTCTGCGACGGCTTAATCTTTCATCTGGAACATCAGAAAATTTCAAAACAGTCTTTCTGGCCTCACAGAAAAATAAAAGAAAAAAAGGTGTGGCAGAGTAAAAGGCAAATGATGATCAAAATTTGACCCCACTCTGACCTGATGCCTTTAGGAGCTGCAGAAGGGCAGACATCAGCAGGAATCCGAGCCATGCACTAGAGAGATATCAGCAGATTAGGCCAACTCCCCTACCGGGTCCGGGTTTTCTCCCTTACTGCATGGTCAGTACCACTGGATGGAGCTACCTCCAGAAACCTGCATTAATCCGAAGACCTCAGTCTGAGCCAATCACTTTTAAACTTTTTATCTGCTCCCCAAAAATCTCCTGTGGAATTATCTCCACCCCCTTCATACCAGGCCACCAGACTTACTTCCATGAACAAGAAAAGGACAGAACGTTTAATAAAGCTTTGCTGACCTGTTAATCAGTCCCTTACCAAAACATTGGAGTAGCATATGTGAAGGCATGTGTGAAGGAAACAAACATGAGTTCTGTTCACAAGAAGGTCCTTTTGTTATATGCCTGGCTTTTACATTAATCAGATATTGGTCAGTAAGGACAAACTCTTTAACATATGGAATGCTGAATTTACTAACCAGAGTGCCAGAGTGACCAGCATTACTAAACTTAAGAGAATATCTAAGGTTGACCTGACATTTGTTAGAGAGATACCTACAGTGAATGTTGAGTGATAAGAAGCAGCTAGAAGCATGGAGGTTGATCCTATACACCAGCATCTGCAGCAAAATGCACCAAGGATAAATGTTGGAGTGGTTGCAGCCCTCCTGCCAAAAGGAAAGTCTGGTCAGCAATCTGGGAGTCCACCGAGAACATAACCAGCCTCATAACCTCGGAGGAGTCAGCTCAGCTATGCTATGCTTGCTATGCCAGTTAACTGCAGAGAAGGGGCTCTGCACAATAAGCAAGGCCAGCACAACTTCCACAACTAACAGATCAGACCAAAGCTCTGCAATCCTGCCACATCCTGTTGCAAATTGTGCTAGACAATTAAAGAACTAACTGGAGGAGAATGTTCCATGAACATTCCCATATTCAATCATGGCGAAGCCCAATATGTCAGTGACAAGGCTGAGCATTACAACCATCGGCAGTCAGAGTGCTGAGTAGATTATCCATCTTGTTCCCCTCCTGAGGTCCTCACCATTATAAATGCCAATCTTCTGACAATGTGATTCATTCCACGTAATATCAAGAAATGGCGGAAGGCATTGAATAAAGCAAAGACCATGGGCCCTGACAACATCCAGTCTTAAGGCTTGTGCTCCTGAACTAGCCACGTCCCTAGCCAAGCTTTTCCAGTACATTGGCATTTACCCGGCAATGTGGGAAATGGCCCAGGTATGTCCTGTCAACAAAAAGCAGGACAAATCCAACCTGGCCAATTATGGCCCCATCCATCTCCTCTCCATCATCAGCAAAGTGATGGAGGGAGATATCGGCAGTGCTATCAGTGGCATTTACCCAGCAATAGCCTGCTCAGTGATGCTTAATTTGGGTTCCTCCAGGGCCACACAGCTTCTGACCTCATTACAGCCTTGGTCCAAACATGGAGAAAAAAGCTGAATTCCAGAGGTGAGGTGAGAGTGACTGCCCTTGCCATCAAGGCAATATTTGACTAAATGTGGCATCAATGATCCCAGGCAAAATTGAAGTCAACGGGAATCAGGGGGAAAACTCCCCATTGGTTGGCGTCATACCTAGCACAAAGGAAGATGGTTGTGGATTTTGGAGCCCAATCATCTCAGCCCAGGATATCGATGCAGGGCTTCCTCATGGAAGTGTCCTCGGCCCAACCATCTACAGCTTCATCAACGTCTTTTCCTGCATCTTAAGGTCATAAATGATAATGTTTGTTGATGATAGTGCAATGTTCAGTCCGATTCTCAACTCCTCAAATACTGAGGTAGTCAGTGCTCACATTCAGGAAAATGTGGGCAATGCTCAGGCTTGGGCAGAAAAGTGGCAATTAACATTTCTGCCATGCTAGTTTCAGGCAATGATCATCTCCAACAAGAGAGAATAAAACCTTTTTGCATTTCCCTTCTCAAGAGCAGTTAGGGATGAGCAATAAATGCTGGCCTAGCCACATCCCATGAATGAATAAAACAAAACTTCTGCAACTGAGTGGGCTCCAGACATAGGGGGTCCAATCCTTCTTCTGGATTCTAGTCTATAAGGTCAAAAGGGAGATGCAGATACTGGACAAAGCTGTGTCTCCAAATCCTGCCCAGGCTACGCGACTAAAAAGCAAATGGAGAGCTGCTAGAAAATGCATTCCCACATAAGACCATAAGACATAGGAGCAGAAATTAGGCCATTCAGCCCATCAAGTCTGCTCCGCCATTCAATCATGGCTGATAAGTTTCTCAACTCCATTCTCCAACCTTCTCTCCATAACCTTTGATCCCCTTACCAATCAAGAACCTATCTATCTCAGTCTTAAATACACTCAATGACCTGGCCTCCACAGCCTTCTGTGGCAATGAATTCCATAGATTCACCACTCTCTGGCTAAAGAAGTTTCTCCTCATCTCTGTTCTAAAAGATCTTCCCTTTACTCTGAGGCTGTGCCCTCAGGTCCTAGTCTCTCCTACTAATGGAAACATCTTACCCACGTCCACTCTATCCAGGCCTTTCAGTATTCTGTAAGTTTCAATCAGAACCCATGGGCAAGATGCACCCCCTCCACAACAAGCATGTGGCTGAAATACATACTACCTTATCTGCAGCACTCAAGGTCAAACAAGTTGCCTCACCTCCTAAATCTCAAGTACAATCATGCTGAGTAATTTGAGAGTACTGATGCACTTCCTTTGCAGACATCTTGCAATGACTTCACAAAAAACATCCGGGTTTGTACACCTTTATAAAACATAGTGTTAATGTATACCTAAATATACCTAAAGTTGTACATTCACATGCATGTATAAAAGCTTTATAAAACGTGAAAATAGTTTCTTCAGCCCCAATTTAAGAAAGGTACTGGGATCTTTACTCCACACCTAGATGTACATCAGTAACCTTATTGTTTTGCTTAACCAAAGAGAAAAGGATCAAGCCAATAGTAGAGTAAATAGAGAACAGCATGAAATGAAGAGATAGATATAGCTCCCAGCCACTGTTATTTGTTTATGAATACATATAGTACAAGAATCTGCCTGAACTAGTATTACCTGGCTCTGCTGATGAATAAATTACCACATATCAGTTGTAGAAACATAGAAACTAGGAGCAGGAGTAGGCCATTCGGCACTTCGAGCCTGCTCCGCCATTCATTATGATCATGGCTGATCATCCAACTCAATAGCCTGCTCCCGCTTTCTCCCCATACCCTTTAATCCCTTTTCGCCCCAAGAGCTATATCTAACTCCTTCTTGAAAGTATACAACGTTTTAGTCATAATCAGATGGTTATAATCAGCTGTAATCAGAAAAAAATGAAAATAAGGCAAGAAAAGAGAAATAATTAAACTCCAAAATGAGAGAAGAAAAGAAGCGACAATGGATCAACACTAGTTACACGAGTCAAGGTCAGGAGTTCTATGGAGTTTCTCTTATCATGTGGCTGCAATAAGGGTCAATGTCTGTCACTTGTGAGGTCTGAAAACTGAGAAATAAGAGCCTGAGTCTTAACCACTGGTTCTTTCATTTTTGAGGGCAATGTGTACTTTTAAAAGGGGAACTTCACATTTCAATAGGTTACCCATGAAACAATCCTTTGCCCTGCTTCCTGTAACAAAACTGAGCACATTTTTTTTGTGTACTATAAAGGTCAAGCCAAAAATGAGTTGGCTATGGCTTGGTGCTTGTTTGAAAGTTCTGGTGATGAGACATTCTGCCAAATGACTTTGACAGTCTACTCAGGAAACCATTCGGCAGGGCCTCGTGGACTTTGTGTGTGCACCACTGCCTGATTAAAGGTGTTTTTCTGCAAAAATGTTTCCATGAATTAGAGCTGGGATGCTATAGTCCAACTGAATGAAGCATTCTGCGACACGTGGCCAGATGTATCCTTCACAACATCGGGGATAGGAAAAAATTAACATGTAGTGACACTTGGTGTTTGCATACTGAGGGTCGACACAGGACTTGATGCACACAAAGTTGGCCATCAGGCTTACATTCATCCTGGGGAGAACCACCTACATGATCATGGTCTCTGCCCTGCCAGGTATTGTGGATATGCTTAGTAAGCAGTGCAACTAAAGAGGCAAGTTGTTTGCAAAATTTGGATATATACTGCCTGTATTTTCAGCTCTTAAAGGTGTCAAGTCAAGTCCAAAACGGTGTCCACATTATGTATGCGCAGTTTTGATAAGGGCCTCACTGGATACCATTTTGGTTATGCTATTAACATGAGCATTGGGAGCGCGTGCCAGAAGTATGCAGAGTATAGGCAGATTGTAATGTAAGTCAGTATCAGGAAGGACCGCCCACCAGTGCCAATTAAAGGGATCATGGACTACTTTCACATAGCTTTGCGGGTGGCACATGTATATTCTGAGATGTACCGCAACCACAAAGAGGTCCATTCAATGTGCAGCTGGTGTGCAGATACACTCAGCATATCACGCTTGTTAATGCCTGGTGTCCTGGCAGCAGTCACGATGCTTTTATTCTGCATCAGTTTGCTGTACCATCAGCATTTGAGCTATCGTGAGAGCAGGAATGCTACCATATACCATGGAGAGAATCATAGAATGGTTACAGCACAGCAGGAAGCCACTCTGCCCATAATGCCTGTGCCAGTTATGTCAATTGTTTACATATATGTGTCAATCACATCTACTTACGCACACATTCTCTCTGATATTGGAATGTCAGTCACTGACCAATACCTTTGCCCATTTTCTCTATTGCATTGAAATCAGAGTCAGTGAGTCACCTATACCTGTATGCACACTTTTTTGTTGTATTGGAAGCTTGTCACTCACCTATACCTGTGCACACATGCTCCCTTGCATTGTATAGCAATCTCAGTCATGCACCTACACCTGTGTACACATTCTTCTCTGTATTGTATTGCGATCTCAGTCGCTCACATTACTACATACAAACTCTCCCCTGTATTGTACTAGGCTCCTCACTTTTAGCTATGTAAGCACTATTCTCCTTTGTAGCATTTAAGTCTTTACAATTTACCCACAGTGGAGTCTAGAATCCAAATAATTGCAAAGTACGAAGGCATTTTCTATTTCATCTTATTGCACATATTTTGATCTCACCTAGTTTCACCAGCACACTTTGTTTTAAAAAATTTTGTGTCAACTTTGTCTTATATATTTCTGTTGTATCAAAAGGAAATGCCAAAAGAATGAATTGATTCTTGTGACACAAAGACATAGCTCTGATGTTAACTTGGGCTGGATTTCCCTCCCAAGGCCTCATGGCACGATACCTGGCCTTATGTATCTATGCCTGGAATGGCCCCGGCCAAAAGCTGGTAGAAATTACACCACACTCAACGAGTATGAGGCTGACTCCATTGGGGAGCCAATGGAACAGTCCCTTGCATAAGGTGATAATGGCAGAATCATATGGGGGAAGAGAGTGAAGCCACAGCTGGTTGGAGGCTTCCTTGAGCAGCCAGAGGGCAGGAGAGATCTCCTGCTTCTCCAGGCCCACAAGGACACAAGTAAAAGACACTTATAGCTTTCTCCTCCCTTTTACTGCTGGGTTTCCTGAACCCTGGAGAACTCCCACATCAATTGTTAAGTTTACATCAGGCTCCCAGTTGTACTGTAGGCGCCCGATTTAAATGTGGTAATGAAGGTACTTGCAGGACATGTTGCCCACCACAGTAAAAACAGAAACAGGCATGTACATGGTAGATAGGGATTACATTTCCAGTTTTAAAACTTTTACCCCATCATGGGCATGCTAATGTTGAGCCCTGAGCGTAATAGGAAAGTACTTATTTCCCATGAACCAAAAAAGAGAGTTGGGACATATTAACAGCTTGATCAATGATAAGCCGAGTTTCCCTGAGTTGCATTTGCTTCACTGCTTTACATTTTATTTGTTCTCTGTCAGTGGGGTCACTCAAGTGTATCCTCTTTCCATCTGTTTACTATGTGTCCAATGAGTTTCTATGGGACAATTTCACAATATCTTAAGAATTCTGATAAGTGTATGTGGGAGGGCAGTTGTTTGCTTTACAAGTACTAAATAAAACCCTTGGTCAATGATTTAGTTCTCACCTGACTGAATATATAAAAAATTAATCTTGAATTGAAAAATGATCAGCAGTAAGCATCAAATTTTTTTTTAATATTCATTCATGGGATGTGGGCTTCCCATGCTGGGCCAGCATTTATTGCCCAACCCTAGCTGCCTTTGAGAAGGTGGTGGTGAGCTGCCTTCTTGAACTAAAAACAAAAAAACTGCGGATGCTGGAAATCCAAAACAAAAACAGAATTACCTGGAAAAACTCAGCAGGTCTGGCAGCATCGGCGGAGAAGAAAAGAGTTGACGTTTCGAGTCCTCATGACCCTCAAGTTCTGTCGAAGGAGCCGAGGAGAAGGATGCATGGACCAATGCATCTGCAGCAGGCAGGTTGGTGATGATGAGGTCAGATATGTTTTTCCCTCTTGTTGGTTCTCTCCTCATCTGTCACAGACCTGGTCTAGCAGTTATGTCCTTTAGGACATGGCCAGCTTGGTCTGTATTGGTTCTACTGAGCCACTCTTGGTGATGTCCTCAAGTTCTGTCGAAGGGTCATGAGGACTCGAAACGTCAACTCTTTTCTTCTCCGCCGATGCTGCTAGACCTGCTGAGTTTTTCCAGGTAATTCTGTTTTTGTTTTTCCTTCTTGAACTGTTGCATTCCATGTGGTGTCAGTACACCCACAGTGCTGTTAGGGAGGGAGTTCCAGGAATTTGACCCAGTGACAGTGAAGGAACTGCAATATATTTCCAAGTTAGGATGGTGAGTGACTTGGAGGGGAACTTGCAGGTGGTGGTGTTCCCATCTATCTGCTGCCTTTGTCTTTCTAGATGGTAGTAGTCATGGGTTTGGAAGGTGCTGTATAAGAAGCCTTGGTGAATTACTGCAGTGCATCTTGTAGATGGTACACACTGCTGCTACTGTGCGTCGGTGGTTAAAAGAGTGAATGTTTGTAGATGGGGTGCTAATCTAGCAGGCTGCTTTGTCCTGGATGGTGTCAAGCTTCTTGAGTGTTGTGCGAGCTGCACTCATCCAGGCAAGTAGGGAGTATTCCATCACACTCCTGACCCGTGCGTTGTAGGTGGTGGACAGGTTTTGGTGAGTCAGGATGTGAGTTACTCGCCAGGATTCCTAGTCTCTGTCCTGCTCTCATAGTCATGGTATTTATATCATTAGTCCAGTTCAGTTACGCTGTTTGGCAAGCTAGTTCTGTGTTGTAGCTTCACCAGGTTGACACCTCATTTTTAGGTTTGCATAGTGCTGTTCCTGGTATGCTCTCCTACACTCTTCATTTAATCAGAGTTGATTCCCCTGGCTTGCTGTAGAGTGGGGAAGATGCTGAGCCACGAGTTTACAGATTGTAGTTGACTACAATTCTGCTGCTGCTGATGGTCCACTGAGCCTCATGGTAGGCCAATGTTGAGTTGCAGGTCCAACCCTGACATTGTCATCAAACCCGCTGACAAGGGTGGTGCTGTTGTTGTCTGGCGCACTGACCTCTACCTCGCGGAGGCTGAGCGTCAACTCGCAGACACTTCCTCCTACCTCTCCCTGGACCATGACCCCACCACTGAACATCAAGCCATTGTTTCCAGGACTGTCACTGACCTCATCTCCTCTGGGGATCTTCCTCCCACAGCTTCCAACCTGATAGTCGCCCAACCTCGGACGGCCCGCTTCTACCTCCTACCCAAAATCCACAAACAGAACTGCCCCGGTAGACCGATCGTCTCAGCTTGCTCCTGCCCCACAGAACTCATTTCTTGTTATCTTGACTCCCTTCTCTCTCCCCTTGTCCAGTCCCTTCCCACCTACATCCGTGATTCCTCTGACACCTTACGTCACATCAACAATTTCCAGTTCCCTGGCCCCAACCGCTTCCTCTTCACCATGGACGTCCAATCCCTCTACACCTCCATCCCCCACCAGGATGGTCTGAGTGCCCTTAGCTTCTTCCTCGAACAGAGGTCCGAACAATCCCCATCCACCACTACTCTCCTCCGTCTGGCTGAACTTGTTATCACGCTGAACAATTTCTCCTTCAACTCCTCTCACTTCCTCCAAATAAAAGGTGTGGCTATGGGTACCCGCATGGGCCCCAGCTATGCCTGTCTCTTTATGGGGTATGTGGAACATTCCTTGTTCCAGTCCTACTCCGGCCCCCTTCCACAACTCTTTCTCCGGTACATCGATGATTACTTCAGTGCCGCTTCATGCTCTCGTCGGGACTTGGAAAAATTTATTAATTTTGCTTCCAATCTCCACCCCTCCATCATTTTCACATGGTCCATCTCTGACACTTCCCTTCCCTTCCTTGACCTCTCTGTCTCAATCTCTGGTGATAGACTGTCCACCAATATCCATTACAAACCCACCGACTCCCACAGCTACCTCAACTACAGCTCCTCACACCCCGCTTCCTTTAAGGACTCCATCACATTCTCTCAGTTCCTTCGCCTCCGTCGCATCTGTTCCGATGATGCCACCTTCAAAAACAGTTCCTCTGACATGTCCTCCTTCTTCCTTAACTGAGGTTTTCCACCCACGGTCGTTGACAGGGCCCTCAACCGTGTCCGGCCCATCTCCCATGCATCCGCCCTCATGCCTTCTCCTCCCTCCCAGAAACATGATAGGGTCCCCCTTGTCCTCACTTATCACCCCACCAGCCTCCGCATTCAAAGGATCATCCTCCACCATTTCCGCCAACTCCAGCATGATGCCACCACCAAACACATCTTCCCTTCACCCCCCCTATCGACATTCCATAGGGATCGCTCCCTCCGGGACACCCTGGTCCACTCCTCCATCACCCCCTACTCCTCAACCCCCTCCTATGACACCACCCCATGCCCACGCAAAAGATGCAACACCTGCCCCTTCACTTCCTCTCTCCTCACCGTCCAAGGGCCCAAACACTCCTTTCAAGTGAAGCAGCATTTCACTTGCATTTCCCCCAACTTAGTCTACTGCAGTCATTGCTCCCAATGTGGTCTCCTCTACATTGGAGAGACCAAACGTAAACTGGGCAACTGCTTTGCAGAACACCTGCGGTCTGTCCGCAAGAATGACCCAAACCTCCCTGTCGCTTGCCATTTTAACACTCCACCCTGCTCTCTTGCCCACATGTCTGTCCTTGGCTTGCTGCATTGTTCCAGTGAAGCCCAACGCAAACTGGAGGAACAACATCTCATCTTCCGACTAGGCACTTTACAGCCTTCCGGACTGAATATTGAATTCAACAACTTTAGGTCGTGAGCTCCCTCCCCCATCCCCACCCCCTTCCTGTTTCCCCCTTCCTTTTTTTTCCAATAAATTATATAGATTTTTCTTTTCCCACCTATTTCCATTATTTTTAAATATCTTAAAATCTTTTATGCTCTCCCCACCCCCACTCGAGCTATACCTTGAGTGCCCTACCATCCATTCTTAATTAACACATTCGTTTAGATAATATCACCAACTTTAACACCTGTGTTCTTTTGTTCTATTGTTGTTGACATCTTTTGATGATCTGCTTCTATCACTGCTTGTTTGTCCCTACAACCACATCCCCCCCTCCACTTCTCTCTCTCTCTCTCTCTCTCCGCCCCCCCCCACACACCTAAAACCAGCTTATATTTCAACTCTTTCTTGGACTCGAACTCAAGTTCTGTCGAAGGGTCATGAGGACTCGAAACGTCAACTCTTTTCTTCTCCGCCGATGCTGCCAGACCTGCTGAGTTTTTCCAGGTAATTCTGTTTTTGTTTTGAGTTGCTAGATCTGATTGAAATCTATCCCATTTAGCATGGTAGTAGTGCCACACTATGCAACGGTAGTGCCGCACAATAAGATGGAGGGTATCCTCAATGTGAAGATGGGACAAAGATTGTGCGGTGGTTACTCCTACCGAGGAGAAGGATGTATGGACCAATGCATCTGCAGCAGGCAGGTTGGTGATGGTGAGGTCAGATATGTTTTTCCCTTTTGTTGGTTCTCTCATCATCTGTCACAGACCTGGTCTAGCAGTTATGTCCTTTAGGACATGGCCAGCTTGGTCTGTATTGGTTCTACTGAGCCACTCTTGGTGATGGACATTGAAATCCCCCACCCAGAGTACATTCTGCACCAAGCCACCCTCAGTGGTTCCTCCAAGTGGTGTTCAACATGGAGGAGCATTGATTCATCAGCTGAGGGAGGGCAGTACATGATAATCAACAGGTCGTTTCCTTGCCTATGTTTGGCCTGATGCAATGAGACTTCATGGGGTCCAGGGTCGACGTTGAGGTCGCCCAGTGCACTTCCTCCCGACTGTACAACACTGTGCCGCCACCTTTGCCAGTGGGACAGGACATACCCAGGAATGGTGATGTGGTGTCTGGGACATAAGTATGACTATGTCAAGGTGGTATGTGTAAACTGTTGCTATTACGGCTGTTACAGAGGGTATTTAAAAGTCAACCACGGCAGACAAATTAAGGATGGCAAAATTCCTTCCCTAAAGGGCATTAGTGAATCAGATTGCTTTTTACGACAATCGACAATGATTTCATCATCATCTTTGTACCTGTAACTTCAGATTTTTCTGTAATTGATTGAATTCAAATTCCACCACCTGCCATGAGCCAGAGTATTACCCTGGGTCTCTTGATTACTAGTCCAGTGACAATATACTACGGCATCACCTCCACATATAGTGAACCAAACTGTAATTGTTACTGGTTTTCATCATTGAAGTAGTAGAAGTTTTAACCAGCACACCTTCAGTCTTGTTCCTCACCACCATTTGAATCCTGTTGTTTGGAAAGCTACAAATGGCCATTGGCCCAAACAATCCCATCCCTTTATGATTGTTCTCAGCCATACCTTCTCGCCAGATATCCATATTCTCTCTTTCTCGAGAAACACATGTACGGACCTAAAATTATTGCTACTTCTGCCTGTTTTAGTGGGAACATAGATTTTTTTTAATTCATTCACAGGATGTGGGCTTCACTGGCTTTTATTGCCTATCCTGAGTTGCCCTTCAGAAGGTGGTGGTGAGCTGCCTTCTTGAATGACTACAACTCATGTGGTGTAGGTACACCCACAGTGTTGTTAGGGAGGAAGTTCCAGGATTTTGACCCAACAGCAGTGAAGGAATAGCAATATATTTCCAAGTCAGGATGGTGAGTGATTTGGAGGGGAACTTCCAGGTGATGGCCTACCCACCTATTTGCTATCCTTGTCCTTCTAGATGGTAGTGATCATGGGTTTGGAAGGTGCTGTCTAAGGAGCCTTGTTGAATTCCTCCAGTGCATCTTGTAGATGGTACACACTGCTGCTGCTGTGCATTGGTGGTGGAGGGAGTGAATGTTTGTGGATGTGGCGCCCAGCAAGCAGGTTATGTTGTCCTGGACAGTGTCAAGCCTCTTGAGTGTTGTGGGTGTTGCACTCACCCAGGCAAGTGGGGAGTATTCAATCAGACTCTTGTCTTGTACCTTGTAGATGGAGCACAGGCTTTGGGGAGTCAGCAGGTGAGTTAATCATCGCAGGATTCCTCGCCTCTGACCTGCTCTTGTAGCCACTGTATTTATACAGCTAGTCCAGTTCAGTTTCTGGTCAATGGTAACCCCCAAAATGTTGCTGGTGGGGGATTCAGTGATGGCAATGTCATTGAACGTCAAGGGGCAATGGTTAGATTCTCTTTTGTTGGAGATGGTCATTGCCTGGCACTTGTGTGGCGAGTAATACTTGCCACTTGTCAGCTCAAGCCTGGATATTGTCCAGGTCTTACTGTATTTGGACATGGACTGCTTCAGTATCTGAGGAGTCGCAACTGATGCTGAACATTGTGCAATCATCAGCGATATCCTCACTTCTGACCTAAAGATGGAGGGAAGGTTATTGATGAAGCAGCTGAAGATGGTTGGGACGAGGATACTACCCTGAAGAATTCCTGCAGTGATGTCCTGGAGCTGAGATGATTGACCTCCAACAACCACAACCACCTTCCTTTGTGCTAGGTATGGCTCCAACCAGCAGAGAGTTTTCCCCCTGATTCGCATTGACTCCAGTTTTGCTAGGACTCCTTGATGCCACACTCAGTCAAATGCTGTCTTGATGTCAAGGGCAGTCACTCTCACCTTGCCTTGGGAGTTCAGCTCTTTTGTCCATGTTTGAACCAAGGCTGGAATGAGGTCAGGAGCTGAGTGGCCCTGGCAGAACCCAAACTGGGCATCAGTGAGCAGGTTATTGCTAAGCAAGTACCGCTTGTTAGCACTGTTGATGACCCCTTCCACTACTGTAATTGTAACAGCAACTGTTAACATTCAACAGTGCTATCAAGCAGCACTTGCTTAGCAATAACCTGCTCACTGATGCCCAGTTTGGCTTCCTCTAGGGCCACTCAGCTCCTGACCTCATTCCAGCCTTAGTTCAAACATGGACAAAAGAGCTGAACTCCCGAGGTGAGGTGAGTGTGATTGCCCTTGACATCAAGGCCGCATTTGACAGAGTGTGGCGTCAAGGAGCCCCAGCAAAACTGGAGTCAATGGGAATCAGGGGGAAAACTCTCCGTTGGTTGGAGTCATACCTAGCACAAAGGAAGGCTGTTGTGGAGGTCAGTTATCTCAGCTTATGTACATGATATAAATTGGTGAAATGCAGACAAAGTACAAATGGAATATTTGTCCATTTTTAGATCTGTTTTGACCGTTTCAGCCTTTACAAAAATGGAGCAACAAATAGAGGGATGGACATCCCATGACAAATTAAAAATGCAATCCTTGCTCCTGGCTCAAAATTAACAAATGGTGAGAGGCAAAAAAACTGATTTTTCAAAAGTCGATCTTTAATAAGGAGCTCATTCAACATTCTGTAGGTATCTAGCCAAATTGAAAAAAATGAACTTTTCACTTCAAGGCAGGCACAAAATCAGAAGGCTTGATTGGAGAAAATTGAGCCACCACCACAGCAATGACTGCAAGGATCAGTAGTGCCCTCAGGTTAAAACAACCAATCACTAACTGTCCCTTAATGGAACCCTGATGTTGGAATAATTTCATAATACAATGTAACAGGCAAAATAATTGTGTAATGTAAAAAGGATTCCTAAGTCAGTAGGTAGAACATAGAATAACCTGTAGCACTGGTTCGTATGTATTCCAATATTCAACAATTTATAAAGATTTTCAAATAAATGCTTCACTGAATTATTATTAAACTAATCGAGTTTCCTCAAATACTTCACACATAGTTTGCAATTTTCTTTGTGATCAGGCTTCAATAAGTACTACATATGCAACACCAATACCTTAATATAAATGCGGTTCTGTTTTAATAGCAGCACACTAGGTTGAAAGCAGTGCATTAATATAATAACTCTTACTATACTTCAAAAGTAATACGTTGCGAATAACTTGAGACATTCCAGCTTACTAAAGTTCTAGATAAATGCAAGTCTTATATTGAAATCCTAAGGATTTTTTATACCAACAGATTTGAGACTTTGCTCTTAAGAGTATAAATTATTTGTTTAACCTTGACGAGTCCAATTAACTTTTCTATTTACTTTCAGCACATGTGTGGTATTTAATGGAATTTCACATGAGTGAAAGGATCCTAATAATTGGTGACAAAGTTCTAAATTGATTATTGAGTTTGTACCTGGCAACAATAGGAACTTCATGGAAATTTTCCATCTATTATTGTTTATTAGATAAAAGTCTTTGTATTTTTAATGCTTTCAATCTTTTATATTGACCATGCCAAATGTTATACTTTCATGGAAAAATGAATGGGATGTTGGAATATCTTGAAAAAAATCTTTATATAATAAAATTGGAATGTGGTTTTTCAGTCATCCTGATCTTATGTTGTCAGGGCCTGTATGGTGATATCGGATTACTTCCATGATGTATTCTAATAGCTGAAGCATGAACATCATTGGCATTCCAAAGAGAAAGTCAGGGTGGGAAACGAGCTCAAGCTATTATTTCTGTGTATTGAAGCTGAATGGTTGCATGGAGTTAGGTCAATGCATGGAATTGAGCTCATTCCTTGAGACAGGATAGTTACATTGAATTAGCTTGGCTGTGTAAGATTGCTTTGCTCATGGTATGACTGGACACCTCAGAAAATACACTATGGTAATACCATAACTGAGTTTCCAGTCAAGTGCATCTTTCTAATAGCTCAACATATTACTCAGTGATAAAAACAAGTCTAGGTCCCAAATATGATCTCCAAGCTTGCTTCAAGTTGACTGATTTCAGCCAAGGCAAGGCATTTCAGTGAGTCTCAGAAGCCCTGAAGAAATTGGAAAAGAGCCAGGGGTCCTGCTGTAAGTACAAAAAGTATTATTGATGAGACAAGATGAGACTGCCTCAACGGTAATGCTTCCACATCCAAAAGCTTGCTCACATTCACCATTGCAGCTTAGAGGTGAGTAAAGTTTGTTTGGTGAGCATTCCACCAGAGACAGTGGAACTGGATCTCTTCAAAGAGCTAACATCTTCAACGACAGACTTAAAACATAAATACAAAAGAACCAAAAAAGATTTTGGGGAAGCCCTTTAGTTCTTCAAGTATTGTATGAGTAACCATACGATGTAACATGAACTACAGGGTTTACTTTTCAAATGAGATTCAGCACATTATTCATCCTGCATTTGTGAAACAACCCTGATTGCATAAATAATTAATTCAGATAATTGAGTGTGCATTGTATTAACACATTAACCCAACTCAGAAAGCAGTGGATATAATTTGATGAATATCCGTCATGCTCAGCATTACAAAGGTTTAGCTGGTTTGGAGGTTAACAGGCATCCCACTGGTGTTTTGACTAAATAATGCTCTTGCCAATGTGCAAACTGCCAAATCTGCAATGTATTACTGTAATTAATTTGGTAGTTCCTGGGGGATATCTGCTATGGAGAGGCTCAACTAGTTAGAAAATGGCTCTTGAATAAAGAACCAACTAAGATGGATTTCCTAAATGGACTGATTTCTCTTACTTATTCTTGTACACAACTCAGCCTCACAACAATGCAGGAGGCTTTGATAAAATATATTTCTTTCCACTTTTTTGAAATAAACTCAGTAAAACTCCATTACCTGTGCGACATTCTCTTTAAATTAAATGGGCTTCAAGTAGTTACATGCTGTAGGAATGTCTAATGAACAAACAGCCAGGTTGTAAAGATTATAGTGTAGACTTTGGGCACATTAACGACTTTGTATCCAAGTTAGAACACAGCTCAGTAAAAGCGACCATTATTTCAGATTATATGTGAAAGGTCTGTTACCAACAGAAAATAAACTACAGGCTTGTCTATGCAATGACTTTGAAGGAACTGTACAGTTGGCGAGGTGCAGTCCTCTTCAAAACAGAACGGAAAACGAATCACTTTCTACCCCCACAGGTTATATGAAATCCATTCTTACGTGCATTGTACTAGAAGCGATAACCTGTTAACAGTTTCATAACTACAACTCAAATTCTGTTCCAAAATACTTTAGCAAGGTTACAGATTTTTTTAACAATGTGGTTATCAGCAAATAATTATGTCACAGTCACTGTTTTCTAAATTTTCTCCCCTCTGTGAAGGCATCAACTGTTGCTGGAAGATGCTAGCTCATCTGGGCAATTCATTGTTCCATCTGACAGCCAGCTATAAAATCATTTTTAGCAACAGGGAGGTCAAACAGACAAATGAAAAACGGGGGCAGTTAGAGAAAAATGGTATAAACATAGTCAAAAAAGAAAAATGCCTGTACTTGAGTACTGCTGAAAAATGAAACATTTTTGTCTTGCACTCATCAGGATAATTCACAAGAATACCAAATATAAAGGGAACAACAATTTATACTGTATGAGAAGAGTGTGCTGATTTGTTAGCAATTGGTGACTCTGACTGGTACAGGCATTGCCATGAAGAATGCACCAGTTGATGATGACTGACAGTTAACTGCTGAGCATTGTTTGAAATTTAAACCAGGCATCTAGACGCTGATTGGTCAAGGCATTGCTCTGAGGAATGAACCAGCAAATGGCTGTCACTTATTTTGTTTAACTGAAATAGGTGCAATGTGTGCACATGTTCTTTCTGTCTGTACAGGGCCCCATGTATTAAAAACGTAGCTTCCAGTACACACAAATGCGCCACACTGCATGCCCAACTGACAAGCTTATATTGGTTGTCAGCATAATTCTTACCATAATCCTCATAATTCTGAGGATTATTTAGCAAATGTTGCCCAATCACAGAATCACATTTAATGTTGGACACGCATCTTGAGGTTTGCAAGCATGGGCTAGCTTGGGTACAGTCTGTCCCTTGCCCATTGTGAACAGCGGCTGGGACATGCTGTTTGATACACAAAGCCCACACATTTAGCATCAATCTGGCACTGAAATTCATAAATCACATTATTCATTTGTGTGATAGACAGAATGTCTTTTTGACTTGACGACAACATCCTGTCAGTGGCGAATACCACTTGTGTTGCTACTGCATAGTAGCAGCGTGGAACGGGTAGTTTCAGCTGTTGCTCAAATTTTTGAGATACCTTGTCCTTCCAGGGTAATCTGAGGTAGACTGGGCATTTCTCAGGGCCGGAAATGATGGTCTTAGGCCTGTTCATGAGTTTGTGTGGCATACAGTGTGACATGATCTGATCAGGGTAGCCATTATCCTGCAGAATGTCTTTAATGTGCTCTATTTTAGCATCATGCTTGATCAAATGGCTTGGCCTCTATTTACGAGGTTACCAGTAAGGTCAATCTTATAGTGCATGTAACTGTAAGAATTCTAATGCATATATCGACCAATGAAGGTAGGCTTGCAGTGAACCATGGTAGAGAGCCCCTTGGCAGATTTCTCAACTAGTATATCAAAGAAAGGGAATTTATTTGACTATTCCATTTCAAAGGTAAATTTGAGTGCAGGATGGAGTCCATTAAGACATATAAGGAAATATATGCCCAAATAGATGGTATTGTCATGGGATCCCCTCTAGGGATCCAACACTCAAAAACACCTTTGTTGTGTTCAGTGAGAAATCTGGTGTCAATGGAATGACACCTAATCTCCTGGCCCTTGCACATTTCTGATATATGGACGATATATTTGCTATTTTAAAATTTGCAGCTGCATGTAAAAATTTCCTTACATGTCTTTAATGGGTCCCAAAGACTGGGGGATTGTATCGAACAGCATGTCCCAGTCACTGTTCACAGTGGGCAAGGTACAGACTGTATCCAACCAGCCCATGCTTACAGACTCAAAACATAGACTAGGATTTTACATCCCCACCACGGCATGTCTCTCCCTGGTGGATGCAGTGAGCCATTTAAATCTCCATTCAATTCAGCTGGGCAGTAATATTCTGCTAGGCGGGAGGGGCCGTAAAATCCTGGCCATAGTGTCCAACATTAGATCTGAATCCACGATTGGAGAACATTTACTAAATAATCCTCAGTGTGCTAAGAATTATGCTGACAACCAATTTAAGATTGTCAGTCTGACTCGCAGTGTGGTGCATTTGTGTGTACTGGAAGATACATATATTAATACACAGGGCCCTGTTCTTTGAAGACAGGAATAATATGTACACACATTGTGCCTTTTCCAGATAAACAAAATAAGTGACAGCCATTCACTGGTTCATTCCTCAGGGCAATGCCTTGACTAATCAGATTCAAGCTACCTGGTTTAAATTTCAAACAATGCTTAGCAGTTAATTATCAGCCACCATTCCCTGGTGCATCATCCATGGCAATTCCTCTACCAATCAGTGTTTACTTGCCAACCTTCAACACTTTCTTCTCATACAGTATAAATTGTTGTTCACTTTACAATTGGTATTCTTGAAAATTGTCCTGATGAGTACAAGATGAAAAGCTTTGACAAAAATGTCTCTTTGTTGGCAATACTAAAAAAGGCTGTAGTAAATATAACTATACCTTGGTAGGATGTTTAAGAGGAATCTTATGTTGCTAGGACTATAGAATGAATTCATAGTATTATATAACATGCTTTCAGTACCGGAGAGAATCCCACTGCAGCAGCATCATGTTACAAAGCAGTTCCTGCAGGAAATGTTATGAAAAAGGTTAATTTGGCAGAGCAATCTTCTCGAAGCCAACCTCCTAGTTAAGGATAGTGGGCACGCTCTCATGATAGCCTTCTCTTAATGCACTGATTGTCACTCAGAGCACTGAGGTTTCACATGGAATATCACGCTCTCACTACCACCATTCAAAAGCCCCTGGCCAGGCTAACTGATATTGATGATATTAATGCAATGTCCAAGAAGATGTGTTGATACCGGGCTCAGCGCTTTGTTACTTTTCTAACAAAGCTTTGTCATGTACTGTGGCATACTGGAGCTAAATTTTCCTGGTCCTATTGCATCAGGGTTGGAGGTTGGTGGGGGGCTGGGTGGTCGGGTGGTGATTTGGGGGGCCAGTTGGTTGAGGGCTTGGAAAACTAGTATCCCGCACCATGGAGGTGGATAGCAAATCATTTGATTATTGGCCCCAATTAGGGATGATCTTACAGCATCTCAGGCATTTTGCCATTTGCAGAATGATCACCCAACTCATTCTGAAGCCACCAACTCAATGGATGCAGCCAATCCCTGCAGCAGGTGGGGAGGTCCATTGGAGCCAGAGACTCCACATCTCAACAATCAAGCTAAGGGCATGAAAGGCAGCAATTGTAGCCCAAAATAATCCTTTGGAAGCGGGACTGCTGGCCTTGTCCTTCATCATTTCTTTTCATTTCATCAATGCCTTGAGGGTGTCCCAATGTGGAGGTGCCCTCTCGGTCCCCTCTCTGCCTCAGCCCCCACTCCTGGTGCGGCTTCCTAGGCTCCAGAGCTACCAGCACTCTGACTGGACATGCAGCATTGAAAGCATGCCCACTATCCTTAATTAGGATCCCTGTTCTGGGGAGATTGCTCTGCCAGTCTCACTGTTGGCAAGTACAGCTCAGTTCTGACATGTCTTCCTTCTTCCTTAACCAAGGATCCCCCCACTGTGTTTGACAGGGTCCTCAGCCATGTCCGACCCATCTCCCGCTCCTCTGCCCCCACACCTTACACTCCCTCCCAGAACTATGGTAGG
Source organism: Carcharodon carcharias (assembly GCF_017639515.1). Classification (NCBI taxonomy): domain Eukaryota; kingdom Metazoa; phylum Chordata; class Chondrichthyes; order Lamniformes; family Lamnidae; genus Carcharodon; species Carcharodon carcharias. The sequence continues at coordinate 98,832,834 of NC_054475.1, forward strand.
GTGCGCCTTGTCCTTGCTTTGCACCACACCAGCCTTCACATCCAAAGGATCATCCTCCGCCATTTCTGCCAACTCCAGCATGATGCCACCACCAAACACATCTTCCCTTCATCCCTAGTCAGCATTCTGTAGGGACCATCCCATCTGTGACACCCTGGTCCACTCCTCCATCACTCCCTACACCTCATCCCCTTCCCAGGCACCTTCCCATGCAAGCGTAGAAGGTGCAACACCTGCCCATTTACCTCCTCCATCCTCACTGCCCCAGGGCCCAAATGCTCCTTTCAGGTGAAGCAGTGCTTCACTTGCACCTCCTGCAATTTGGTCTGCTGCATCGGCTGCTCCCAATGCAGTCTCTGCTACATCAGAGAGACCAAGTGCAGATTGGGTGACTGCTTTGTGAAACACCTCCGGTCTGTCTGAAAGCATGACCCAGGCCTTCCTGTCGCTTGCCATTTCAACACACCACCCTGTCCTCATGCCCACATGTCTGTCCTTGGCCTGCTGCAATGTTCCAGTGAAGCCCACTGCAAACTGAAGGAGCAGCACCTCATCTTCCAGTTAGGTACTTTACAGCGTTCTGGACTTAACACTGAGTTCAACAATTTCAGATCATGAACTCTCTCCTCCATCCTCACTCCCTTTTTCTGCATTATTTTTTATTTTTTATCCACTTAGTTTTATTTTTATTATTTTATCCAATGTTTTATTCTCTTTTTCATCCCCCCTTCTATCCCATTTTCTATCTCTTTTTTCCCACCACTGCCCCCTTCCAAAACCCCACCCCATACAGGGCCGTCTGTTACTTGGTCCATGTTGTTCTTTCACCCAATGCAACCCTAGTTCTGTTATTATCACATTCTGCTTTCTTAACTTTATGCCACTATCAGCACCTTTTTAGCATTAACCATTACCATTAACACTCCCTTTGTCCTTTAGTTCATGACATCTTTGTTAATCCCTCATTTGTCCCTACCTATCACTTGTCCTCTATCCTGCCCCATCCTGCTTAAACAGTTTAAATTTCATCACATTTCCACTCCTCTTCAGCTCTAAAGAAGGGTCATACGGTCTCAAGACATTAACTCTGTTTCTTTCTCCACAGATGCTGCCAAACCTGTGGAGTTTTTCCAGCATTTTCTGTTTTTGTTCCAGATTTCCAGCATCTGCGGTATTCTGCTTTTATCAAAGACAGAGGACATTGTGAATGATTATACAATATTGTTGGGATGAATTTTCATCCTCAAGGTACCTAGCCAAAATCAGGAAAATTCCCAACTCGGCCCAAGCGCCTCTGGAGAAATGGGGTTTTCATTATGAGGAGTGGGTGTGGCCTGCATTTGGGCCAATTGACCTGGAAAACAGAGGCAGCCACAGGGGCTGCCGGGTGTCAAGACGGGCTGTTTTTAAAGGCTTGCCTCAGTGCTGTGGGACTTTGCCCCAGTTATGAGAAAAGTAAGGCCCTCTAGCCCTCAATCCCCACACACTCCCCACGCCCCATCCATGCTACCTCATACCCCCATCCCACCTGTATTGTCCTTCACGCCCCCCAAGTCAAGATATGCCCCCCTGCCCCCAAGCTGCCGTGAATCATGATTCTTTGAAAAGCTGACCCAAATCCATGAAAACTGCAGAGAACTAGGACAAGCCTATACACACAATGGAGCCAGCCAGGTCAGGAGTGCAGGGTGCGGGCATCCTTAAAAGGCACTCCTGAAAATCAGAATCCCCAGGAATGGGGTCAGGAATCATGGAATTTGGTTCTGGCGACCATTTTCATCCCTCCATTGAATCTCCCCGACTCCATGAAAATCCAGCCCAATATTTCTAATTCAAAGTACCTTTACATCCTTACATCATTGTATACAAGTCCAGGCAGAATTATATGAGCCAGTTCTCAAAAAATGCATGAGCCACACTAGCCCAATACCATAGGGAAGATATGTCACAGCAGCCAGTCCAGTGGCATGGACATGCAGCAATACACTGCACATTAACATAAACTCCAGTTAGATGCTTTTTGGCTAATGGGGAACAAAAATGTGGTTGTAGTCAATAGACTGAATGATTCTGCACCAGCCATCGTTTTGCAACATGTGCTATGTATACAGAAGCTAAAATGGTTGACAAACACTATAAAAACAGTGGGATTCTCAAGTGCTATTGGTGTCTCGGGTATCAATTCAGTGGAATTGTAACTGTAATTGACTAACCTTCAGCACCGTTCACGACTCCTCAGACACTGAAGCAGCCCATGTACAAATGCACCAAGGCCTGGACAATATCCAGCCTTGGGCTGACAACTGGCAAGTGACATTTGTGCTACACAAGTGTCAGGCAATAACAATCTCCAACAAGAGTGAATCTAATCATCATCCCTTGACATTCAATGGCATTACCAACACTGAATCCCCCACTATTAGCATCCTGGGGGGGTTACCAATGACCAGAAACGGAACTGGACTAGCCATGTAAATATTGTTGCTACAAGAGCAGGTCAGAGGCTAGGAATCGTGCAGCGAGTAACACCTCCTGATTCCCCAAAGCCTGTCCACTACCTACAAGGCACAAGTCACGAGTGTGATGAAATGCTCTCCACTTGTTTGGATACGTGCAGCTCCAGCAAAACTCAGGAAGCTTGACATCATCCAGGACAAAGCAGCCCACTCAATTCTTTGTGGATGTGGTGCCCCTCACTCCCTCCACCACCAGTGAACATTGGCAGCAGTGTGTACGATCTACAGCACCTTCTAAACCCAGGACCACTACCATCTAGAAGGACAAGAGCAGCAGATACATGGGAACACCGCAACCTGTAAGTTCCCCTCCAAGCCACTCACCATCCTGACTTGGAAATATATCACCGTTCCTTCACTGTCGCTGAGTCAAAATCCTGGAACTCCCTTCCTAACAGCACTGTGGGTGTACCTACACCACAGGGACTACAGCAGTTCAAGAAGGCAGCTCACCATCCCCTTCTCAAGGGCAATTAAGGATGGGCAATAAATGCTGGCCCAGCCAGCGATGGCTAAACCCCTAAAATGAATAAAATAAAAAAAGATATTTACAGTGATGCAGCACCACAAAGTTCCAATTAAAGTTACTCTGCTTTTCTGGAGTGGTTAAATATTGAAGTACAATGAAATAGGCATCTCTACCAGAGAGGGAATTGAGAGGACCATCAAGATTTTAAAGGGATTCTTTCATTGCCGAAGTCAGGAGGGGCTCTACAGTTCAGTCCAACTCACTTGTCCTGCTTGGTTGCAGCCTGCTATGCCATGCACCAGGGTGTGGTTTAGCCTAGGCAGATGATCTTACGGCTTTGGAACAGAACCACACACATCGCTCAGAGAATTTCTCAGTGACGGCTATAAGGGGCAATAGCACAGAACCCATAGTCTCCTTTATCCACAAACTCCAGAAAGTGAATATTAACCAACTTCCATTTTGCTTCCCTTGCATGTCTAAAAGTGGCTTTCTTTTTCTTATTCTTGTGCTCCCGTTTGATGAGATTCGAGTACCAGTATTAAGAGACATAGCTGACTATCCTTGAGCTATAAAAGGCACATGGGACCAGGATGGCCCCCTCTTATGTTAGTTGCATCATGGAATTTACCTAAATCTGGCAATACATTCTCAAGCCCAGACAACCATGGATGAACAGAGATATTCAGGATACGATGAGAAGAAAAAGAGAGGCTTTTAGCAGGTACAAGGGAAGCAAATCAGCGGAGGCATTAGTGGAGTACAGACAGCGCACGGTGGAGCTTAAGAAAGCAATTAGGAGAGCAAAGAGGACGTGTGCGAAAGCTCTGGCTGGTAAACGTGGGGAAAATCCCCAGATGTTCTATAAGTATATCAATAGGAAAAAGATAACCAGGGAAAGAGTAGGACCCATGAGGGACCAAGGGGCAATCTAAGGGTGGAGCCAAAGGACATCAGTAGAGTGCTGAATGAATACTTCATATCTGTCTTCACCCAAGTGAATGAGGATGAAGGTACGGAACTCAGGGAAAAAGACTGCGAGGTTCTTGAGCAAATTGATATAGGGAGTGACAAGATATTGGAGGTGTTGGCAGGCTTAAAAGTGGACAAATCTCCAGGTCCAGATGATTTGTGTCCCAGAATGCTGAGGGAGGCAAGGGAGGAAACCACAGAGGCTCTGTCCCAAATTTTTAATTCTTCTCTGGCCACGGGGGAGGTGCCAGATGACTAGAGAACAGCTAATGTGATTCCGTTATTTAAGAAAGGTTAAGCCAGGGAACTACACACCAGTGAGTATCACGTCAGTGGTAGGGAAACTATTGGAGAAAATTCTGAAGGAGAGCATCTATCTCCACTTGGAGAGGCAAGGTTTGATCAGGGATAGTCAGCATGGATTTGTCAGAGGGAGGTCATGCCTAACAAATTTGGTTGAATTTTTTGAGGAGGTACCAGGTGTGTAGATGAAGGTAGTGCAGTTGATGTAGTTTATATGGATTTCTGCAAAGCCTTTGACAAGATTCCACATGGGAGACTTATAAAGAAGGCAAATACAAATGTGATACAGGGTAATTTGATAAGGTGCATTCAAAATTGACTTAGTTGTAGGAGACAGAGGGTGATGACAGAAGGCTGTTTTAGTGACTAGAAGCCCGTATCCAGTGGTGTACCATAAAGATCTGTGCTGGGTCCCTATTATTCGTCATTTATATAAACGACATAGATGACTATGTGGGGGTTAGGATTAGTAAATTTGTGGATGACACAAAGATTGGCCGGGTGGTTAACAGTGAGGTTGAGTGTCTTGGGCTACAGGAAAATATAGATGGGATGGTCAAATGGGCAGATAAGTGGCAGATGGAATTAAACCCTGAAAACTGTGAGGTGATACACTTTGGAAAGAGTAATTTGACAAGAAAGTATTCAATGAACAGCATGACACTAAGAAGTTCTGAGGAACAAAGGGACCTTGGCGTGTGTGTCCATAGATCTTTGAAGGTGAAGGGGCATGTTAGTGGGGTGGTGAAAAAGGCATGGGACATTTGCCTTTATCAATCGAGGTATAGATTACAAAAGTAGGGAGGTCATGTTGGAGTTGTATAGAACCTTGGTGAGGCCACAGCCGGAGTACTGTGTGCAGTTCTGGTTGCCACATTATAGGAAGGATGTGATTGCACTGGAGGGGGTGCAGAGGAGATTCACCAGGATGTTGCCTGGGATAAAACATTTAAGATATGAAGAGAGGTTGGATAGATCTGGGTTGTTTTCATTGGAGCAGAGAAGACTGAGGGGCGACCTGATCGAGGTGAATAGGATTATGAGGGGCATGGACAGGGTGGATAGGGAGCAGCTGTTCTCTTTAGTTGAAGGGTCAGTCACGAGGGGACACAAGTTCAAGGTGAGGTGCAGGAGGTTTAGGGGGGATATGAGGAAAAACTTTTTTACCCAGAGGATGGTGACGGTTTGGAATGCGCTGCCTGGGAGGGTGGTGGAGGTGGGTTGCCTCGTATCCTTTAAAAAGTACCTGGATGAGCACTTGGCATGTCATAACATTCAAGGCTATGGGCCAAGTGCTGGTAAATGGGATTAGGTAGGTAGGTCAGGTGTTTCTCACGTGTCGGTGCTGACTCGGTGGGCCGAAGGGCCTCTTCTGCACTGTGTGATTCTGTGAAGACATGATCCCTTTAGTTTAATTGTACGGGTATTGTAAGTTTGGGATACTCATCAGTTTTCCTTTTTGAACAGCTGTAGCCATCACAAGAAAATCACATTACAGGGCAGCAGTTTTTCTAAAATCTAACGCAAACCCACCTCATTAGAAGTTTTTGTTCCACAGGCATGTCACTTTGCTTTTACTCAATATCTTCCTTGTCATCAGAAGACACAGTAAACTTATATTTGGAAACACGAGCTAGGTCACTCACCCCCAGAGACCGGCCCTCTCAGTTTTCACCAGAAACAGGCTGTAGGGAGGCAAACTCAGATTTCTCCACTACTTCATCCAGTACAAATTCCAGAAATGCCATAAATCATTCAGATGAACACTATCAGGGTTACAGCTGTAACATGTTTTCTGGTCTTGATTCACTTGTGTTGCTTCTTGGAGCAGATCCTGAAGATAATTGAGGACATTACTGGCCTTATCACACTATACCTGACCTCAGGCTGACTCAGCAAGAAATTCCTGCAACTCTCAACCTTCCAAACTATCACTCCAAACAACAACAAAATGCATCACTCAGCTCTGAGGTTAACAAAGTCTTCCCAAGAAAACATGGAGGCAAGATGCCTCCCAAATATTTGTCAAGCAAATGCAGCATCCTGCACTTGGAGCCAGGGAAAAACCAGGGAGTCTGGACATTTTGCTTGCATATTCAAACCCATAACCTGAGAGACCAAAAGCAACCACCCTTCTCAGGTACCAGCCAAATAAACAGCCCTCAAATACTCCCTCCAGTGGCCTGAGCCCCTAGCTAGTAAAAACCATGACCCTGGCAAATTGTAACCACTCCAAACTGTGACTTAACTGCAGAGCCTTTAGTGTATGTATCTACATGTTCTGTATAATCCACATAGTAACATGAGTACATTCAGTTTTCTGTTCTTATCGGACAGAATGCAAATTCATGTACAAGATAATGCCCAAAAAAGGAAACAAAATTCAAGAGGAATAAAGAGGCATTATTAAACCACAAAGGAGAAAAGGGATCCTTGTTCACTCTCCTTGGTCCAGAGGTTAATACTTCTAAAAGTACTATAATTAGTAACTTACAAAAGGCAGTGCTTAAGTTAATTGCATTCTGAACAGGTCACTAATGATGCAAAGATAGCAGCTAATTCCAACCAGTATCAAAAATAAATAATCTTATGCAACCCCTACAATGCTGCAACATTTGATGCTCTCCCGGAAATACAAGTGGAAATTCACCTCCACTAATATTCTCAAGCACCGAGCTTCATTACTCCTAAGTTAACAGGGAAAAGGAAGGAAAATTGATGGTGGAAAAATCTTCCAATAGCATGGTTTCTGTTGGCCTGATCAGGAGCAACAATAACAGAACATTGTGCTTCAAAATTGAAGTAATCTGAGTTGGGGCAGAAAAAAGAGCACACAACAGGAGTACAATTATGAACGGTTGTAAAGTAGCAGATTATTAATGCAGCAGTTACACTGCAGCACCAGTCAAAGACAGGTAACTATAGAGAAAAGGGCATGGCCAGCATTACCCATAATATACTGCAACTGAAGATTCTTCCTGATAAACATGCTGAGCCCTGTCACAGGAAGCACAATGACAGCCTTCTCATCACATTCAAAGCACCTTCCAGACCACTGACTTTCCTTTCCCAGCTTCATGCCACCCTGAATTATCCATACATTGCTAAACCTAAGTGATGTGAGACTGCCTCCTAGAGGTCAATTTTCTGGAGCCAAGGTTACATCAAGCTTGAACCTGGAATTATGCTATCACCATCACGTCAGCGTGTAGTCATACAAAAACGGCAGGATAACTACAACCAGTCTTCTGCTAGAAGAATCACTTGATCTGGCACTCACAGCTACCAGCTCAGATATTGACACTGCACATACCAGAAGCCTAGAATAGACTTGGGATCTGCAAGTTGTGAGTCACCATACATGATGGGCTGCAGCCAGCCTGGGGGTGTGGTGGAGGGGTTGATTGTGGTTGTTGATGATGCAGGTTAGGATGCCAGCTCATTGGAGGGTGAGCACTGGAAGTACTGGACATGCGCACCAAGATGCTGGGTGTATTGGCTGGCCTGCCAGGCATACTCCTGTCACTGTTATGGGGCCTAGAGGAGTCTGGTTCCAACTTGGCAAAGGGTTTCACAGACAGCTTGCCCTCTCCGCAGCTTCTGCTCCATCTTCCTGTTGTTCTCAGGCCCCAAGGCACTAAAACTGTAGCCCCCATACCTGCTGCAACTTTAGAGCGGGCAGGTCATCTATTCCTCTGCCCCCCCCACCCCACCCTGTGAGGGTGCAGCAACACTCCCTGCCAAATCTAAGGACTTACCGCAAGACCTCCAAAAACACTCCCACAGTACTTCCAGAAACTTTGGGCAGAACTTAATGAGGATGGCAGGTGGCCCATGATCCACCACCAAAACTGACAGCACCCCCGCTGATCCAATCTCCAGGAAGCCCAAGGGAATTAAGTCCCTAATTGGCAGCAGGAACCCTGCTGGTCAATCAGAGACTGGTCACTCTCCTTTACCAGCAGCATCACCTGGAGCAGTGGCTGCTGCCAGTAGCACATTTAGGCCTTAACCAGGGATCAACTTGGGATCCCTGGAGAAGGCTAAGTGATAGCAGGATTGGGGGGGTCAGAGGGAGGGGGGTCATAGGTGAGCAGGTATAGGGGGTCATTGGAAAGGGCAGAGGGTTGCTCTCAGAGTGCCTGTGAGCAAGGGAACAACCCTAACACCCCACCACTAGGCCACAAGCTAACCCAACAGGGTTTGACCTCCCTGCATAAGAAATCCCCTGCTGCTGCTGGTTGAATACCAGCAGTAGCTGGATGAGACTCTTAAGCAGGCATTAATTGGCATCCAGGTGGGAAGGCCGCCTGCAAGCATTCTGGCCCCAGGATTAATCATTGTTGGGGGCGGGGTGGGGGTCCACATCCCGCAACCTCCTGCCTGAGCAAAGGTACCCCACCTTGGAATTTGCCTGGGAGGTGGGGGTATTAAATTCCATATTTTCAAAGCAGAAGTTATTCTAAATTACCTTAAATGCAACTTGGGTGCCTAGTCCTTTAAATAACGCTAGTGCTGGAACCATCTTGCTTAATGCATGTCCTTTGGTGAGCAACAAGCAAATAGGTTGAATGGAGCTGCGTGGACCAAGTTTGTAAATGGAGAGTCAAATCAACCCTACAGCTGTAAGTCATAATAGCAGCACCAACTGAGAGGGTTACGGTGTAAGGGATGCCTGTGCAATCACCCTTCGCAGAATGGGGTGCTACGTGGGGGCTGCACCAGAAACAGCTGGAGGTGCTGCATGTTCCATCACCGATAATCTTCAGTTTCCGGAACACCACCTCCAGCATCTGGGATCCAAACTTCATGCCAGAGTTCTGTGCAAACTGCTCTATAGTTCAGATTCAGCTTTAAAATGCTAACCTAAATAGAAGCCAAAGTCCAGGATACATTACAAAGAATCCAGCAAGAGAATATCATAACATGTAAAAACATGGATTACCGCAGTTTTATACAATCTATATATTCACAAAACACACAGATTTCTCAGCCACCCACTGAAAAATTTGCATGCACTGACGAATATACTGTGGTATTGCTCATGGTGAGTCACAGGTTGCACATTACCACTCAAGGTAGGAGGGAAAGAACATAAGGACATAAGAAATAGGAGCAGGAGCAAGCCAAGACCATAGCTGATCTACCTCAACTCCCTGTTGCACACTCCCCATATCCCTTTCTTTACAACTTAAAATCTATCAATATGTATTACGAACATGCTCGATGACCGAGCATCTACAGATCTCTGGGTAGAGAATTGTACAGATCCACAATGGTTTGACTGAAGAAATTTCTTGTTTTCTTACTCCTAAACAGCTGACCTGTTTGTTCTGAGATTATGACCACGTGTTCTGGATTCCCCAGCCAGGGAAACATTTTCACAGCATCTAACCTGAGAAGCCCCTTAAGAATCTTAAATGTTTCTACGTAGATTTCTTCAATGAAATCAATGGAGAACTCCACAGTGGTAGCCCCCTGGGAATTGAATTAAGCCTGCATAGCTCCACAATGCTGTGCAAACCAATTTCTCCCCCTTTTACTCGTGTATTCCAATCCCTGCATAATAAAGGCTAACATACCAGTTGCTTTTCTAATTGTTGTACCTGCATATTACTTTGCTGTGATTCGTGTACAAAGATATCCAGGTCCCAGTTTCTCACCATTTAAAACAATATTCTTCATTTCTATTTTTCTTTCCAAAGTGGATAAATTCACAGCTCTCCACATTATATCCCAGCTGCCAAGTTCTTGCCCAATCACTTAATCCATCAGTATTCCTTGACAGCCTCAATCCCTCCTCCACGGCTTACTCTCCCAACTAAATTTCCATTGTCAGCAAACTCAGATACCTTGCATTCAGTCCCTGCAACTAAGTCATTGATATAGCTTGCAAATAGCTGAAACTCCACTACTGATCCTTGCAATACCTTATTAGTTACAGCCTGCCAATGTGTAAATTATTAATTCTTTTTCTCTGTTTCTGCCCGTTAACCACTCCTCAATCTATGTTAATATAGTACTCCCAAACCCATGAGTCCCAATTTTGTGCAATAACTTCCTGTGTGGCACTTCATTGAATGCTTTTTGAAAATTATAATATACTACATCTACTGTTCCCCCTTATCTACCCTGCCACTACAGCTTCAAAAAATTGCCAAACATGATTTTTCCTTTTTTAATTTGTTTCCAGAAAATAAATAAATATATTTCTGCAGGTGGACTATTATTATATAGCATATAAATAAAACTCTGGATGTTGCAGTGGAGAGTAACTTTAGATGTTAAATGGGAAGAGTGTCCCATCTGTTAAGAGTTTTTTTTCTTGCTAACAAAAGATTAAGTTGCTTTTGCATCTTTTTTCATTCATTAAATATATAAACATACAATAATTTGTGTTGCTAAATGATTCTGTTTAAATAAATGTTTCAAATTTAGATTACAGGATTTCTGCTATTTATATTAATCAGTTTTGCTTTTTCCAATTCTTAAATAAAGATAAGTTAGTAAGTGCAACTGGTATAACCATTTAGAATGTTTTATGAAATATTATGATTTAGCAATACCAAATTTCAGAGCCTAGGAGGAGAATTTTTTTCCTGTAATGCCACTTCAAGTACGCTACCCAGAATACATCAATGCATTGGGGCAGAAAGCAAAGCAGGTTAATAACTACCCAGCCCACGCAGTGTTATTCAGTGATATCAATGAGAAAGCCCACGGGAAATCAATGTTAAGTCTGTATTATGCAAACAAATTTTATCTTGATCAAGTCTTGCTTCTGACAAGTAATAACACAGATCATACGAAAATAGGAACCTACACAGTTTATCTTGGAAATATCATCATTCATTTTACTTGATCATTTATTCAAAATAATGCTTATTTTCACTTCTTATACAAATAGTTTTCCTGGGGATTCAAAGCTCATTCATTTCTATCAACTAGACAAGTACATGGCAGAAAGGCCAGTTAGTAGTGAGAAAATTCCCAGAGTGCATCTTGCTCTCTAAGAAGTATTCACTTCTGAATATTGGTGAGGGCAATATTTTCTCTGGGGAATACAAACAGAGAGCCAATTCCCTAGCACCATGGGCTGCTCAGCTGTACAGTGAGTGGAGGAGGAAGGTCAGAAAAGCACTAGTGATAGGGGATTCAATAGTTAGAGGAACTGAAGGTGTCTTAAGTGGCAGCAGTTGTGACTCCAGGATGGTACGTTACCTTCTTGGTGCCCGGGTCAAGGATGTCACTGAGTGGCTGAAGAGCACTCTGAGTGGGGAAGGTTAACAGCCAGAGGCTATGATCCAGTGTTACCAATGACATAGGTAGAAAGGGGAATGAGGTCCTGCAGATCAATCACAGGAAATGAAGAAAGAAATTAAAATGTAGGATCTTAAATGTAGCAATCTCTGGATTACTCCCAGTGCCACATACTAATAAGTACAGACATAGGAGAATAGTGCAGATGAATGTGCAGTTGGAAGAATGGTGTAGAAAGGAGGGCTTTAGATTCCTTAAGCATTGTGACCACTTCTTACAGCTTGGATGGGTTGCTACTCAAAAGGCCTAGGTCTGATATTCTGGTGCAAAGATTTTGTTTATGCTGGTGGAGAGGATTGAAACCAGCTAAACAGGGGGATGGGACCCTGTGTTATTTCATGGCAGGTGATGTGTGCCGGGTGGACCAAATCCACAAGGGAAACTTGGCCATACTATGACAATGGTTCTGCAATTTGTATTTATTACAAGATGTGTGCATTGAATTCAGAAGTAATGAGTCCGCTAAGAACTTTAGAGATTTTAAAAATTAAATTAGAATATTTATTTACAAAAGAAAAGATTTCATTCATAAGATTACAATTACTTAATATTATAACAAATCCTAAAATTCTTAATTAACCCAACTCCCAACCATACACTCCCTTTAAGGCAACAGTCCAAAACAGATTTTAATTTTAAAAAGCAAGCCAGCAAGTTACCACAGTACGCACTTGACAGTGGAATTCCAAAGGCTTTTCTCCAACTTTAGTTTTTGGACACAGCTGACTTTGAAAAAATGATTGGAGGCTTCTTTAGGACTGTTTCACATGCACCTGTTAGATCTTACATGCCCCCCCCACCCCCACAACATAGCCTTACATTCCTCTTTATATATGTTTCTCCCTCTTTAATCTGTAAATTGCATTGTTCCACACATCTGTGCAAATGGACTTTTCCCATAATATAAAAATCTTTCATGTTGCTAATATGATCTCTTTCTTTTCAGGAAAAATAAACACACTGCTTGGCACTGCTTAACTTGCCAGTTATAAACATCCTACCATCCCTTTGAAACCCAAACAACTCCTTCACTTACTTAAAAATGCAAATTTCCTTTCCACCTTATAGGCTATGATCTCATCCATGTTTACTCATTAGCATTTCAAGTACCTTTCTACACATAACTCCTTATGATAATTTCAAGCTTGCAGTCTAATGGATTCCAATTCAATTAAATCACACACAGACAGTATCATCCATTCTCACCCCTATAAACCTACTTTACAATAACCCACATTATGAAAATTATGATGTTTCATAAAGATTCAGAAGGGAGAGAAGCAAAGCTGGAAATAGAAGATATGAAAATAATAAATGAGAATGGAAGGCAGAGAAGATAAACACTAGAAAACAGGCAACAAAGGAGATGTTCATTGATTATTGGCATATACTTCAATGCAAAGAGCCTAGTGAATGACAACACAGGTGAGCTGAGGACACATATACACTTGAAGAACATTATCATGGGTATTACTGAAACATTGCTTAAAGTTTGGGAATGGCAGTTCAACATTCCAGGATACAGGATTTTCAGATAAAATAAAGAGGGAAATAAAAAGAGGGGAGTGCAATACTGTTTAAAGAACACTTTACAGCTTTAGTGAGAAGTGATATGCTAGAAGGATCACCAAATTAAGTCATATAGGTTGAACTGAAGAACAAGAAAAGGCAAACTCATACTGCTGGGCATAACTACACACCCTCAAACAGTCAGAGAGAAATAGAAGAGCAAATATGTAGGAACATTTCTGAGAAGTGCAAAATAGGGCAGTAAAGTAGGGGATTTTAGCTGCCGTGATATTAACTGGGATAAAATCAGTCTAAAAGGAATAGACAGGGCAGAATTCTTAAAATGCATTTGTAGTAATTATAGCTTTGATAAATGTAGGACTGTAGCTTGAAAAATAATCCTGTGTTGTTAAAATCACATGATCTATCTAAACCAATGAGTTAGCAGCGCAGGGAACCTCTTGGAGAGAGTTCTTCTTTAGTTATAGAGTTAGACGTAGTTGCTGCTGCTGTCTTGTAAATAAAGTTCAATGTATCCACCAAGAAAAGTTGCCTGGAAAATAATCTCTATAACAAAGTGGCAGCGCGGATAAATCAGATTTGGTGCCGTCTCTCACCAGCGATTGTGAATATCTAAGATGGTTAAAAAGAAAGGAAGATATACTCATCCAAGATGTCACAGTTTGGCAGAATCAATCCCTTTGAGCCAGCCACAGATGTCTGGTCTCAACTGATAGAACATCTTGTGTTCTACTTTCAAGCCAACAAAATCATGGGGGAGAAAAAGAGGAGAGCGATTCTCCTGAGTATTTGTGGGGGCAAGACCTACAGTTTAATTTGAAGCTTGATGGCCCCCAGTGCCCTGATTCAAAGACTTTCAGTGAATTAGTAGATCTCATTAAGGGACATTTCCAACCCAAGCCCTCAGTCATAATGCAGAGGCTCTGGTTCAATTCACGGAATAGAGCCCCGGGAGAGACCATTGCTACCTATATGGTGAAATTAAAGCAATAAATGGGATATTGTGATTTCAATGAAACTCTGAATGACATGCTCAGTGTTCATTTGGTCTGTAGCATGCAAGAGGATGCTATTCAGTGAAGATTACTGGCTGAAGTGGATCTTAATTTTAAGAAAACGTTCGAAATAGTGCTTGTGATGGAAAGCATTGTAAGGGATGCACAAGCAATTCAAGGTGCTCAAAACGGTGTCGTTTTCCTAGCTGGGTGGGAAAGGTCAGCCAAAAGTGGCGCAGAAAGCCCGGACTCCGCTGTGAAGCGGGAAACAGCTCCCACTAACCAAAAGTTTAGAAGAAACAGCTTAGCAGCAAATTCAAAAACTAATTTTTGTCGACATGGAAACAATCATACTCCTAACAATTGGCAATTTAAAACAGTGGAGTGTTATTTTTGTCACAAAACTGGGCACATACTGAAACATTGAAACGCAAAATGAAAACAGACTTCCAGGCAATAAGTGAAGTCCAATGACGAATAGAGTGTAGAAGAGACAGAAACAACCAATTCTGACATTTATTCTTTATTCAACATGAAAGTTAGGAAGACAGAGCCAATTACTGTCACATTGCAAGTGAATCGTAAACCCTATAACATGGAAGTAGACATTGGTGCTTCTACCACTGTCATAGGAGAACTGACTTTCAGATATTTAAATAAAGGTGCTCAACAATTAAATTTGGAATAAACATCTGCCAAGATGTTTATTATAGACACCAAACAGCACAACTACCAGTGATGGTGGTGGAATGTGAAGGACAAAGCCTTCTAGGTAGTGATTGGTTGAAAGAGATTAAATTAAACTGGTCCAAACAGGAGGACTACCAGAGCTGCTAAAAAAAAATGACACAGTCTTTGAGGATGAACTTGGAAAAATCAAAGGCCTACCGACCAAGATTTACGTGGACCCAGAAGCAACTCCTCATCTCCTGAAAGAAAGACTGGTGCCATATTCCCTGAGAGAGAAGGTTGACGTTCAGCTGAACCGGCTAGAGAGGCTGGTGTGTCATAAAAGCGGTTCAGTTCTCAGAGTGGCCAGCACCCATAGTCCTTGCCCTAAAACCAGATCAGACCATTTGGATCTGTAGGGACTATAAACTAACGGTCACTGAAGCAGCCAAACTGGACAAGTACCCTATTCCCAAGACTGAAGACCTCTATGCCAAACTAGCAGGAGGGACAACGTGCCTCACCGTCCAAGGGCCCAAACAATCCTTTCAGGTGAAACAGTGCTTCACTTGCACCTCCTTCAATTTGGTCTACTGCATCCACTGCTCCCAATATGGTCTCCTCTACATCGGGGAGACCAAAAACCGACTGGGTGAGTGCTTTGCAGAACACCTCTGGTCTGTCTGTAAGCATGACCCTGGCCTTCTGGTTGCTTGCCATTTCAACACGCCATCCTGCTCTCATGCCCACATGTCCGTCCTTGGCCTGCTGCAATGTTCCAATGAAACCTAACACAAACTGGAGGAACAGCACCTCATCTTCCAATTAGGCACCTTATAGCCTTCTGCACTTAACATCGAGTTCAGCAACTTCAGACCATTAACTCTCTCTTCCATCCTCATCCCCTTTTTTACTCCCCTTTCTTCTACATTCATTTTTATTTTTTATCCACTTAATTTTATTTTTATTCATTTATCTGTAGTTTTATCGCCTTTTTTAATCCCATTTTCTATCCTTTTTTCCTCACCACCACCCCCTCCCCCCACCCCATCCCCTACAGGGTCATCTGTCACTTCTTCCATGTTGTTCTTTCACACAATGCTATCCTTGTT
The DNA here is from genome assembly GCF_017639515.1 of Carcharodon carcharias. Classification (NCBI taxonomy): domain Eukaryota; kingdom Metazoa; phylum Chordata; class Chondrichthyes; order Lamniformes; family Lamnidae; genus Carcharodon; species Carcharodon carcharias. The sequence continues at coordinate 98,848,720 of NC_054475.1, forward strand.
CTGCTATAATCACAATCTGTTTTCTTACCTTTATGTCACTATTAACACCTTTTTTAGCACTAACCACTAACATTAACAATACCTTTGTCCTTTAGTTCTTGACATCTTTGTCAATCCCTCCTTTGTCCCCACCTATCGTTGGCCTTCTATCCAGCTCCATCTGCCCCACCCCCCCCTTAAACAGTATAAATTTCATCACATTTCCACTCCTCTTCAGGTCTGAAGAAGGGTCATACAGACTCAAAACATTTGTTTTTCTGTCTCCAGAGATGCTGTCAGATTTGCTGAGGTTTTCCAGCATTTTCTGTTTTTGTTTCATAACATATACAAAGCTTGATATGAGTCACGCATATCAGCAACTGGAACTGGATGAGGCCTTCCAATAATTTGTGACCATAAACGCCCACAAAGGATTATACCAATACAAATGCCTGCCCTTCAGTGTTTCTTCGGCATGTGTCATTTTTCAGATGAAAATGGAGAGCTTGCTACAAGGACTACCTCAAGTTGTGGTCTACCTGGACGATCTATTAATAACTAGATTCACGGAAAAGGAACACTTGGCTAACCTAGAGGAAATCCTAAAATGAATTTTAGAAGCAGGAGTGCGCCTAAATAAGGAAAATTGCATTTTTCAGACAAATGAAGTGATTTATTTGGGCCAACAGGTAGAAGCCCAAGAGTTACACCTTGCTGAAGAGAAGATTAAAGCAATCAGAGAGGCAGCTGCACCTAAGAACGTCTCTGAACTTAAATCATTTTTAGGGATGGTAAATTATTACGGCCGACTTCTACTAAATTTAACAACGGTTCTAGCCCCTTTACATTCACTGCTAAAGAAAAACCAGTGTTGGGTTTGGAAGTCTCCCCATGAAGAAGCCTTCATGAAATTGAAACAGCTCTTGCACTCTTTAAATTTGTTAGTGCAATACGACCCAACGAACGAATTGGTGCTAACCTGTGATATGTCCCCCTATGGAGTGGGAGAAGTCCTATCTCACAAATGGATGACGGTATAGAGAGGCCGATAGGCTATGTATCCAGGACACTTACCACAGCTGAAAAAGGATATTCTCAGATCGAAAAGGAAGGTCTGTTAATTATTTTTGATGTAAAGAATTTCCACCAATATGTGCATGGGCGACGCTTCACGATAGTATCGGACCACAAAACACTTTTGGGTTTGCTTAGTGAGGAAAAGACTATACCTCCTATAGCTTCTGCATGAATTCAAAGATGGGCCCTAATTTTGGCAACATATGAATACATCTTTGTACATAGACCAGGGATTCATATAGCAAATGCCAATGCCCTAAGTTGTCTTCCTTTGCAAGAGAACAACAACAATGTCACAATTCCCCAAGAACACATGTTAGTGATGAATTTCCTGGATTTCTCACTAGTCTGTGCCAGTCAGATAAGAAATTGGACAAATAGTGATCCAGTCCTGTCTCAAGTGAGAGACCAGGTGTTACATGGATGGTCCCAGGAACCAGTCTCTGATGAATTGAAGCCATTTTTCAACGTAAGTCACCAAATGAGCAGTCAAGATGGTATTCTATTATGGGGTGCACAAGTATTAGTTCCTTCGCAAGGAAAGGAACCACTCTTAGTAGAGCTACATAGTGCCCACCTGAGAATCTCAAGAATGAAGACAATAGTGTGAAGTTATCTTTGGTGGCTGGAAATGGATGGTGAGATTGAGAAGGTCATTAAACACTGTATGCAATGCTAAACAGCTTCAAAACTTGCCGGTGGCAGCCCCTTTACACCCATGGGAGTAGCCTGGTAGACTCTAGATGAGATTGCACATAGATTACACTGGTTCGTTTCTTGGAACTATGTTTCTACTGATTACAGATGCTCATTCCAAGTGGTTAGATGTTTAAGAGATTAAGTCACCAACGTCAGGCATTATTATAGACAAACTATGCCAGAGCTTTTCTATCCATGGATTACTGGAAGTAATCATCTCAGTACTGTGGTACTGTGTTTACTAGTGCTGAATTTCAAAGATTTATCAGCATAAATGGTATCAACCAATGAAGACTGCACCATACCATCTGTCATCTAATGGATTGGCAGAAAGGGCAGTACAAACTTTTAAGATGGGAATAAAAAAGTTAACAGGTGAATCGTTGGAAACTAAATTTGCTCGCTTCCTATTTCACTACAGAACAACCTCCTGACACTACGACAGGTGCTACACCTGCAGAATTACTGATGAGGCATCATCTTCAAACAAGACTAAGCCTGATACTTCCCAATTTGGAGGGGAAGGTGGAGAAAAGTCAAGGGAACCAAAAAGCGACTCATGATTTGCATAATTTACTATTGGAGAAGCAGTATGTGTAAGCAATTTTGGTGGAAGACCGAAGTGGTTACCTGGTAAACTAAGCTCTGTGACCAGACCATTGTCATACCATATAGAAGTGGAGGGCCAAACCATCCATAAGCATGTGGATCATTTAAGAAGAAGGGAGATACCCCAACACAATGATGCTCCACCTATAACCATTGCTGAACCTGTGGTTCCTGCTGAAGTTGTTCAACCAAGAATAGAGATTCCCAATGCCTCTGTCAGAATGGAAGCTACTGAACTGCCTGTGCCTAGTGAGGTACCTGATGTTAATGCGGTTCCAGAGAATGTGGTTCCTGCCAAAGATTCGGAAGCTGTGGAGCTACAACATTCCACAAGGAACAGGAAACCACCTGAAAGACTGAACTTGTAATTTCACGACCTGTGTAAATATTGTAATCTCATGAGATAAATATCCTTGTAACTACAAAATGTACAGGAAAGTTAAAGGGAGGAATGTAGTAATTATAGTTTTGATAAACGTAGGACTGTAGCTTGAAGAATAATCCTGTGTTATTAAAATCACATGATCTGTGTAAACCAATGAGTTAACAGCACGGGGAATCTCTAGGAGAGAGTTCTTCTTTAGTTATAAAGTTGGATGCGCACATGTAGCTGCTGCTGTCTTGTAAATAAAGTTCAATGTTTCCACCAAGAAAAGTGGCCTGGAAAGTCAACTCTATAACAGCATTCAAGGGATTTTTTTTAAGCCAGGACATAGCAGGTCTTTTTTCAAACTTGTAAAGGTACATTATGTAACGTCAACTTTGAACTGTCATGCAAAACAGCTGAGTTTCTTTCAATACAGCATATGGCACTTGGAGATGTCTCACTACACTTACAATTACAGTTTATATTTACAATTTTCATTTCAGTTCAAACATAAATCCCAAAGTGTTTTACACAGTTTCCAGCCCCTTGGTATAATGTAGCACGAGGGTCTAAGACAGTGGCCTTTCCCATGAGCCTTTGTGGCAGCTGCCCAAACCTTAGTGCGCCCCTCAGCACATAGTTCTGGACATTGGAAAGTGCTAATGTGCCACACTCAGTCATTTGCACTGGAAGACCAGCAGGTTTCGAGCTGACCAAAGAACATCTTTCGAGTTGATGGTCTTCCAGCAGCAGTTGATATTCATCTTGACAGGCATCCCTGAAAACAGCCCCTAGAGCACAGATTCCTGCGTCAAGGAGCTGCTTGGGGCGAACCTTAACAAAAACCACTGCATCTTTTTCCAGACATGCTTTGCAAAAGCCCATTCCAGAAGGAGGTAGACGACAGTCTCTTGCCCACTGCAGCCACCTCAATGGCAATGTGCAGTGGGTGCGAGACTCCAGGCACACAGGAAGGATCTGACGGGGGGTGGCGGGGTGCGGGGGGGGGGGCTCCTCACCCCTAGCCAAGCTACACCTTGGTACTTGTTTGAACGTGCTAGAAATGAGGCATTCTGCCAAATAACTTTGACAGTTTGCTCAGGGAGCCATTCAACAGGATCTACCATCTCTTTTTCTCGCAGGGCCTTATAGATGCTATGTCCAGACCACTGCCTGATGGATTTGTGGTCAAAGGCGCTTTTCTGTACAAACTTTCCCATGAGTGCAGGTGGTGTGGCACTGTACAACTGACTGGAGCATTCTACAACAACATGGCCAGACCCATCATGGGGACAGATGGAACCACAGCACATAGTGACACCTGTGTTTGCGTACCAAGAGTCTACACGTAGCTCGATGCAGTTGCACACTCAGGTGGCCATCAGGAATCACAGAATTTTAACGGCACAGAACATTTGGCCCATTGAGTCTGCACTGGCTCTCCAAATGAGTATTATGACCTGGTGCCATTGCCCTGCCTTTTCCCCGTACCCTTGTACAATTGTTTCTATTCAGATAATCATCTAATGCCCGCTTGAATGCCTTGACTGAACTTGCCTCCACCACACTTCCAGGCAGTGCATTCCAGACCCTAACCACTCTATGTGTGAAAAGGTTTTTTCTCATGTCACATTGCTTTTTTTGCAAACCACTTTAAAACTGTAGCCTCTCGTTCTTGATTCTTTTATGAGCGGGAACAACTTCTCCCTAACTACTCTGTCCAGATCATGCCCTCATGATTTTGAACATTTCTATCAAAGCTGCTCTTAACCTTCTTCTCTCCAAGGAGAACAGCCCCAACTGCTCCAATCTATCCTCATAGCTGAAGTGTCTTATCCCTGGAACCATTCTTGAAAACCTCTTCTGCACTCTCTCCAATGTGTTCACATCCTTCCAAAATGTGGAGCCCAGAACTGTGCACAATACTCCAGCTGAGGTTTAACGAGTGTCTTATATAAATTCAGCATAACCTCTCTGCTCTTGTACTCTATGCCCCTATTAATGAAGCCCAGGATACTTTATGCTTTATTAACTGCTCTCTCAACCTGCCCTGCGACCTTCAATAATCTATGTACATATACACCCAGGTATTTCTGCTCCTGCACCATCTTCAAAATTTCCCACCTTATTTTATATTGTCTGTCCATGTTCTTCCTACCAAAATGCATCACCTCACATTCCTCCACATTGAATTTCATCTGTCACCTATCTGTTCACTCCACCAACTTGTCTATGTTCTTTTGAAGCTCTTCAAAACCTTCATCTAGCCTGAAAAATATCCATTGGCCATTACTCTCCACTTCCTATTTTTCAGCCAATTTTGTATCCATGTTTATCCTGTCCTTTTTATTCCATGAACAATAATTTTTCTCACAAGCCTGTTGTGTGGCACTGTATTAAATGTCTTTTGAAAGTCCATGTGCACCACTTCAACAGCATTACCTTCATCGGCCTTTTCTGTTACTCCAGTAAGTTAGTTAAACACGATTTCCCCTTTAGAAATCCATGCTGGCTCTTCCTCATTAACCCACATTTTTCCATGTGACTACTAATTCTATCCCAAATAATTGTTTCTAGAATCTTGCCCATCCGTGATGTTAAACTGACTGGTCTGTAATTGCTGGGCTTAACCTTACAACCTTTTTTGAACAAGAGCATAATGTTTGCAATTCTGTAGTCCTCTGGCACCTCTCCTGAGTCTAGGGAAGACTGACAAATTATTGCCAGTGCCCCTGCAATTCTACTTTCACTTCCTTCAATGTCCTTGGATGCATCTCATCCAGTGCCGGATGAGGGTGAAGTTTGATATTTTCTCCTTCTTTGTCTATAAGTTGGTACATCATGTCTCTGTGGACACAATCCATTTCCAATCTCCAGACAAAACGGAAGATAGCTTAGTTGACCACCAAGGCACAGGAGTAGGGTATAGTCCAGACATGTGCCACAGCCAGCAACAGTGAGAATGCTTCACGTCTGATGACCATGTTCTTAGCCTTTTTGGAGAGGGAGCAATGGTCCCACATGCCCACTTTTTTTTCATCATGGCTACACACGCTTCAGTTTTTAGCATTTGCTCTGACCCTGCTGAATGATATCCGTAGCACCTTCAGGTAGTCTGACCAGACTGTGAAGGGGACAAAGGATTTGTTGGCTCAGTTCCCAAAGAACATGATATCATTCAGGCTGTGATTTACTTTGGCTCCTGAGGCTAGTTTGAACTGGTTGCAGGTGCTCATCAGTCTGCATAGTGGCAGTGAATCCAAGCAGAGGATGACATCCATGTACAGGGAGACTTTGACCTGAGTGCCTCCACTGCCTGGGATTGACTGATGGGCTTGGCAAAAGATTTGACACAGCACAAAGACGAGAAAGGGGAGAGATCAGCCCTGCCTGACTCCAGGTTTGATTTGAAAACTTCCTGATTACCAATTATTGATTAAAACTGCACTGCTGATGTTTGTATAGAGCAGTGGGATTCAAATGTGGATTCCCTCTCCAAACCCCATTTTGCAGAGCATATCCATCATGTAAGTGTGCAATAGTCTGTCAAAGACCTTCTCCTAGTCCAAGCTGATGAGGCAGGTGTCCCCTCCCCACTGTCCCACAAATAAGTGAATGTATCTCTGAGTAGTGCGAGGCTATCAGATATCTTCATGCCAGGTACAGTGCAGATCTGATCAGGTGGATCACCAACTACAAAACAGAGTTGACACAGAGATGATGACCTTGGACAGAATCTTGTGGTCCACATTAACCAGTATAGAATAAACAAAAAGAAAAGCCTTTGAAAGGTGAAAATATCCATGAAATTGAAGATATCAAGAAAATTGTGATGCCTTTCCTTGAAGAGATCCAGGAACCAAGCGGAAGCTGCTGGAGTACTGATATTCTTGTAGAGGAGTACTATTTCTACTGGAGTACTGATATTCTAGTAGAGGGAAATAAGACACACTGTAAGTTGGACAGATGCAGCAGTTTCAGCTCTTTCTGATGCTGAACCATGGTTGGAGAGAAGTTAACTTCAGAGATGGTGAATTTGTCTCCCCAAAGCAGAATACACAAGCCAGAGGAAAAGAATTGTTTCCTCTTAACCAGATCAATGGCCCATGGGGCCATTATTGTGACCATTGCTTGTTGGTGCTGAGATGTGGTATTCCAAATTCCAGCAGAAACTGAAAGGAGGGTGCATGATAGATCCTCTGCCATCCATCTTCACTTGCTGATCCAAATCCCAAACGAGTCCTTGACCTCAGAGCTTTTCCCAGCCTCCTTGACGTACCTAGTGAAGAAAGTGAGCAGGAATATGGGGGCATTAGAGATGGATGATCAAAATGCATTTCCATTGCAATGACAGCATAAAGAGTGGCTACGCTGTTAGGATCGACAGCAGTGCAAAGCTTCCTCTCTCCTTAAACACCTTGAAGAATTTCACACGTCCAGTGATGTGTTTAAAGGTGACGGTGAAGTATCCAGCACTGGGGAAATCCTGTAGGCGGTCAATGTCCGTAGCTTCAAATCCACAGCATTCGAAAAGGACTCATTTAACAAAGAAAAAGCGGTCCAATGATGCACCTCCTTCACTATTTTTCATCGTCATCCTAACAATGTTATGTACCCCCTGGTATGGGGCACAGTTCAGCCTCACTTAAACAAACACCAAGTCCCAAAACAGAAAGAAAACGACAACCATGGGAGAGCTTCAGCACCAAAAGAATGAAAGGCTGAAGCCAGCACTGAAAACACATATTCCCCAAAAAGCAAAATAAAGCCCAAAGAATCACAACTAACACTCATCCAGAGAGAGGCATCTTGGTCTCTCCCCTGCCAGGTAAGACACAGTTTATGCTGGATTCTCCCAGTGGAAAATTTAGTTCACGCTTGGTTTAAATTACACTGGCTGCATGAAACACAAGCTTCAGAAACCAGCAACACAAACACCCAACCCAACCAGGTGTTGGATAGCCAGTCCAACAAAAGAAGGTATGGTTTTGGATTTAGTTTTAGGGAATAAAGCTGAGCATTTGGAAGAGGCATTTTAGTGAAAGTGATTATAATTCAGTTAGATTTAGTATAGTTATGAAAAAGACCAAAGACAGACCAGAAATAAAAGGTTTCAATTGAGGAAAGATCAATTTACCTAAGCTGAGATGCGATTTAGCAAAAATAGACTGGAAACCGCAACTTGAAGGTCAGTCAGCTTTAGAGTAGTGGGAGGAGTTAGAGAAAGTTCATATCGAATATGTTCCCGCCAAAAAAAGGGTGGGAAACCCAAATCTAGAGTCCTTTTGGATGTTAAGGAGCACACCAAGTAGGATAAGGCAAAGAAAGGGTATAATGTAAGGTATAATGCTGCAAGAAGCCTGGAGAAGTATAGAAAGTGTAGGAGTGGAATTAAAAAGAAAATTATCAAAGCAAAGAGAGGATATGAGAATACACTGGAAAATAAAATCAAGGATAGCCCAAAGGTGTTTTATTATTCAAAAAGAGCAAGAGGATAACTAAGGAATGTGCAAGCTTATTAGAGACCAAAAAGGCAATCTGTGTGTGGGGGCAGAAGATGATGGTATAGTTCTAATGAATACTTGGATCAATCTTTAAAAAAGATGACAAGATAGACATTGTAGTTTAGGAGGAAGGAGAAATATTGGATGGGATAAATGTAGTGAGAGAGGAAACATTAAAGGATTTAGTATCTTTGTAAGTGGGTAAATCACCAGGCCCAGATGAAATGTACTACAAACTGTTAAGAGAAGGAAGGAAATAGAGGAGGACCTGAACATCATTTTCCAACAATTTCCAGTTACAAGCATGGTGTCAGGGGACTGGACGACTGCAAATGTTGCACTATTGTTTAAAAAGAGAGAAAGGGATAGCCCAAATAACTACTGACTAGTCAGATGTGTCAACTTATTGGGGGAAAAAACCTAAGGGATAGTATAAATTCTCACTTGCATAGATCAACCATGGACAGTCAGCATGGAATTGTGAAAGAAACGTTGTTTCTGACTAATTTGTTTGAAAGTTAATGAGTTAATGGAAAGTTAATGAGGGTAACATGTTTCGTGTTGGCTAAATGGACTTTAACAAGGCTTTTGACAAAGACCTAAAAAGCAGACTGGTCACAAAAGTAAAAACCATGGGATCGAAGGAGAAGTGGGAAGTTAGATCCGAAATTGATTCAGCGGAGGAAGTAAGGGTAATGGTCAACAAGCGTTTTAATGACTGGAGGGCTATTTCCAATGGAATTCTACAAGGTTCAGTGCTGAGTCCCTTGCTTTTTGTAATATATGCCAATGACTTAAATGTAAGGCATATGATTAGGAAGTTTGCAGATGATACAAAAATTGGCCATGTGGTTGATAATGAGGAAGAAAGCTGTAGATAGCAGGAAAATATCAATGGACTGGTCAGATAGATAGAAAAGTGGCAATTGGAATTCAATCCAATAAAGTGTGAGGTAAAGCATTTGGTGGGTGCAAGATAAGAGAACACACAACAAATGGCAGGATAAGCGAAATGTAGAAGAAAAAGAGTCTTTGGATGCATGTCCACAGATCCCTGAAGGTAACAGGCAGATAAAGCAGTTGAAAAGGCGTATGGAATACTTTCCTTTATTAGCTGAGGTACAGAATATAGGAGTATGGATATTAGGCTAAAACTGTATAAAGCATTTAAGGTGCTTTTTAAAAATTCTTTCATGGGATTTAGGCATCGCTGGCAAGGCTAACATTTGTTGCCCATCCTTAATTGCCCTTGAACTGAATAGCTTACTAGGCAATTGCAGAGGACAGTTAAGAGTCAACCACATTGCTGTAGGTCTGGAGTCACATATAGGCCAGACCAGGTTAAGCACAACAGATTTCCTTCCCTAAGGGACATTTGTGAACCAGATGGGTTTTTAGAACAGTCAATAATAGTTGCCATGGTCACCATTACTGAGACTAGCTTTATATTCCAGATTTAGTAATTGAATTTAAATTCCACCTGCTGTTGTGCTGGAATTCAAACCAGGTATGTCTCCTGGGCCTCTGGTTACTAGTGTCCAGTGACATTACCACTACATCTCTATCTGCCCAGCTGAGTACAGTTCTGGTTACTGTATTACAGGGAAGATGTTATCACCTTAGAGAGGGTGTTAGTGGTATGGTAAATTGTATTATAAATGTTAAAGATAGACAGGTGAAATAAATTGATTGATTAAGTACCTTGAGCACATATAAAGAGAGCCTTTGACCCTTTAAGGGCTGTCAAAATAATTAGTTCATTTGTTAATTATTTTTATTTCATTGGTTTACTCAAGAGTATAAAGAGAGACTTTTGGGACACTGGGTGTTGGTTAGGGAGAAGGCAGACATTTTTATGTTGTATTCTGTAAATAAATCAAGTGTGGATTAAAATATTGGCATCTGGTTTTCTACTTCATCAACTGACAGTGAGTTCTAGACTCCACCATGCTTGAAGTAAAGATATTTTTGCTCAGCTCCCGTTAATCCTTCTATCAATTACTTGAAATCTATGCTCCCTATTAAGTTACCTCTCTGTTAAGTGAAATTGTCCCTCCAATTCACTCAAGCTGGGCTCTCAAAGTTTTATACACCTCATTAAATCTCCCCTCAGCTTCCTATATTCCAAAGAAAACAACCCAGCCTGTTCAACCTTTCCTCAGAGGTAAAATTCTCTAATCCAGGTGACATCCTCGTAAACCTCATTTGTACCCTCTGTTAATTAATTCAAGGTGACTGTCGGCTACAATTCTCCTCATGCACCTATGTTTACAATTCTCCAGATGTCTTAATGAATGACTACCAGATTGACCATTCATTGACTGTGTGTAAGCTCAAGCCCTCCTTCACTTATACAATCACAGAAATTTAGAACACAAAAAGAACCATTGAGACTGTGCATGCTGAAAACAGTTATCCAACCTCATCCCACTTTCCAGATCTTGGTACATAGCCTTGTAAGGTATGGCCTTTCAAGTGCCAGTGCATGGTGGGGGCTGTAACTAACTGCTTGAAATGGTGGTGGAGGCAGAATCAATAATAACATTTAAAACATAAGTACATACGCAAGGGCACAGAATGTACTCCAGGTGGGGGACTTCAATGTCCATCACCAAGAGTAGCGTGGTAGCAGCACTACTAACAGAACTGGCTGAATCCTAAAGTGCAGAGCTGCTGCAATGGGTCTGTGGCACATGGTGAGGGAACCAAGAGGGAAAAACCTACTTGAACTCATCCTCACCAAGTTATCTGTTGCAGATGCATCTGTCCATGACAGCATTGGTAAGAGTGACAACCACATAGTCCTTGTGGAGATGAAGTCCCACCTTCATATTGAGGATACCTTCCATCATATTGTGTGGCACTACTACCGCATTAGATGGGATAGATATTGAACAGATCTAGCAGCTCAAAAGTGGGCATCCATGAGAGTTGAGGGTCGAGGGGCTGTGGACCATCAGCAGAGGGAGAATTGTATTAGAATACAATCCTGGCCCAGCATATCCCCCAATCTACCATTACCATCAAGCCAGGGGAATCAACCCTAGTTCAATGAAGAGTGCAGGAGGGCATG